>NC_079396.1:2968032-3315532 GCF_029220125.1 Pseudoliparis swirei
TACGAAGAACCTTCACCGACTGAAGAACAATTTTTTCGTTTGAGACACCGTTATAGGTTATAATGGTTCTTTAAAGAACCCTGGTTTGAAAGGTTCTTTGTGGAACCAGAAATAGTTCCTTAAAGAACCATTTTTAAGGTTCTTCGAGATACCTTTATAGGTTCTTTGAAGATTTCTTTCAATCCAGGGTTCTTTAAAGAACCCTGGATTGAAATGATCTTTGTGGAACCAGAAATGGTGCCGTAAACATTTTTTTAAAGGTTCTTTGAGAAACCTTTATAGGTTCTTTAAATTACTCTTTCAGGAAATGGTTCTTTACAGAACCCTGGTTTGAAAGGTTCTTCGTGGAACCAGAAATGGTTCTTCTCTGGCATCACTCTGAAGAACCATATTCGGTTCCAGGTGACTCCTCCATTCCTCCGTGTGGTAGATGAGGTCATTTTCTGTTTCTCGTGTCTCGGCTCGTGATGAAGGAAGTGAGTAATCATAGGGGGGGGGGGGTATATATGCAATTACGCCGGGCGATGAAACCGTGGCTTGTCAAAGTCTCCGGTGAGCAACGCTGCCGCCGCCGCAAGACGTGGTGGAAACGAAGCAGAACGCGTTACGAATAAAACAAACAGGGCGACGGCGGTTTGATGAAAAGCTGCCGCGTGGTTAGCGGCCTGGAAATCGGCGAGATTATTAAACGTCGGCGTGGCGTCGTACTCACGCCTCCTCCCACGTTTACGGAGAGAGAAATACAAATAAAAAATGTCAGGAGTGATGCATCGAGGCGTCGCACCTGGACCCGATCACCTGAGCCACGTGTGTCTTCAGCCTTGTTACGCACCTTTAATTACGATTTTTTTCCCGATCTCTACATATGAGTCCACGAGATCATCGGAGAGAAGATCGGATATTTCTATTGACTCAGATCCATGACGCTTGTCGGTGTCAGCGGGTCGGCTTCCAGCTGACATCCAAATTAAATCTTCCATGTTTACCTTTGAATCCTTTGGCCCCTGGGAGGAGGCGGAGCTCCAGCTGCAGGAGGCGGAGCTCCGACAGGAGGAGGCGGAGCTCCAACAGGAGGAGGCAGAGCTCCGGCGGGAGGAGGCAGAGATCCGACGGGAGGAGGCAGAGATCCGACGGGAGGAGGCGGAGATCTGACGGGAGGAGGCGGAGATCCGACAGGAGGAGGCGGAGATCCGACGGGAGGAGGCGGAGTTTCCAACGGGAGGAGGCTTCATGTGTTATGGCTGCATTCTCTCTCCTGACCACCAGGGGGCGACTCCTCTGGTTGTAATAAAGGGAAAAGAAGAGAAGTTGCCCCCCTGGTGGTCAGGAGAGAGAATGCAGCTTTAACACATGAAGCACAGACTTCTATACAACCAGAGGAGTCACCCCCTGATGGTCAGGAGAGAGAATGCAGGTACTAAAATCCCTCAAAGCGCCCCACTCCAGAGACAGAGAACATTTCCCCCGACTCGCCCTGAGCAGGTCGAGCCGCACGCCGCCATTCTTTTCCCGAGGTTCAGGGTGAGGAGAGGCCGCCGCCGCCGCTGCCGCCGCCGCCGCCGCATGTTCGATGCCGCCGGCCTTTACTCGCACGGCCGCTTTTATTTATCCGCGCGCTGACATTGGAGAGCAAAGGAGCAACGTGCCAAGTCACATAAAACAATGGGAGACATTTTAATATAGAAATTGGAACGGAGGTTCGAGGGATCGAGTAGAGGGGGGGGGGGGGGCACTTTTGCAAAGTGCTGCGTTGAGTGTGTACAACTTGAATGTACTGTAGCCCCGTGGGCAGTGTGTGCAGTGTGTGGGTGTGTGTGTGTGCGTGTGTGTGTGCATGAGTGTGTGTGTGTGTGTGTGTGTGCCAGGACTCATCATTCACGCCGTATTGATGTTCGACCACATCCATCAGCGCCGGCTGAAGCGGCTCTTTAAAGTAGGGAGCGCTCCTTTTCTCAACTCTCTCTCTCTCTCTCGTGGACTTCTCTCCATCCTCCTTCACTTTTCTTTTTTGTTGTGCCGGTTAAACGTCGAACCGTGTGATTCATCCGCGGTTCGCTCTGTCAATGTAGATATACAATATTTGATTTCCTTATCTCTTGAACTGAGTGACTGAAACAAGGAGGATAATAAATATCTTAGTTCATTGGCTGGAGGCCTATTTTAAAAAAAAGACTGAAGACAGATTAGCCAATAGAAAACTTATTATACTTTATTATATTATTAAATTTAAAAAAGATCTTGACAAACTGAAAGAACTTGTAATTGAAAAAGCGTGAAAAATAGGAATATGTATCGCAGTATTTATATATATATATACATATATATTTATAAATATATATTTATATATACATATATATGTATATGTATATATATGTATATATATATATAAATATTTATATATATACATTTATATTTATATATATTTATTTATATACATAAATATGTATATATATATATATATAAATACCACCCAATATTATCAAGATACGATATTTCTGGTTCCACAAAGAACCTTTCAAACCAGGGTTCTTTAAAGAACCATTTCCTTAAAGAGTTCTCCAAAGAACCTATAAAGGTGCCTCAACCGGAAAAATAGGTTCTTCAGTTGGTGATGGTTCTTCGTAGAACCACAAAGCCTTTTAAATAACCATTTAAGAACCGTTACCTTGCTCCTAAACTTTCATTTTGTGTTCTCTCTGGCGCCCCCTGTGGACAAAAGCGGTACTGAGCGCGGGAGAGGCCCCTGTGGGCTGCGCTCCGGACCTGGAGGAGTTCCCCTGATGATTTTGTCTGATTCTGGCCCTGAATTGGACCCGTTATGTCACCGATGACAAGAAACGAGCATAACTTCATATTAATGATTAAGAAATACAGCCGATATTCTCGATTACGTATGTAGGTCACGTAGAGCCATCGTCAATTTAACAAGCCGACAAAAAACCTGATTCATGACGAGAGAGGAAGTGCAGCTCTCTCTCTCATTGGCAGCGCTTCCTGTTCGCGGAGGGGATTTATATGTTGAAGTGACAGTACAGAGTGTTTCTAGGGCAGCAGAGAGAGAGAGAGAGAGAGGACAAGGAAGAAGAAAAAAAAGCTCTTTCTGCTTCCTCCCTCCCTTCCTTACATCCTTTTTTCTGACTTGTTTCCTTCGCCCGGACCCCTTTCCTTCCTCTCTCTGCCCTCTCTCCTTCCTTCCTGTCTCTGTTCCTGCAACACAAGGGCTTTCAGTAAAAAATGTATTGATTTTTCTCTTTCTCTCTCTCTCTCTCTCTTCCTCCACACACACACACACACACACACACATGGACACCTCGTTTTCTCCCAGCAACACTTCATCCAGAGTGTCATAAATAAAAAGGAGCTGGTAGATATTCAATCGGCTGATAAACTGACATCCTGTGTCGGCCAAAGTGAAAGTCAATGGAGGAGCAGCCGGGAGGTCTCACACACACACACACACACACACACACAAATACACAAATACACAACTAAAGGGGACAAACATTTTGATTTAAAGTAATTGTTCTTTCTTTTCTCCTCCCTGTATTCTAGCTAGATTATTATGATAAGGAACATGTATAATCGGATCAACGGTGTTTAGGATTTAAAAAGCTTTTATTGGCTGAAATTGAATATGATATTCCTAATTATGTTTTCATTATAGTTTACAATTATCTTCATTTCACTTTATTTTGTATATCCCAGAATCACATAATCACAAATTCTCCTCAGAGGGCTTTACGACGTCGCTGACCTTTGACCTCACATCGGATGTGTGTTTGTGTAATGAAATGATAACGGGAGCTGGGAGTAATTACTCAGTCATTACTGTGTACAATCAGAATAAATGTGTTGTTAACACGGGTTTGACAACACGAGTGCACAAGCATGCACACACTCTCACACACACACTCTCACACACACACACACACACGCTCACAACTGTCAGATCAGCTGCTCGTGGTGAGCAGTAAGTGGCGTGCTGACTCTCTGTGAGGTTAATGATGTAAAAAGACATTAGACGAATAATTAAGACGACGCCGTCGAGTTCGTTGGGAAATTATACGACATACGATAAAT
Source organism: Pseudoliparis swirei (assembly GCF_029220125.1). Classification (NCBI taxonomy): domain Eukaryota; kingdom Metazoa; phylum Chordata; class Actinopteri; order Perciformes; family Liparidae; genus Pseudoliparis; species Pseudoliparis swirei. The sequence continues at coordinate 2,972,113 of NC_079396.1, forward strand.
AAATATGAAAAGAATATGAAATATATACGAAATAGATTTGAAATAAATATATGAAATAAATATGAATAAATATGAAATGAATGTGAAATGAATATATGAAATAAATATGAAATAAATATATGAAATAAATATGAAATAAATATGAATAAATATGAAATGAATGTGAAATGAATATGCATAAATATGAAATCAATATGAAATCAATTTGAAATCAATAAATGAAATAAATATGAAATTAATTAGAAATTAATATGAAATGAACATAAAATAAATATATGAAATTAATATATGAAATAAATATGAAATTAATATATGAAATTAATATGAAATCAATATGAAATCAATATATGAAATCAATTTGAAATAAATATATGAAATAAATATGAAATCAATATAAAAATAAATATGAAATAAATATGAAATGAGTATGAAATCAATTTGAAATCAATATATGAAATCAATATGAAATCAAAATGCATCTCGATTGAGAATTCATCCGGTGACGTGAAAGCGAAGCGCCAGAGTTATCCCCCTTGATATGCTGCTATAGGCTTATAGCTGCCGGGGGACGTTTTAGGATGCACTGAGTACCTATCTCCTCTTTTTTCTCTCCTTAAGGATGAATTTTCATCTCTCAATCACACGTTACTAACTCTGCTTTCTCCCCGGAAGTCCTTTTGACTTTACGTCTCATGGGGTCATCGGACCCTATGAGACGGCATAGATCCTATCTGCCTGATGGATCGTCTGGGTCGTGGAATTCCTGCTCATGACTACGCCACTGTCCTGTTGAGACTCCGCCCTCCTCCTCCCCACCGCCATCTGCCTGATGGATCGTGGAGGTCTCCATCGTGGAATATGCCTACTATGAACTATTCATACACTCTGTCATATTCATTGAATGTATTTTAACTCTAAATCTGTCCTTCTGTACACATTACATCTATTGCATCTGTCCATCCTAGGAGAGGGATCCTCCTCTGTTGCTCTCCTCCAGGTTTCTTCCTTTTTCCCCTGAAGGGTTATTTGGGAGTTTTTCCTGGTCCGATGTGAGGTTTTGGGGCAGGGATGTCTATGTGTACAGATTGTAAAGCACTCCGAGACAAATTTGTAATTTGTGAAATTGGGCTATACAAATAAACTGAATTGAATTGAATCATGACGGTGGAGCCGGTGAGCAGAAAGACGAGACTGTTACAGGACAAGAGACAGACGGGACAGTTGGATGAACAGCGGGGGGGAATCCTGCACCGATCCCAACCCTGGCGCACAAACACACATACACACACACACACGCACACACACACACATACACTGAAACACACACACACGCACACACACGAACACACACGCTGGGCCTAGAGACAGACGGAGAGCGACAGATAGAGGAGGCTGACATTACATCCATTCAGATAAGAGCGCCGGGGGACATCATAAGCTCTCTGGGTGAGATGGAGTCTCCAGATCCTCCTGCAGGAGGAGAGGGAGGACCTCCACTCCTCCTTTGTTCCTCTCAACAATGGAGCTTTCTTTGAGGAGCGTCGGGTTTACACATGAAAAGGAAGCCGAAGAGCAAGTTCACCGAGAGAGAACCTTCAGGGTCAAGAAGAGAAGAGGAATCCTCTCCATAGGAGAGAGGACTGAGGAGCTACTGGAGGACGCCAAGAGCCTGCAGGACTCACACCGGGGACACCTGGAACCCAACATGGTTCTTCAGAGTGATGCCATAGAAGAACCAAAGAACCTCTCAAACCAGGGTTCTTTAAGGAACCATTTCTGGAATTCTTCAAATAACCTATAAAGGTGTCTCAAAGAACCTAAAAACATGGTTCTTCAAGGCACCATTTCTGGTTCCAGAAAGAACCTTTCAAAACAGGGTTCTCGAAAGAACCATTTCCTTAAAGAGTTCTTCAAAGAACCTGGTTTGAGAGGTTCTCTGTGGAACCTTAAAAGAACCTATAAAGGTGCCTTAAATAAAAAAAACAGTTCCTCAGTAGGTGATGGTTCTTCATAGAACCACAAAGCCTTTTGAAGAACCATCGTGGTTCCGTGCGTGCGCTCGCTGATGGAGGGAACACTCCTAACATCACGATGATGTCAGGGGTCGCTGGAGAGGGCCCCGAATGGACAGAACCCCACCGACCCATCGTGTGAGGCCACGGGTCGCCATGGCTACAGTGGACGGAGGCCGGATACTTCATGATTAACTGTGCTCCCCCCCCCCCCCCCCGCTGCTCTGATTGGCCCGCTGGTTTAAACCTGCCGCATGCATCCTAAAGAGGGAGGGAGGTCCCGGAGGGGCCGGCGGATAATGAATGCCCTCTATCTCTCCTGGACGGAGAGAGAGAGAGAGAGAGAGAGAGAACTGTACTCTCTCACATACTGTGTGGCATTATGGAAACGCACTATCTCCCCCCCCCCTCCCCTCCCTCTCTATTTCCCGCCTACACATCCGCATACATTAGGGGGCTGAAACTCGCTGACCGGCGGCGGCGCCCCGACATCCATCCGTATGTTCAGACCGGCGACCTTCAGACGGCTCGAAGGGGGGGGGGGGGGTATAGGGAATGGCAGGTGTCATCTCCACTGGTGATCGATAGATATTAAGATGGTACAGCGAGGATATATTTAAGGGAGGAGGAGGGGGAGGAGGAGGAGGAGGAGGAGGAGGGGGACCCAATAAATACAAGTTTAACAAACCCAATATATATATATATATATATAGTTTGAGAAGTTTTAAGGACACAGATTGGTTACTGATATTTGGCCAAAGTTTATTACTGTAAACCAGGCCTATTCAACTAGCGGCCCGCGGGCCGGATGCGGCCCGTTTGAGTTTAACTCTGGCCCGCAAGACTGCCTGCAAATCACTATAGCTTGGTAAGAAAAAATAAAACTGACGGACACGCCTCTTTTATACATTGAGACATCTAACCCAGAGCCATTGAGTTTCACTGTTGCCCCGTCAACGATCCTTCTCGCACAGGTGAGCATCGGGTGCTGATTTGATCAATATTCTGTGCGGCCCTCACACCCCCCGTGATTTTCTTATTCGGCCCACTTGCTACTGAAGTTGAATAGCCCTGCTGTAAACCATGAAAATAATCTAAAATAAAACCATAAAAAAATCCCAAACAACCAAAATAAAGGCAGAAAAATGGGCAAAATATGGGATGAAGAAGAAGAAGAAGAAGAAGAAGCTTTAGGCTCTACGTCCAGATGTCAGGAGACACTTCACTGAAACATGCTGGAAGCAGACATGAAGACAGCTGGCAGTGTGACACACACACACACTCACACACACATACACACACACACTCACACACACATACACACACACACTCACACATATACACACACTCACACACACATACACACACACACTCACACACACACACACACACACACACACTCACACACACACACACACACTCACACACTCTCTCACACACACACACATTGCATCAGGGGGACATTATCCTCAGGAGAATGCTTTTCCTTTTCCTCCCACTGAAGTTCATTCATAAATAACAGAGTTCAGGCCGACTGTAAAGGTGATGGAGCCCATCAAAATAATAATAAAAATACAAATAATAAAAATATAAATAATAATAAGGATGTTATCTTAACCACGTCAGGGTTGTATTTGCTATGAAGGGGACGCGAGCAGCTGGAAGCCTGGAGGACCTCCTCCACACATTTCATGAGTTATTATGTCATTCAATCAATATGTTGATATTTACAGAAACATGGAGGAGCATCTGGACCCAGAGTGATGGAAGAACCATGGCTGGTTTCACGAAGAACCTTTCTCACCAGGGTTCTTTGAGGAACCATGTCTGGTTCCTCAAAGAACAATCATTGTTATACATGGATTCCTGACCCTGTGATCTGGCAACCCTCGGGTTTAAGAAGTGAACTCAGTGCCATGCCAGGTGTTTCTGCAACGACCAATCAGGTGGCGTCATGTGTGATTCAGTGAATCCAAACCCACCAGCACCAGCACCCCCCCCCCCCCCCACACACACACACACACACACACACACACACACACACACACACACACACACATCACGTCCTGCACTCAGCAGATAATAGTTTTTTTCGATTGCTAAACGACAGTGGGCACAACTGACACATGTGCAAAACTCAAACTACAGTCTGCACAACCAACAGTCACCTGAGCTAAACAGTTCACATCACCTGCAAAACTCATTCCAAGCAACACAACTCTTAACACATGGCTCAAAACACGCTCAGTGCAGCCAAACACTCTGCACAACCCTCACTGAGATAACACACACTGAGGTAACCCTCACTGAGGTAACACACACTGAGGTAACCCTCACTGAGGTAACACACACTGAGGTAACACACTGTCACTCAGAACACACTGAGATTAAAAACACAAGCATCAAACACCAATACAGAAAATACTAACTTTTCATCTTTACAGTTTGAACAATTTCAGTGACTTCAAACAAAGTAATATTTTCTTCAAAGAAAAGAGTGACATTCTTTCACATGATTTATTACATTTTTTAGAACATAACAATTGTTTAAGGTAAATGAAAATTAGCAGTTTGCTTCAATAGTCTGCAGTAATTTATGGAATTACAGTAATAAGAAAAAAAAGGTAGAAACTAAAAGTACATACTGTAATTCGAACAAATAATTGAGGGGCTAATCCTGCCTCTCTCTAGCATCAGGCCACATGTTTTCATCAACATCACATCTCATGTTCTCTCTTGCCATGCACCTGGGGAAGAACCTTCTGGAGGGCCTGATCCATCCCTGGCAGTCCTCTGGACTCGTGTCCTCACATCCGGCACGCATGGCTTCCAAAAGAGACATTTGGTCCTGTGGGTGGTGACCAAACGCTTGGTTCACGACATTACATTCCATGCTCTATAAGTGGAGCCCTTATTTCATCTGGAATAACAGCTCTTTGTCTTCCTCCACGCATCCCCCTCTCCCTGCCACCCTTCTCCCTCCACGAACCCGTCTTCCTTGTTCCATTTCCAAAATGAGTCTTTCTGAGCTCTACCTATATATACTGTAATATATATATATATATATGTGTGTGTGTTCACTAACAAGTCTAAAACAAGACACCTGCTTAGCCTTTCAGCTGAAATTGCAATCCGCAGTGTTTGAAAGGCACAAGGCTGACATCTATTCCGTTTTGAATGTGTGGTTCACAGTTTTGACAGCAGTGTGTTAGCATTTGAACAAAGTGCTGTAAACCCTCAGTGTTGTGCAGGTTGTAGTTAAAGTCATGGGATAAGTGTTAGAGTTTTGAAAACTGTGTTCAAGCAATGAAAAACAAACTAGAGTTTGGTCCACATGAACTGCTGCTGTGCAGACTGTTGTTAGAGTTTTGCACATGTGACTCCAGTTGTGCCCGCTGTCGTTTAGCAAACGAAAAAAAACTGTAATGTAATCGACATGCAGCGGTCTGCAGTAACATGCAGTTCCCATGTCGACCACTACTGTGACAGACCTGCCGCGTGTCCCTGCAGCTGGATTAGTGTGTGTGTGTGTGTGTGTGTGTGTGTGTGTGTGTGTGTGTGTGTGTGTGTGTGTGTGTGTGTGTGTGTGTGTGTGTGTGTGTGTGTGTACATGCTTATGACATAATCCAGTGTGAAATTGCCCGACAACAAGATATGAAAGATATGAAACATACCCCCTTATTAATACTCTTTAAAAAACTATTCAGTACGGTGATAAATCAATCTTTGAAATATAATAACCGTGAAGGAGTGACTCTCTCTCTCTCCCTCTCTTACTCTCTCTCTCTCTCTCTCTCTCTCTCAGCGTGAGCGGACGTGTGGTTGTGGAGCAGAGGAGAGTTGCTTGGTTTAAAGGTGGTTTTCCACGCTAAAGAGTGACTGGGTTAACAGGTATGTTTGCTGTGAGTGTGTGTGGGTTCACCCGACTGTCTGTGTGAGTGTGTGGGTTCACGGAGAGATTGTTTTGTGTGTCTGTGTGAGCGTTAGCGGCGAGCTAACGGGAAGCTAACGGGAAGCTAGCGGGGAGCTAGCGGGGAGCTAGTCATGGAGGATATGAGTTTCCTCACGCGGGAACACGGCATTAGAGTGGCGCCGAGTTTCCCGTGCTCGGAGGAGGAGGTGGGGCTGGCAGTGGGCGACGTGGTCGGCGACGGCTGCGTGAGGTCCGCTGCCCGTATGAACGGAGCGGTGGTGCTGTTTTTAGACAGCGTGGGAAAAGTGAACGAGGTGGTGGTGTCGGGTCATCAGAGGCATGTATGTGCCGGTGGCGCCGCTGGACACACCGTCGGTTAGGGTCACCGTGGCCAACGTGCCTCCTTTTATACAAGAGGAGGTAATCTTAAAGGAGCTGGTGAAGCACGGGAAGGTGGTGTCCCGGTTGAGGAAGATCCCCTCCGGGTGGAAGTCCTCCCGGATGAAACACGTGTGGTCCCACCGGAGGCATCTCTCCATGATCCTGAACAACAGGGGAGAAGAGCTCCGCCTCCGGGTGTTCATCAGGGTGGAGAGCTCCGCCTCCGGGTGTTCATCAGGGTGGAGAGCTCCCCCTCCGGTTGTTCATCAGGGAGAAGAGCTCCGCCTCCGAGTGTTCATCAGGGTGAAGAGCTCCGCCTCCGGGTGTTCATCAGGGTGGAGAGCCCGCCTCCGGTGTTCATCAGGGTGGAGAGCTCCGCCTCGGTGTTCATCAGGGTGGAGAGCTCCGCCTCCGGGTGTTCATCAGGTGGAGAGCTCCGCCTCGGGTGTCCATCAGGGTGGAGAGCTCCGCCTCCGGGTGTTCATCAGGGTGGCCGGGCACAACTACCCCATCTACATCTCCTCAGGGAACGGGAGGTGCTTCATCTGTGGGCGAGAGGGGCACAGAGCCAGGGACTGCCACCGGTGGCGAGCTGCTGAGCAGAACACCAGCAGGGCGGCTCCTCGGGGGCGGAGCCAGGGGTGCACAGCGGGGGGGGGAGGGGGGGCAACCAGGGACTGCAGGTAACCAGAGGGGGGAGGAGAGGGAGCAGGCAGGAACTGGAGGCTCCCAGCAGGATGAGAGAGAGCAGGCAGAGATGGGGGGTGCCCAGCAGGTTGTGGAGGAGGAAGAGGAGGGGGGCACTGGTCCAGTCCAGCAAGGTGAGGAGGGAGAGGGGGAGACGGTCACAGGCCAGCAGGGTGAGGGTGAGGAGATGGAAGAGGAGGAGGGGAGAGAGGAGGGAGGGGCTGGTGTAGACCAAGAAGATGAGGAGGAGAGGAGAGACGAGGGAGAGACGGTCATAGGACAGCAGGGTGAGGGTGAGAGGAGAGAAGAGGGTGGGGCTGGGGCTGAGGTGGCCCAAGAAGGTGAAGAAGAGGACAAAGGAGAGTCAGAAGAAGAAAGGGAGACAGTCGTCAGGGAGGTGAGGCTGTCAGACAGTGAGGTGGACATGGAGGCGGAGGAGGAGAGCCTCAGAGTCCCCCGTTTAAAGAGGAAGTGTGGAGGAGGTGATGGAGAGAACCCACAGGCAAAGAAGGCGACGGCGGGAGGAAGGAGGTCCAGGCCAAGGGGGGGCGGAGCCGGAGCCAGAGTCCAGCTCGGAGGAAGAATCCTACTCCGATCCACAGTGTGGAGGAGATCAAAGAGTTCCTCCGGAAGACCAAGCAGGAGTGGCACGTGAAGGTGGAGGACCACTTCTGCAGGGATAAGTTCTACCTGTCCGCCACTTTCCTGACGTGCAGGGGCAAGAGAGGAGCTTCACGCCACAGGAGTTCTACAGGCTCAAAAAGATCCTGTGTGAACTCAACAAGGTGCTGCAGGTGATGGACGATGAGGAGGGCGAGAGGAGAGATCGAATGAAGAGGAGGAGCCAGAGCCTCAGCACTGGGAGGAGCTTCAGCCTCAAGACGGAGGGCAGGAGGCACTTCCTGTCCTCAGTGGACTTTAGTTTAGTGTCCAACGAGCACCATGGACGTTCTGTTTTTTCAGGATTGGTGCTGCATTTATGTTTTGTGTGTTGGAAATAATTTGGTTTATTGTGGTTCGAAGTTTTCTTTGAATAAAGGTTTTCAAAAAATCAAAAAAAATCTCTCTCTCTCACTCTCTTACTCTCTCTCTCTCTCTCTCTCTCTCTCTCTCTCTCTCTCTTACTCTCTCTCTCTCTCTTACTCTCTCTCTTACTCTCTCCCTCTCTCTCTCTCTCTCTCTTACTCTCTCTCAGTCTCTCTTACTCTCTCCCTCTCTCTCTCTCTCTCTCTCTCCACGATGTGCACGGTGGAGCAGGAAGTACAAGAGACGACTGGAAACACGTCGGAGCAGCCATGAAGTACTGAGATGGATAGTTAGGGCAGCAGTGTGTGTGTGTGTGTGTGTGTGTGTGTGTGTGTGTATGTGTGTGTGTGTGTGTGTGTGTGAGAGAGTGATTGTGGGTCGCAGACTGGACGACTTGATGAAACAGTAAATTTCACTTCTCCTTCTTGCCTGTTTGTTTCCTCCATCAATCAGCCCCGTCCTCAACACACACACACACACACACACACATGCACACACACACACATGCACACATGCACACACACACACACACACATGCACACACACACACACACACATGCACACACACATGCACACACACGTATAGGCGCTCTGACCCTCCTTCACACCTGAACTGCTCCGCTGAGGAAGAAAGAACCGACAGCCCTCATTCAGACGCACAGCAGTGAGCCGCGGTCATGGGAGAACCCCGAGATGGAGAACCCCGAGACGGAGAACCCTGAGACGGAGAACCCTGAGACGGAGAACCCTGAGATGGAGAACCCTGAGACAGAGAATCCTGAGACGGAGAACCCTGAGATGGAGAACCCTGGGACAAGTCTTTGTGGGGGGGGGGGGAGATAGCGAGAGCAGAGAGATTAATAAAGAAGAGATTTACCGTAGTGGAACAGCGGGAGGATGGGGGAGTGAGGAGGGAAAGGAGATAGAGAGGGGGAGGAGAAGGAGGAGAAGGAGGAGAAGGAAGGGAGAGCAATGAGGAGGAAACGAAGTGAGTAGTAAGAGGGAGCTGATGTTTGCTGACAAGGGCAGATGAGACGCCTCCTCAGAAAGCACATATATATATATATATATATATTTTTTTTAAATATATATATATATATATCTGTATATGTATATTAATATATATATATATATTTATTTCTTTATTTATATATATATGGTCTGATGCAGAAACACATGAGGCTCAGTGTGTGTGTGTGTGTGTGTATGTGTGTGTATGTGTGTGTGTGTGCGTGTGCGTGTGTGTGTGTGCGTGTGCAAAGAAACTCCCAGAGAATGGTTGTTCCTACCTTCAAGAAAGCCACAACAACAACAACAGTGTGATACTCATAGGTGCATTTAGCAAGGACGGAGAGAGGACATCTGTGTGTGTGTGTGTGTGTGTGTGTGTGTGTGTGTGTGTGTGTGATGATGAATGAATGAATGAATGAATGAATGATCTTTATTTGTCATTGTGCAAAGGAACAACGAAATTTAGATGCAATCCCAAGGTGCTAATAGGACAATAGACAATATAAAAACAACAAGACAATATAAACAAGACAATATAAAAACCAGAATGAATCATAAATAGACATAGGGGAACTATACATAAGTATAAATGAGATCTATGGATGTAAATATAAATATAAAAATAAGTATAATAAACTACGTATGTAAACTAGGCATATTTCTTAGTGTAAACCTAAGTTTTTATTGCACGATTCCTCATATTGAACGGGGATGCGACATTTGACTCTCTAAAAACTTAGCAGCGTTTAGTGCGCTTATGGCCCTCGGAAAGAAGCTGAACTTAAGTCTGTTGGTCCGGGTATACATAGTCTTGAAGCGCCTGCCTGAGCGCAGCCGTACAAAGTGTTCGTTGCCCGGGTGAGATGGATCCTTGAGGATTTGACTGCCTTCTTAAGGCAGCGAGAGCTGTACAGTTCTTGCAGGGAGCACCCGATGATCTTCTGGGCCGAGTTGACGACCCTCTGAAGCGCGTTCCTCTCTGCGGCTGTGCAGCTGAGGAACCACACGCAGATGCAATAGGTGAGGACGCTCTCCACGGAGCAGCGGTAGAAGGACACAAGCAGATCCTGTCTGAGGTGGTAATTCCTGAGTATTCTCAGGAAGTAGAGTCTCTGCTGTGCCTTCTTGACGATCGCCGTGGTGTTGGTTCTCCAGGACAGGTCCTCAGCCAGGTGAACGCCCAGGAATCTGAAGACCGAGACTCTCTCCACACAGTCCCCGTCAATGTACAGGGGCTGGATGACAGTTTTCTTCCTTCTGTAATCGATGATCATCTCCTGGGTTTTGAGCTTGTTCAGCTGCAGGTTGTTCGCTTTGCACAACACAGACAGCTGCTCCACCTCGTCGCTGCACGCGTCTCGTCACCCGGAGATGCAGCCCACCACAGTGGTGTCGTCAGCAAACTTTATGATGGAGTTGCTGGGGTGGGCGGCGGTGAAGTCATTAGTGTAGGGGGCTCAGCACGCAGCCCTGGGGGGACCCGGTGCTGAGGCTGAGGGCCGTGGAGGTGTGGGGACCTATCCTCACCCTCTGGGGGCGGTCAGACAGGAAGTCCTTAATCCAACGGCAGGTAGAGTGTGATAATCCCAGGTCTGACAGTTTTGTCACCAGTCTGTCAGGAAGGATGGTGTTAAATGCCGAGCAGAAGTCCATGAAGAGCAGCCGTGCGTAGCTCCCCCCCCCCTCCAGGTGAGACAGGGCAGAGTGGAGAGCTGTGGCGATGGCGTCATCCGTGGACCTGTTTGCTCTGTATGCAAACTGGTGACGGTCCAGGCCGGGCGGAAGGGATGAGATGATGTGGGAACGAACCAGCTTCTCGAAGCACTTCATGGGGATGGGGGTGAGGGTGAGTGCCACTGGACGGTAGTCGTTTAAGCAGCTGATGGTTTTCTTTTTTGGCACCGGGATGATTGTGGAGGTTTTCAGGCAGGATGTGTGTGTGTGTTGGTGGTGTGTGTGCATGTGTGTGTGTCTGGTAAAGAGGACGTTAGGGGGACAGTCGGTGAAGTTGTCGCCGTGGCACACAACCCTCTCAGTCAGTTCGTGAACCCCCCCCCCCCCACACACACACATGCACACACACACACACACACACACACACACACACACACACAGTCTCCGCAGCATGTGTCTGGGCTCAGTGGCGTGTTACAGGACCGCAGAGACGCGGCGCGACTGTGTTATTACTATAGACGACTGCATATTATTAATATTAAAATAATTATACAAATTTAAATTCGAGTCAGATCTTATGATCCAAAGATTCACGAAAAGTCTAAAAAGTCTAAAAGTCAACATGTATGAAAAGAAATTTGATTGACCTCGAAAATTTACTTTTTTTATCAAACTAAATATTTTTCAAGACATATTTATTGGAATTTAATCTTTCACCGTCGTCAACGGTCTTCTCGCTCACTTGATGACAAATTATTAATAATATTTTTATAAATTTTTGTATTTAAAAAAGTAACTAACTGGTTGATTGTAATCACTATTAACACGTAGTATATTTAGTGTCCTTCAGCCCCTCCAGCGTCTCTGCGGTGGCTTCAGGACCCTGGACAGCGGAGCGGCGGAGCGGCGGAGCGGCGGAGCGGCGGAGCGGCGGAGCGGCGGAGCTGAAACAGAGCAGAATGAGAGAAGCTTCTGCGCATTGGACCCGGAATCCTGTAGTGTGAGTGTGTGTGTGTGTGTGTGTGTGTGTGTGTGTGTGTGTGTGTGTCTGTGTGTCTGTGTGTGTGTGTGTGTGTGTGTGTGTGTGTCTGTGTGTATGTGGACGTGAGTGTGGGGGTTTTTGCGTATGTGTGTGTGTCTGTATGTGTGTGTACATGCGTGCGTGTGTGTGCGAGTTAGTGTGTCTGTGTGCGTCTGTGTGTGTGTGTGGGTGTGCAAGTGTGTGTGTATGTCTGTGTTTGTACGTGCCCGCGCGTGTGTGTGTCTTTGTGTGTATGTGTGTGTCTGTGTGTGCGTGTGTGTGTGTATGCACATGTTAGTGTGTGTTTCTGTGTGTTAGTGTGTGAGTGTGTGTGTGTTAGCGTATGTGTGTGTGTGTGTGTGTGTGTGTGTGTGTGTGTGTGTGTGTGTGTATATATATGTGTGTGTGTGTGTGTGTGTGTGTGTGTTAGTGTGTGTGTGTGTGTGTGTGTGTGTGTTAGCGTATGTGTGTGTGTGTGTGTGTTGGCGTGTGTGTTAGTGTGTGTGTGTGTGTGTTAGCGTGTGTGTGTGTGTTAGCGTATGTGTGTGTGTGTGTGTGTGTTGGCATGTGTGTGTGTGTGTTTGTGTCTGTGTGTGTGTGTGTTAGCGTGTGTGTGTGTGTGTGTGTGTGTGTTAGCGTGTGTGTGTGTGTGTTAGCGTGTGTGTGTGTGTGTGTGTGTGTGTGTGTGTGTGTGTGTGTGTGTGTGTGTGTGTGTGTGTGTGTGTGTGTGTGTGTGTGTGTGTGTGTGTAACATGCAGAGTGTCTTCTCTCCTATAGGAACATTAATCTTTGATCCTTTGCTGCCTGTTACCTTTTCATCATGTCTGCCCACTTCCATTACTCTTCTCTCCTTCTTCTCTCCTTCTTCTCTCCTTCTTCTTCTCTTGTCTGTTTTTTTGGCATCCCCCCACACACACACTCACACACACTCACACACTCACACACACACACACACACACTCACACACTCCTGTCCCGGTATCGTCTTCTTTCTACCACGGCAGCACTCAGCGAGAACAAACTCTTCTTCATTCTGGACAGCATCATTAACAAAGACACACACACTCCTCTTCCTCTTCCTCTTCTTCTTCTTCTTCTTCTTTTGTCCCAACTCGTATTTCAGTGCCCACACTTTTATCTTATGGCTCTTCCTTCCCACTCTTCATATCCCATACACACAAACACGCACACACACACAAACACGCACACACACACATGCAGACACACACACGCACACATGAGCACACACACTAACACACGCACGCACATACATGCACATACACACACTTACGCATGCGCACACACACACGCACGTGCAAACCCACATACACACACGTGCACACACACACCTACACACACACATACACACTCCTACACATTAATGCACACACAGACACACACAGGTGTAGAGTTCTGTAGGTGTATGTCTTCTCTTTACATCCTCCACCCACACACACCCCTTTGTCCCTGGTGTGTGTGTGTGTGTGTGTGTGTGTGTGTGTGTGTGTGTGTGTGTGTGTGTGTGTGTGTGTGTGTGTGTGTGTGTGTGTGTGTGTGTGTGTGTGTGAGCGATCCGTCTTCTCGGCGCCGCCACCCTGTGACTATTAGGCCGGTAAATAAAGATAATGAGAGCCGTCCGGGTCCTTAACGGCCGCCGCTAACGAGCTGATTGGTGGGCCGGGCCTTCGGGGGGGGGGGGGGGGGGGCGGCCCAACAGAACCGGGTTCATGTTGAGGAAAACTTACAGGAAGTAAACTTCTACTTCCTGCTGACCGTGTGTGTCAGGGCATCGAGGCCCCGCCCACAAACGACATGAACCCGGAGGTCAGATAAAGGTTCTCAAATGGTTCTTTAAAAGGCGTTGCGGTTCTACGGAGAACCATCACCTGCTGGAGAACCATTTGTGAAGGTTTTTTGAGTCACTTTTTTAGGTTCTTTGAAGAACTCTTTAAGGAAATGGTTCTTTAAAGAACCCTGGTTTAAAAAGGTTCTGTGTGGAACCAGAAAAAATATATTAGACATATAGATGTAAAACACACAGAACATATAGATGTAAAACACACAGAACGTATAGATGTAAAACACACAGAACATATAGATATAAAATACACAGAACGTATAGATGTAAAACACACAGAACATATAGATATAAAACACACAGAACATATAGATATAAAACACACAGAACATATAGATGTAAAACACACAGAACGTATAGATATAAAACACACAGAACAAGACATATAGATGTAAAACACACAGAACATATAGATATAAAACACACAGAACATATAGATATAAAACACACAGAACGTATAGATATAAAACACACAGAACAAGACATATAGATGTAAAACACACAGAACATATAGATATAAAACACACAGAACATATAGATATAAAACACACAGAATGTATAGATATAAAACACACAGAACATATAGATATAAAACACACAGAACGTATAGATATAAAACACACAGAACAAGACATATAGATGTAAAACACACAGAACATATAGATATAAAACACACAGAACATATAGATGTAAAACACACAGAACATATAGATATAAAACACACAGAACATATAGATGTAAAACACACAGAACGTATAGATATAAAACACACAGAACATATAGATATAAAACACACAGAACATATAGATATAAAACACACAGAACGTATAGATATAAAACACACAGAACATATAGATATAAAACACACAGAATGTATAGATATAAAACACACAGAACATATAGATATAAAACACACAGAACGTATAGATATAAAACACACAGAACAAGACATATAGATGTAAAACACACAGAACATATAGATATAAAACACACAGAACATATAGATATAAAACACACAGAACGTATAGATATAAAACACACAGAACAAGACATATAGATGTAAAACACACAGAACATATAGATATAAAACACACAGAACATATAGATGTAAAACACACAGAACATATAGATATAAAACACACAGAACATATAGATGTAAAACACACAGAACGTATAGATATAAAACACACAGAACATATAGATATAAAACACACAGAACATATAGATATAAAACACACAGAACGTATAGATATAAAACACACAGAATGTATAGATATAAAACACACAGAACATATAGATATAAAACACACAGAACGTATAGATATAAAACACACAGAACAAGACATATAGATGTAAAACACACAGAACATATAGATATAAAACACACAGAACGTATAGATATAAAACACACAGAACATATAGATATAAAACACACAGAACGTATAGATATAAAACACACAGAACATATAGATATAAAACACACAGAACATATAGATGTAAAACACACAGAATGTATAGATATAAAACACACAGAACATTTAGATATAAAACACACAGAACGTATAGATATAAAACACACAGAATATATAGATATAAAACACACAGAATGTATAGATATAAAACACACAGAACAAGACATATAGATGTAAAACACACAGAATATATAGATATAAAACACACAGAACATATAGATATAAAACACACAGAATGTATAGAAATAAAACACACAGAACATATAGATGTAAAACACACAGAACGTATAGATATAAAACACACAGAACATATAGACATAAAACACACAGAACATATAGATATAAAACACACAGAACGTATAGATATAAAACACACAGAATATATAGATATAAAACACACAGAATGTATAGATATAAAACACACAGAACAAGACATATAGATGTAAAACACACAGAATATATAGATAAAAAACACACAGAACATATAGATATAAAACACACAGAATGTATAGATGTAAAACACACAGAACATATAGATATAAAACACACAGAACATATAGATATAAAACACACAGAACATATAGATATAAAACACACAGAACATATAGATGTAAAACACACAGAACGTATAGATATAAAACACACAGAACATATAGATATAAAACACACAGAACATATAGATATAAAACACACAGAACGTATAGATATAAAACACACAGAACGTATAGATATAAAACACACAGAATGTATAGATATAAAACACACAGAACGTATAGATATAAAACACACAGAACATATAGATGTAAAACACACAGAATGTATAGATATAAAACACACAGAACATTTAGATATAAAACACACAGAACATATAGATGTAAAACACACAGAACGTATAGATATAAAACACACGGAACATATAGACATAAAACACACAGAACATATAGATATAAAACACACAGCACGTATAGATATAAAACACACAGAATATATAGATATAAAACACACAGAATGTATAGATATAAAACACACAGAACAAGACATATAGATGTAAAACACACAGAATATATAGATATAAAACACACAGAATATATAGATATAAAACACACAGAATGTATAGAAATAAAACACACAGAACATATAGATATAAAACACACAGAACGTATAGATATAAAACACACAGAACGTATAGATATAAAACACACAGAACATATAGATATAAAACACACAGAACGTATAGATATAAAACACACAGAACATATATATATAAAACACACAGAACATATAGATATAAAACACACAGAACGTATAGATATAAAACACACAGAATATATAGATATAAAACACACAGAATGTATAGATATAAAACACACAGAACAAGACATATAGATGTAAAACACACAGAATATATAGATATAAAACACACAGAACATATAGATATAAAACACACAGAATGTATAGATATAAAACACACAGAACATATAGATATAAAACACACAGAACGTATAGATATAAAACACACAGAACATATAGATATAAAACACACAGAATGTATAGATATAAAACACACAGAACGTATAGATATAAAACACACAGAACATATAGATATAAAACACACAGAACATATAGATATAAAACACACAGAACGTATAGATATAAAACACACAGAATATATAGATATAAAACACACAGAATGTATAGATATAAAACACACAGAACGTATAGATATAAAACACACAGAACATATAGATATAAAACACACAGAATATATAGATATAAAACACACAGAACGTATAGATATAAAACACACAGAATGTATAGATATAAAACACACAGAACATATAGATATAAAACACACAGAACATATAGATATAAAACACACAGAACGTATAGATATAAAACACACAGAATATATAGATATAAAACACACAGAATGTATAGATATAAAACACACAGAGCGTATAGATATAAAACACACAGAACGTATAGATATAAAACACACAGAACCAAGACACTAGAAGTTCCATCCCTCACTGACCCTAACTTAAAGCTCATCACGGCCGTAATGACCGTTGAGTCTCTCATAAAATTCTTCTTAAACTTTACATCAGGAGCGGAGCGGGTCACGGGGCCTATAGCGGGCCCCGGTCCCCCGGCGTCGTGGAAACCAATATATTTTAATGAGCTGGAGACCAACGAGACAATCATCTCCTGATGTGGGTCACGGCCGCGGCGCTGGAGAACCCGGCCGTACGGCGTGGGGCTCAAAGGTCTGCCGCAGCCTCCAGCACCACCATCACCTGCTGGACGAGGGCGTGGGGTCGATTCCTTCCGAGGTCACGCTGCCAGGTCCCGCTGTGAGGTCACGCTGAGAGGTCACGCTGTGAGGTCACACTGAGAGGTCACGCTGTGAGGTCACGCTGTGAGGTCACGCTGTGAGGTCACGCTGTGAGGTCCCGCTGTGAGGTCACACTGAGAGGTCACGCTGTGAGGTCACGCTGTGAGGTCACGCTGTGAGGTCACGCTGAGAGGTCACGCTGTGAGGTCACGCTGTGAGGTCACGCTGTGAGGTCCCGCTGTGAGGTCACGCTTTGAGGTCCCGCTGTGAGGTCACGCTGCGAGGTCCCGCTGTGAGGTCACGCTGCGAGGTCACGCTGAGAGGTCACGCTGCGAGGTCCCGCTGTGAGGTCACGCTGCGAGGTCACGCTGAGAGGTCACGCTGCGAGGTCCCGCTGCGAGGTCACGCTGTGAGGTCACGCTGAGAGGTCACGCTGCGAGGTCACGCTGCGAGGTCACGATGTGAGGTCACGCTGTGAGGTCACGCTGTGAGGTCACGCTTTGAGGTCACGCTGTGAGGTCACGCTGCGAGGTCACGCTGTGAGGTCACGCTGTGAGGTCACGCTGTGAGGTCACGCTTTGAGGTCACGCTGTGAGGTCACGCTTTGAGGTCACGCTGTGAGGTCACGCTGCGAGGTCACGCTGCGAGGTCACGCCCCGCGATGAGCGAGCTCTGTTGAAATGCCCCGAGGCCGGACGCCATCTTTAACTCCTCGCCCGCCGGGTGAGGCCGTTATCTGCTCCGCTCGCCGTGCAGGAGGCCGAACTCATTCCCTCGGTCCACACACAGAACAATAATGGTTCTTAAATGGTTCTTTAAAAGGCCTTGTGGTTCTACAAAGAACCATCACCTGCGGAAGAACCATTTTTTTCCATTTGAGACACCTTTATAGGTTCTTTGAAGACATTTTTAAAGAAATGATTCTCTAAAGAACCCTGGTTTGAAAGGTTCTTTGTAGAATCATAAATGGTGCCTTAAAGAACCATTTTTAAGGCTCTTTTAGCGACCTTTATAGGTTCTTTGAAGAACTCTTTCAGGAAATGGTTCTTTAAAGAACTCTGGTTTGAAAGGTTGTCTGTGGAACCAGAAATGATGTCTTAAAGAACCTTACTTTTTTTTAAGGCATCATTTCTGGTTCCACAAAGAACCTTTCAAACCAGGGTTCTTTAAAGAACCATTTCCTTAAAGAGTTCTTCAAAGGACCTATATAGGTGTCTCAAAGAACCTTCAAAATGGTTCTTTAAGGCACCATTTCTGGTTCCAGAGAGAACCTTTCAAAACAGGGTTCCTTCAAGAACCATTTCCTTAAAGAGTTCTTCAAAAGACATCATTTCCAGCCGTTGTTTTATCTTTGATTAAAGGTTCATGCACACACACATACAGTGGCAATAACTTCATTAATAAATACATCAGATTATTTATTGATACTATTAACACACTTGTTGTCGCTGCTGATTTTAAATGATAAGATCTGTTGATGATGTCATGGAGGAAACGAAGGAAAGACCCCGTGACTACACGTCTTCCTCTCAGAGCGACGCCGTAAAACCAGAGAGACACTTTTATCCTCGGTCTGAGAGCCGACGGCAGCGTCGCGATGGACTTGATGACTCGGCATCACTTTTTTCTCCACTCAAAAAATTCAACAAAAATAAGGAAAGCCACAAAGCCATAAAGAAAAAAAATGTAAGCGGTAAATAGTGATGATTTGATTTGAATGGAGCTGCGATGTCAGGAGAAAAAAACACTCAACAAAAGGAGAAACCCAACGAGTGGCCTTTATACGGACCAATAAGAAACGCCCTCTACAGCTCACCTTGGGCATTATCGTGTGTGTGTGTGTGTCTCATTGTACCTGGCAGTCCGCAGTAAGCTACTTCATTTGTCCCGTTAGAAGCTGCCACCCGGTTAACGGTGATTAATCCCTCGCCGGGCGCCGGCGTGGACCGGCGCCGCGTCTTCATTAATCAAGAGCCGGGAGCTGCTGTCTAGTTAGCATTCATCACGGGTTATATTATGATATTCAGATCATTCAGTGTGTGTGTGTGTGTGTGTGTGTGTGTTGAACTGGTTCGAGGAAATCAATGCATGGGTGGAAAGGCTGTTCTCAGCATTACGGGGGGTGGGGGAGGGGGGCTCAGTAATCGAGTCTTTCTCTGCAGACTTAATGAGGGGGCTTTACACGGCAGTGGGGCGTGCACACACACACATACACACACTCACACACACACACACACTCACACACACACACACTCACACACACAGATATGCTAATATAAGTTTTACAGAGCCCCGATCACATTATGTTTGCAGCCCAGACTAGTTGATGGTCATTGATGATCCATATCGGCAGATTCTGATTTATTTTTCTTTGCCACAGCTTTAAAAAAAAAAAAACATTTCAACCTCTCAGTAAATCTTTAAAAAGTCCACTCCCTGAGTTATGCAACGTTTTAAGCGGTGGAGTTATGTAACATCATAAGACACATAAGTAAGTAACATGAAGTAAGTAACCGGAAGTAACAGGAAGGAAGGAAGATTAAAGTAAGTAGGTCGTAAGATTAGTAGGAGACCAAACACCGAGCTAAAAAAAGAAGAGTCGTTATCGGAGCCAGCTTCATCGGGAGGCCGGAATAACGCTTTAAAATGAACGCTAATGTCTTTAAAAGGTCAAATGTTTATGTAATAGATCGCCTCACGCCGTGTTGTGTTCACTTGTCATCTCTGCTCCAGGAAATCAGATACTCACCGTCTATCAGAAATAACGTTCGAACCGTAATTTAACGCTGACTTTAAGGACATTTTTCTTTTATTACTGCCAAGGAACATTGACATATTTATTTAGTAATGGATCTGAATATTTCACACACACACACACACACACACACACACACTCTCTAGTAATCAGTCATCGCAGCGCCGCTTCAAACTCTCTTTACGGCCGCGGCTACATTGTATCAGTCTGAAGATCAATCAGGTTATTGCTCCATCTGATTAAAGAGGAGATGAGGGGGGGGGTTACAGTATTTCTTTATGAGAAGCATGCACTCATGTGCATTACGCGGCGTGGATGATGGGCCGCGTAAAAAAGAAACCAACAAAGCGATGGCTCGGCGATGACGTAACGCTCCACAAATAATCCTGAGGGCCTCCGGCGGCTTTATGGAGCCGAGTTATTGAATATTCACGGGATTAGAAAGTGAGCAGCACTTTGATTTAGAGAGAAGAGAAGAAGAAAAAAATCCTCTTTTTACTGGACGACGACTTCTTCGTCGGGGTCCTTTCCCCCGCCGGCCAGCAGGGGGCGACGCTGCCCTCGCCGCCGTCTGTCAGGTGTGAGATGTGAGTCGTCTACCTGAGAAACGTTCATTTTCTCCCTTCTTCGTAAATTAAACGGATTTTACTCGGAACTCAGAGAACAATAAGGGTTCTCAAAGGGTTCTTTAAAAGGCGTCGTGGTTCTAGAAAGAACCATCAACTACTGAAGGACTATTTTTTCGTTGGAGGCACCTTTATAGGTTCTTTGAAGACCTCTTTAAGGAAATCGTTCTTTAGAGAACCCTTGATTGGAAGGTTCTTTGTGGAACCAGAATTGGTGCCTTAAAGAACCATTTTTTAAGGTTCTTTGAGATACATTTATAGGTTATTTGAAGAACTCTTTAAGGGAAGGTTCTTTAGAGAACCCTGGTATGAAAGGTTCCTTGTGGAACCATAAATGGTGCCTTAAAGAACCATTTTAAAGGTTCTTTGAGACACCTTTATAGGTTCTTTCAAAGTTTCCTCTCAGATCTTCGTCCTCTGAGCTCTTCATCCTCTCAGATCTTCATCCTCTCAGATCTTCGTCCTCTCAGATCTTTGTCCTCCCCGAGCCAGACGCTCGTCACCGTCGGCGATAAAGATCTTTTCCTGAGACGTGGAACGTGAAAGCTGCTCGTCGGAGAGACGGATCGGAGGTCTGACGCGCTGCTACTCGCCACCTGGCAGCGGTTCCCCCTAATGAAGACGTCCCGGGATGAGTCCACAGAGACGGGGGGGGGGGGGGGGGGGGCGACGACATCGATCAGAGCCACCACACTGAGGAGACACATGGGGGGGGGGGGTATAATGGAGGATTTCAATGGCTTGATTAAGGCCAATAGCCTCATTCAGTTTGCACAATATCTGGCTGTGTGATCTGCCCCCTCCCCTCTGTCTCATTCCGTGTGTGTGTGTGTGTGTATGCGTGTGTGTGTGTGTGTGTGTGTGTGGAGGTTATCCCTAAACTTATTAGAGCAGGTGCAGTGCATTGCAAATCCATTCAGTGTTGCTGTCACAGCGATTCTCCTCCATTGAATCAAGAGTTGGTCAATCCTACAAATCAAGAGATTACACAGCGGAGAGAGAGAGAGGGCGGTCTGCTACACACACACACACACACACACACACACACACACGCACAAAGTATCTTTAATGTGTGTTTGTGTCTGTGTGTGTGTGGGTCTGTAATCTAAATAGCTAAATCAAATGCATAAGTTTATTTAAATGCTGTCTCTCTGTTGTTACCTTTCACAATAAAAGCCCAAATGTTTAATATTGTTGCAGGAACTGAAAATCACTTTCACATTCTCACTTCACTCGAATGAAACCTCATAAAATATCTTAGAGCATCTTAGATTAAACTCCAGAGTGGTGGCTTAAAGGTCTGCACACACACACACACACATGTACACACACACAGACACAAACACACACAGTAAACCCCGCGTTGCGTGACCATGCAGTGGTCTCGGTGCTGGCAGCAGAGAGCTGATTGTTATTGTGCTGAGTGGAGCGATCGTGGGTTTGGGGACCTTGGCATTCATCACACACACACACACACACTCACACACACACACTCACACACACATCGCCCCCGCGGCCCGGCCCGCTTTAATTATGACACGGCCAGCTAATCAATAGCAAAGAGGCTAATCCTATTTCATCCCTTCATATTCACTTACGCCGGTGTCAGATTTAAATTACCTGGCCGTGATTCCCATCATCTTGTATACAATGTGTGTGTGTGTGTGTGTGTGTGTGTGTGTATTTTTCTGCATGCTGGTGTGCATAATATCAGTCAGTGCGTCCTGAATACGTTATTTTAACTCACAGTGTTTCATATGCAGTTAATAAACCCTTAAGGAATGCTTTATAACACTTTATAATAATGTTAAAAGACAATATGAGGTCATCGCTAAGAAATGGTTCATGAGTCTTCTTTGAGACACTTTTATAGGTTCTTTGAAGAACTATTTAAGGAAATGGTTCTTTGAAGAACCAGAAATGGTGCCTTAAAGAACCTTGAAAATGGTTCACTAAGGCACCATTTATAGGTTCTTTGAGAAACGAACACCGTCAGCTGGAAATCGATCCTTCGCTAAGTCCCGCCCCCTTTGAAGGCCGGATGGCCAATCACGGCTCGGCACCGTCCGGTTCCGGCCCGCGATCCGTCTCCCGTGCTGTGATTTCAGATTGTGTTTCATTTTCAGGACGATTTAGCAGATTTAGAGCTTGTCGTGGTTCAATGTTGTACGATAGTGTCGGAAAAGGAGATGTATAAGTTTCTGAAATGAAATACTGCGTAGTAAATCCACATCAGAATGTTGTTGTTATTGTTGTGTATTTTATTCAGTCAATCATTGCAATACATTACAATATTATTCTATATAATATACAAAAAAGAAAGACTGAAAAGGGATCGGTAAAAGCAAAAATGCTTATATATTCCTATCTTAAATTATAATCATCAAATGAATCAGAAAATGTATATAAAATGAAGAAAAATAATTAAGAATATATATATATATTATATTATATTATATTTATATAATATATAATATATATACACTATCGTTCAAAAGTTTGGGGTCACTTAGAAATGTCTTTATTTTTCAAAGAAAAGCACTGTTTTTTCAATAAAGATAACATTAATCAAAATTAAAGCTGCAAGCAGCGTCGAACGGGTCCTCGCTCACCCGCGCCGGTCGGGGGAGCCGGCGCCGAGGACGCGGGCGCGCCGGTCGGACTCGACTCGGGCCGCGACTTGTAACGAGCGCGAAAAGTTTGGGGCGGATTCGACAAAGTCCAGTTTCGCCACTAGGTGGCGCTTTAACTACATGAACATATTCATGCATCATGTGTCCCTATAAACAAAAACTCACGAAATCCGTGATTTAAAAGCCTCGTCCAGCTGTTTACTGACGTTAGTTATGTTAGAGTAGAGAAAGAGAGAGAGAGGAGAGAGAGAGAGTTATTATTCCATTCTAAACTAGAACGGGCACTCGGTAGAGCGCATACCTTCGCATATCACAAGATTGGGCATTGAATTATGAACATTTTGGCATTAGTTGCATGCCAATTGGACAAAAATGTATCGTGCTATGGTAAAAAAAGATGTTGACCTTTCCATGACCTTGACCTTTGACCCAATTGATCCCAAAATCTAATCAAATGGTCCCCGGATAATAACCAATCATCCCACCAAATTCCATGTGATTCAAGAAGATTTGACCTGTTCATGACCTTTGACCTTGACCTTTGACCCGATCGATCCCAAAATCTAATCAACTGGTCCCCGGATAATAAACAATCATCCCACCAAATTTCATGCGATTCGGTTCAATACTCTTTGAGTTTTGCGAATAACACGCATAAATAAATAAATAAATAAATACATGGCGATCAAAACATAACGTTCCGGCATTTTCAATGCGAAGGTAATAACGGGCTAGTCTAGGATTTGCGTGGCCAGACTGAAAAAAAAAATCATAATGCCTCTCTGGTATTGTTCAGAGGGCCGGGCCAAATGTGGAGGCGGGCCTTAGTTTGAGGACCACTGCTCTTGGCTGTCTATCAATATAGCTCATTTTGAAAATGACGTAAGAGGGCAATACGGATCCGTATCAGACCAGCGAGGAGGGCAGTAGAGAGAGGGAGAGAGAGGAGAGAGAAGAGAGAGGAGACAGAGAGAAGAGAGAGAGAGAAGAGAGAGGAGAGAGAGAGAAGAGAAGGAAAAAGAGAGAGAGAGGAGAGAGACAGAGAGAGTTCTTATTCCATTCTAAATAACGGGCTAGTCAAACAAATTTGGGGCGGACTGAAGGAAGTACAGTTGAGCCACTAGGTGGCGCTTTAACTACGTGAACATATTCATGCGTCGTGTGTCCCTACGTGAAGTAGAGATCACGTCATGTAAATTCAATGTAAAAAAAAAAAGTGATGAAAAAAAGCTGCCTTGTCTTGGAATCGAACACACATCTCCAGGTGTCCAGACCAACACTTATCATGGTGAGCTATGAGCCAGCTGGTTTACAGGCAGCCGTAGGAGCTCACATTTTTTGGGGCAAATGTTTTTGGTTATTTTACTTATCAATAGGTGATCAATAGGTGTTCCTCCAAGAAATGTGCTTGTTTCTTCGCGTGAATGTGTTCAGGCCTTGACTGGCATCACACATGATTTTTTGGGGAAGTATCGGATGAGTTTAAGCAATAGTTTTTAACATAAAGAAATCACAGATAGTAAAACATTATTGGCAGTAAAAAAACGTAAATTTTTTACCGACGAAAAGTCCGTTTTTTTTCACAGTGTTCATTATTCAAGTCTTGCGATTCTATAAAACTGATTTTTAGCCGATTCTGTTGGCGTTTTGTGGGAGAAATAATCGAAGGGGAAAAAGTGGAAACTGGCCAAACCAAGCGAAAAACGCCAAAAAACGCCCAAAACGGCCAACTTTGGTGAATTATTGTAGCGCCCCCTACGGTTCAAATTGCACGAAATTTGCTGTGAATGTTCCAGTCTCCATTCAGCACATATCCTGAAAGTTATTTTTTTATCCCCAATGGTGTTGAAGTTATGAGCATTTCAAAACAGGACACACCCCTAAAATGTTCGTTGGGCCATAGATCCTTACCACAATGATATATTTGAAAAAGGATGATAGATCTTAGATGATGTAGCTTCCATAATCATTATCTCCAATAGGTTTGGTTTGAATTGGACCCCGTATGTCGGAGCAAACGCCTCTGATGTGTTTTTCACACAAAAAAATATGGTGGAAAATTTAAGTAGGCGGAGCTTAGGGTACTGAGAGGCTTTTTTGTAGAGCAGGTCCAAGTGGACTTGTGAAAAAAAAAGCTAGTCATTTGAACAAACTGGGTGAGGGGCGTCGCCGGTCAAACTTCCAGGTGGCGCTAGAGAGCAATTTTTGAAAGCCGAATTTCGAGGTCGGTGTCATCCGGCTATTTTCACCAAGCCTGACAAGCTTGACAAATTTGGTGAGTTTTGGGATATCACCAAGCCTGACAAGCTTGACAAATTTGGTGAGTTTTGGGATATGATACATACCCCCAATATGCGCCCAATGTTCAAAAATAAAAAAGTGGAATAATAATACCCCTAACAATTTCAATAGGTTCCTCTCGGTCAGACTTCGTCTGTCGCTCGGACCCTAAATACACACTCTACATTGTTAATGTGGTAAATGGCTATTCTAGGTGGAAGTGTCTGGTTTCTAATGAAATATCTCCAGAGGTGTATATAGGCCCTTTTCCATCAACTATCACTCCAGTGTTCTAATGGTACATTGTGTTTGCTAATCGCCTTAGAAGACTAATGTCTGATTAGAAAACCCTTGTGCAATTATGTTAGCACAGCTGAAAACAGTTATGCTGGTGATATAAGCTATACAACTGGCCTTCCTTTGAGCTTGAAGTTTGAAGAACAAAATTAATACTTCAAATATTAATCATTATTTCTAACCTTGTCAATGTCTTGACTATATTTTCTATTCAATTTTCAATTCATTTGATGAATAAAAGTGAATTTTCATGGAAGACACGAAATTGTCTGGATGACCCCAAACTTTTGAACGGTAGTGTATATGTATTTATATATATATATTATATATATAAATATATATACATATATATATAAATGACGATAACATTTACTTACGTACTTTATTTATTTATTTTGGAGGTACTTGTACTTTACTTCAGTATGTGTGTATGCTACTTTCTTCTCCACTATAACTCAGAGATAATCATCAAATGAATCAGAAAATGTATATAAACTGAAGAAAAATAATTAAGAATATATATATATTATATTATATTTATATAATATATAATATATATATAATATATACACTACCATTCAAAAGTTTGGGGTCACTTAGAAATGTCTTTATTTTTCAAAGAAAAGCACTGTTTTTTCAATAAAGATAACATTAATCAAAAATACACACTCTACATTGTTAATGTGGTAAATGACTATTCTAGGTGGAAGTGTCTGGTTTCTAATGAAATATCTCCAGAGGTGTATTTATTTATTTTTATTTTAGAAGTTTATTTCAGGGACAACGTACAAAAAAACATTAGTCTCCGAAGAGAAAAGATGCATTGCACTAGGTTATAGCTTTTGCTATTTTACACCTCCAGTCCCTTGTACATACAATATAAAACAATACAAAATAAAACATACAATGTAGAACAATACAATGAAATACGTACGATAACATTAAAAATAAAATAGAAATAAAAAACCCCTACGGTCAATGAGCCTATTTACACAGGGGCCAGAGGCCCCAGAGGTTGATTATCGTCATGCCGCCCCCCCATTAAGGGTACCCTACTGAAAATGGGAACATGATTGACTCGCTAGCAACTGTCCTTTCAGGTGAGCTTTGAAAGTGACAATTGAACTGCACCTCCTCATCTTTTCTGGCAGACTGTTCCACTGAGTTATTGCTTTTACAGAAAAAGATGACTGTCCAAACACAGTGTAGCGGAACGGTTTAACGCAATCAAGTACTGACACTGTTCTTGTAGCTCTGATGGAATTTGTAGGACGAATATGTACAAAGTCACACAGTGGTGGAGGTGCCAACCCATTAATGATTTTATAGACCATACATGAGTCTGCTAGTTGTCTAAGGTGTTCGAAGCTCAGTAGCCTGTGTTTCTAGTATCTTACAGTGGTGGAAACGCATAGGCTTTTTGTCTAAAGTTTTCAGGGTTTGTTTATACAAGGAAGCAAGAGGTCTTACATCTGATTCACTAGCTTGTCGCCAGCATGTGATACAGTATGTCATGTGGGAGAGAATCATAGCGTGCATAAATATCTTAGCTGCTTCTAAGGAGAGACAGTTTCTGATGTGTCTAAAATTAACTATGTTGTATTTTAATGTTTTAACCATTTTTTTTACATGGCTCTTAAAGTTTAAATTGGGGTCTAATACCACACCAAGATATTTAAAGTCAGAGACTACGTCAACCTTGACACCTTTGATCAAGATGTCCGCTGTTGGAGCCATCTTCCTGTGTTTCTTGTGGAAGAACATAGCTTTTGTCTTAGAAACATTGAGACTTAGGCCTGACTCTTCTAGCCATTTTGTGATAATCTCCAATGCAGCTGTTAACTTAACAGCTGCTAGCGCGGTTGTTGCTGCATAAGTCCACACAACAGTGTCATCAGCATACATCTGAAGATGGATGTCTTGAGGACAGTGCTGTGGGAGATCGTTTATATACATGCTAAATAATAGCGGCCCCAACACGGACCCTTGTGGGACACCCATTGTACAGTTCATGACACTAGACAGAGTAACACCCACTTTAACACATTGCCTCCTATTAGATAAGTATGAAGACATCCATGCCAGTGCTGTGTTTGAAAAATTAAAATGAGACAATTTTGACAGCATAACAGCATGGTTCACTGTGTCGAAAGCTTTGCTCAGATCTAAAAACACAGCACCAGCTATAGCTTCCTTATCAAGCCTGGATTTGATATGTTCTACAAAAAGCAAAGTTGCAGTTTCAGTAGAATGATTCGCTCTGAAACCGAACTGCATCCGATGCAGCCCAAACTCACCTGAGTTCATAAAAGTGGTCAGCTGGTCAGCGACCACTTTTTCAGCAACCTTAGAGAGTATAGGCAGTATACTTATCGGTCTATAGTTACAGGCATCAAAGCGGTCTCCAGACTTATGGATAGGCGTCACAATAGCACATTTCCAAGCATCAGGGAAAGTACAGTGTTTAAGAGACAGATTGATCAAATGTGCAATAGGGGCAGCTAGAAGATCTTTGTGTGCTTTGATGAACGCAGTATCGAATATAGAGGCCCTTTTACAGCAACTATCACTCCAGTGTTCTAATGGTACATTGTGTTTGCTAATCGCCTTAGAAGACTAATGTCTGATTAGAAAACCCTTGTGCAATTATGTTAGCACAGCTGAAAACAGTTATGCTGGTGATATAAGCTATACAACTGGCCTTCCTTTGAGCTTGAAGTTTGAAGAACAAAATTAATACTTCAAATATTAATCATTATTTCTAACCTTGTCAATGTCTTGACTATATTTTCTATTCAATTTTCAATTCATTTGATGAATAAAAGTGAATTTTCATGGAAGACACGAAATTGTCTGGATGACCCCAAACTTTTGAACGGTAGTGTATATGTATTTATATATATATTATATATATAAATATATATACATATATATATAAATGACGACAACATTTACTTACGTACTTTATTTATTTATTTTGGAGGTACTTGTACTTTACTTCAGTACGTGTGTATGCTACTTTCTTCTCCACTATAACTCAGAGATACTCTCCTGATGGACAGTTTATAAACTGTGATGATTAGTTATGGATCCTCAAATAGCTTATCTCCCCCCCGACACGCCGTGTGAGTCCAGGAGCACAAACTATGCAGGTGTGTGGACGTGTTTATGGCACACAGGCGGGACTGCCTTGCCTTGTGGGTTAAGCGGACACTGTGACCTGCTGCCCCCTGGCGGCTGACCGGTGAACTGCAACAGGCGGACAGCGGGAGAGGGGAAGGGGGCGGGGCTTAAGGATAACACAGGAGTGGGTAACGCTTTTGTGGAGGAGTTTAGAAGAGTGAGTCAGCTTTGAGCATTCAGCATTCTCTGGACTCCTTGGATCCTGCCTCTGATCCGGCCCACTAGGGGGATGAGGTCTTGGACTAAAGGGGGAGGACCTTCTGTAAACTGGGAGAGACAGAAAAGACACATTAAGGACAGAAGTAAAGAGGAAGTCAGGGCAAGAAGAGAGGGAGAGGAAGACCGTTCAAGTAGTTATTAGTCCATTTGTTAAGCACATTTTAACTGAATTTCCACATTGGGCACAAACAGGTTTATTAAAGTCATCTAGTTGCAAAGGTTATATTTAGTATAATAAGGGAGCTAGGGACATAGGTACTTTAGACAACTTTTCTTTTCAACCATATAAAATCACACTTAAACAGGTTAAAAACCGCTTCAGACAAACCTCAAACAAATACAAAATGTGCTATGTACCAATTTGATGAGGGTTATGACTGCCTGTCATTATTTAGCCTATGCCATTTCCTCCACAACTTTTAATGACTCAAAATGTGTCTCACATAAATGTTTCTAAATCCCCCCTTAAAACAAAGCAATCAAAAAAATAAAATACATATATATACAGGACTGTCTCAGAAAATTAGAATATTGTGATAAAGTTCTTTATTTTCTGTAATGCAATTAAAAAAACAAAAATGTCATGCATTCTGGATTCATTACAAATCAACTGAAATATTGCAAGCCTTTTATTCTTTTAATATTGCTGATTATGGCTTACAGCTTAAGAAAACTCAAATATCCTATCTCTAAATATTAGAATATCATGAAAAAGTATACTAGTAGGGTATTAAACAAATCACTTGAATTGTCTAATTAACTCGAAACACCTGCAAGGGTTTCCTGAGCCTTGACAAACACTCAGCTGTTATAAATCTTTTTTTTACTTGGTCTGAGGAAATATTAAAATTTTATGAGATAGGATTTTAGAGTTTTCTTAAGCTGTAAGCCATAATCAGCAATATTAAAAGAATAAAAGGCTTGCAATATTTCAGTTGATTTGTAATGAATCCAGAATGCATGACATTTTTGTTTTTTTAATTGCATTGCAGAAAATAAAGAACTTCATCACAATATTCTAATTTTCTGAGACAGTCCTGTATATATATATATAATATCTATATTATACATATATATATAAATATATATATATATATATTTAGATACAATATATATATATATATATAAATAAAATTATATATATGCATATGCTTTGATACGGGGAACTGCCAGGTTCTGGCTCCGTTAGAGGCCCAGGACTTTGTGTTAAGACTGATCATTTAAAATGTTCTGATTTTAGGTTGCTCACATTATCCCATGGTTATGCGTGTGCCTTGTTTCATTGGTTCAGTGTGACCGAGTTACTCGTCTAACCCATTTAAACACTCTTCTAAAGTGTTCTCCTCAGTTGTGTGGACTCACCAAGACAAGGAGCTGGTACACTTTCATGACACACTCCTAATATATTGATGATATATGGTGATGATGTCCCCATTTTGTTATAGATCAAATCTGATGGTGACCATGTGTGGTGGTGCAGTGCCCTCTGGTGGGCTGCAGGATGAACTGCACGGTGTCGCTGCTGAGTAATACTGTAGTTTATATTCTAATATAACTGTATTATTCATATAATTACAGACCACACTCAGCTCGGCAGTTGTTATGGCGCCCAACCAGCATCGGCTGGGGGGGGGGGATTATCTGGTGACCCCACTGCCTCTGACTCTTGGCCAGATTAGCATACGCCTTTTAGCTGTTTCAACCAGTATCGGTTACTCACTCTGATCCAGAGTCTGTTTACACTGACGATGTGAACATATATAAAGTGAGTAGCATCAAACCAAATAGAGTGGATGAAAACGAGACACGGACCAAAAACACGCCCCGGAAAGAGGAGTTCAATTCAATTCTGTTTATTTTCTATCGCCCAATATCACAAATTCAAGCCTCAGAGGGCTTTTCAATCCGTACATGTACGACTTCCCTGACCTTTGACCTCACATTGGATCAGGAACAGCTCTCAATAAAATGTGTGCTGATAGCATTTCATTATTTGAATTTTTTGTGTGAAGATTCCCTAAATAATCGATAAAATCAAACAAAATGCGGGAAAACATTTGTATTCCCGATATCAGGAGCTGAACTCGTATATTTAGGAGACTGGATGAATGAAAACATGTTTTTCAGCGCCTTCTGCTGCATTCGGATCTCAGTGAGTTCTGAACGGAACTCATTGAGTTCTGAACGACGTCGTCGGGCCTGAAGTTCTAGAATTAGGTGGAATTTGGTCATTTCATCTCCAGCGCTGAGAGAGAAACACACACACCTTTGAGACGAGCACCCTCCGTAGAGAGACCCTGATCCGATCCCATTGGGAACAGATTCAAGCTCGAAGGTTCATTCTCAACCTGTTGATGTCCTCGTGGAGCTCCGATGCCTCCGGTGTGTCAGGTCAGACCGACTCAGGACTGAGGACCCCAAAACATTCGCTTTCTAACATCATCATTTAAAAAGCACTTCTTAAAACAGAAGCTAATGAATCATCAGGAACAAAGTGACTTAGCGGTCGCTAAGACTAGAAAAGAGCCGCATAGATGCAGACATGTATCTCTGTTTTCTGACTCCATCTCCCACAGGCCCACTGGCTGCACCCGAGGTTCAGGGAGGTCAAACCCGGTCCGGCCCGATGGAGGCCTCATCAGACAGGGTGACCACCTCTACAGCAGACTGGGCCGACTGGTCCCCTGGTGAAGGACTACCTCCCTCCACCTCTCATAGAGATCCAGCTATCTGGTCCCCTGGTGAAGGACTACCTCCCTCCTCTCATAGAGATCCAGCTATCTGGTCCCCTGGTGAAGGACTACCTCCCACCACCTCTCATAGAGATACAGCTATCTGGTCCCCTGGTGAAGGACTACCTCCCTCCACCTCTCATAGAGATACAGCTATCTGGTCCCCTGGTGAAGGACTACCTCCCTCCACCTCTCATAGAGATCCAGCTACCTGGTCCCCTGGTGAAGGACTACCTCCCTCCACCTCTCATAGAGATCCAGCTATCTGGTCCCCTGGTGAAGGACTACCTCCCTCCTCTCATAGAGATCCAGCTATCTGGTCCCCTGGTGAAGGACTACCTCCCTCCTCTCATAGAGATCCAGCTATCTGGTCCCCTGGTGAAGGACTACCTCCCTCCACCTCTCATAGAGATCCAGCTATCTGGTCCCCTGGTGAAGGACTACCTCCCTCCTCTCATAGAGATCCAGCTATCTGGTCCACTGGTGAAGGACTACCTCCCTCCTCTCATAGAGATCCAGCTACCTGGTCCCCTGGTGAAGGACTACCTCCCTCCACCTCTCATAGAGATCCAGCTATCTGGTCCCCTGGTGAAGGACTACCTCCCTCCACCTCTCATAGAGATCCAGCTATCTGGTCCCCTGGTGAAGGACTACCTCCCTCCTCTCATAGAGATCCAGCTACCTGGTCCCCTGGTGAAGGACTACCTCCCTCCACCTCTCATAGAGATCCAGCTATCTGGTCCCCTGGTGAAGGACTACCTCCCTCCTCTCATAGAGATCCAGCTATCTGGTCCCCTGGTGAAGGACTACCTCCCTCCTCTCATAGAGATCCAGCTACCTGGTTCCCTGGTGAAGGACTACCTCCCTCCTCTCATAGAGATCCAGCTATCTGGTCCCCTGGTGAAGGACTACCTCCCACCTCTCATAGAGATACAGCTACCTGGTCCCCTGATGGAGGACTACCTCCCTCCACCTCTCATAGAGATCCAGCTATCTGGTCCCCTGGCCATGGTGAAGGACTACCTCCCTCCTCTCATACAAGCCACCTGGTCTTCTCCTGATGGAGGGCTACCTCCCAACTCCTGGGATAGAGACCTGGTCTTCTGGTCTTCTGATGGAGAAACGCCAACAGACGACACTGCTGCCGCCTCGGCCTCAAGCGGCTGCTGTGAAAGAACGACAACGAGGAAGTTCTTTAGTTCGATCACGGCGACCATCTGTTGCTGCTGGCGTCCCAATGTGGACCAATAAATCCAAAATCCATTCTATGCATTCACTTGTTTTCAGGTCTTTGAAATTTTATGTTTGTTAACGTATCATTTTCAATAAAAATGGATTGATGTATTGCAATAAGATGTCTTGGGTTGCTTCATTACAGTAAACATTACAGTAGGCCTGCAGTCCTGTGTCTTTCATCACTATTTACTGCACAGTTCATCATATTTACTGTCTGCATTTTAGTTAGTGGTTTAGTGTCACTATGTGGTAATAATCCCACAATGTGTGTCGTTAAATTAATGTCACGTTACTGTATTGTCAATCATTAAAGGAATCACAGGGCTAAATTAAGAGAGTTCACTTACACACTTGGAAAGGGATGGGTTACATGTTAATCCAATCATAAACAGTAACATGTGTTTTTTATAAGTATAACATTTGACATTGCCCGATGTTATAAATGTTGTCCTTCTCCATTCATGCAAACTGTTCAAAACCACTGATGGGAATGTTTTTGGAAGATAATACTTGGTTTAATCTCTTATTCAACCCCTGTATATATTTGTTTTCGAAATAAACAGACACTAATTTGTCCCAACTACTCTCGTTAATCATTCTGAGGCAAAACGGGGCTCGTAGGTATAACTTTATATTAGCGAAAATCGTTTTAAAAATAATACACATTGTATTCGGCATTTTAACCACGCGTGAGCTGATTGGCTAAATTGCCAGTCTCATTATTCCACCGTGTCCCATTGGCTGAAAGTACGTGGTGTGGGCGGGCCTAATCTTCGTGGCACTGAGGGGGGCGGGACTGAGAGCTCTGACAGGAAACACGAAAGAAAGGCGAGGATATCTAATAATACGGTAAAACTGTCTTTAAGTCACTATTCTCAATATGCCTCTGCTCGGTTGCGTACGATATATATTTATAGAGGACGATATATAGACCGCGGTACCGAATGTGAGCGGTCCAGTTCGACAAGAGGCCAGTGGTCGCGGAAAAACTCAGCAAAGTCAGCAAGCTAACAGTTAGCTAGCCTCCTCCGGGGAGCGGGCGCTAGCTCGAAGCTAGCCGTCACGCCGCTAATGGAGGATCGATAATAATATAGCGTGAAGTGTCTATTGTGGTTCGTCGTTATGTTCGTGAGTTCATCTGTAACGTGACGTAATCCGACGGGGAGGTCGAGTCGACGGGGCGCGACAGCCCTTCGGACGCGAAGGGGTTAAAAGCGGGGAGGAAGTGGAAGTTCCGACGCAACGAAAACTTGCCCGATTCCGAGGTTCCGGCAGGCCCTTGGACGCATCACCGGCACGGTACCGTTTATTTCCCCCGGTAACCTGTCCGGTAAAATTCCGCTGACCTGTGTTTGGGCACAAAGGTGTAGAACCCTGGACGTCCTGGTTCCGGTGGTTTAGTTTCCGGTGTGTTGATGTCTGCCGGGGAGAAAGGTCAACATAACATTTAGTTTTACAATCAACACTTAAAATGATGAAGGAACTTCAAATGACTCGGCAGGACAACATGGACACAAGACTTTGGTGTTTCATTTATTTATACTGTGATTGTACATAACCCTAACCCATATAACATGATTAATAACATGAGTAATAACATAAGTAATAACATAAGTAATACTATAATACTATAAGTAATACCATGAGTAATACTATAAGTAATAACATAAGTAATACTATAAGTAATACCATGAGTAATACTATAAGTAATAACATAAGTAATACTATAATACTATAAGTAATACCATAAGTAATACTATAATACTATAAGTAATACCATAAGTAATACTATAAGTACTACCATGAGTAATACTATAATACTATAAGTAATAACATAAGTAATACTATAATACTATAAGTAATACCATGAGTAATACTATAATACTAGAAGTAATAACATAGGTAATACCATGAGTAATACTATAAGTAATAACATAGGTAATACCATGAGTAATACTATAATACTATAAGTAATACCATGAGTAATACTATAAGTACTACCATGAGTAATACTATAATACTATAAGTAATAACATAAGTAATACTATAATACTATAAGTAATACCATGAGTAATACCATGAGTAATACTATAATACTAGAAGTAATAACATAGGTAATACCATGAGTAATACTATAAGTACTACCATGAGTAATACTATAATAACATAGGTAATACTATAAGTAATACCATGAGTAATACTATAATACAATAAGTAATACTATAATTAATAAGTAATAACATAGGTAATACCATGAGTAATAACATAGGTAATACCATAAGTAATACCATGAGTAATACCATAAGTAATACCATGAGTAATACCATAAGTAATACTATAATTAATAAGTAATAACATGAGTAATACCATAAGTAATACTATAATTAATAAGTAATAACATAGGTAATACCATGAGTAATACCATGAGTAATACCATAATTAATAAGTAATAACATAGGTAATACCATGAGTAATACCATGAGTAATACTATAATTAAGTGTACTTCATGTTCATAGCGCCCTGATGTTTTTAAGGGGAACGTTGCATCGTTTATTCCAGAGAAACAGAAAACGCTCCTTCAGTCCCGTCCGTTTGATCCACAAGGAAATATTTTTGAGGCCGAATATCAGATGGATTGAACTTAAAAATGCCAGATATTACATTCTCCTGGTCATGTCCTCACAGGTCCACCGGGCCGTCGGGTTAGCTTCAGTGTAAAGCGGAGAGAAAATGCAATTCATCGTAAAAAAGCGCGTGTGCACTTCATCCTCAGCACTTCCTGCTCTCCAGACTCGACAGTCCTCTGTTCCCACGACACGGCTCTT
Source organism: Pseudoliparis swirei (assembly GCF_029220125.1). Lineage (NCBI taxonomy): Eukaryota > Metazoa > Chordata > Actinopteri > Perciformes > Liparidae > Pseudoliparis > Pseudoliparis swirei. The sequence goes on from NC_079396.1 coordinate 3,008,289, forward strand.
CACACCGCTGGGCACAACTAAACTTCTACAACTCACTGTGTGTTTTCTCTTCTTTTTAATATCTCCCACTCTTTAAACTCCCCGGTCTCGTGCCGCCGGATGTCTTTCACTCAGATGGCTGCGATCAGAAAGAAGCTGGTGATCGTCGGCGACGGCGCCTGCGGCAAGACGTGTCTGCTCATCGTGTTCAGCAAGGATCAGTTCCCCGAGGTCTACGTGCCCACGGTGTTCGAGAACTACGTGGCCGATATCGAGGTGGACGGGAAACAGGTAAAGTGCATATTAATACGCATAATATATCTGTAAATGTGCCAGAGTTATGAGCCAAGAGGCTGTTTTTATGAGGCAGGTCATCATAAAACAAACCCGAAGACGCAAGATTACACGTACAATGCTTACACAAACAACTCCTAGTGAGAATCGTGAGTATACTCTTAACCCAGGGGTCTCAAACTCATTTTCACCGTGGGCCACATCAGCATCATGGCTGCCCTCTTAAAGGGCAGGAAACACTTTATAAAACTCCTCGAACATGTTGTTAAATGACTCTCTTTGCATTTGATTGTTGTTTATTTGAGTGTAGAAATATTGTACATTAGAAAATGTCTCTTATATTACAACATAAATGCATTTCATTTCAAACCTTCAAAATAAAAGCACAAGAAATTTTTCTGCAGTTTCTTTAAGAAAAATTCTTAAAGGGCCAGAAACACTTTATAAAACTCCTCGAACATATTGTTAAATGACTCTCTTTGCATTTGATTATTGTTCATTTGAGTAGAAATATTGTAGGTAAGAAAATGTCTCTAATATTACAACCTGAATCCATTTAATTTGAAACCTTCAAAATAAAAGCACGGGAAACTTTTCTGCAATTTCTTTAAGAAAAATTCTTAAAGGGCCGAAAACACTTTATAAAACTCCTTGAACATATTGTTAAATGACTCTCTTTGCATTTGATTATTGTTCATTTGAGTGTAGAAATATTGTACGTCAGAAAATGTCTTTTATATTACAACATGAATCCATTTAATTTGAAACCTTCAAAATAAAAGCACGGGAAATTTTTCTGCAATCTCTTTAAGAAGAATGGGATCACATGTGTTTAAAGCCGTTAAAGGCCACATACAATGATGCGGCGGGATGGATTTTGCCCGCGGGCCTTGTGTTTGACACCTGTGTCTTAGACGACTCAGACGTTGTCAAGTCATGCAACAGGAAGACTCGACACAGTCGAGTCTTCCTGTTGCATGACTTGACAACGTCTAAGACACAGGTGTCAAACACAAGGCCTGCAGGCAAAGCAAATAACATGAGGGAGTTGTTGCTGCAGCAGTTTGTTATGCTTCAGGTGTTTATGCTAAGCTAGACTAACAGAGTCCTGGTTCCAGCTCTACTCAGGGTTCCTACGGTCATGGAAAACCTGGAAAAGTCATGGCATTTTAAAATGGTCATTGGAAAAAACGTAAATCATAAAAGTTTTGGAAAAGTCGTGGAAATTTGTTGTAATCGCATGTTCATTTACGCCGAGTTTAAAATAATTAATATGTTTTTCAAAGCAAGACGCTCAAAATATGAGCCAGCGTACGCTCTCAATGCGCAACATGTTCTACATGTTCATGTTTATACCGAGATTTCAGTTTGGTCGTGGAAATTTGGTTTAAATTCATGGAAAAGTCCTGGAAATCCATTGGTCAAAATGTGTAAGAACCCTGTGTACTTCACACACACACAACACACACACTCTCTATTCCGTGAACATAATATTCCCGTTCCATACGAGTGTTGAAAGAGTCATCGGTGAAGACATTTAATAACAATAATAATAATCCATTTCATTTAGAAAGCGCTTTTTACGGTCCTCAAAAACACTTTGCATGTTGCGTTCACACGCCGTAGACACAGCTAGGCAGGGCTCCAGACTAACTTTTTTAACTAGGAGCACAGTGGCCCCTAACTTAAAATGTTAGGGGCGCAAGCAGAAAATTTAGGGGCGCACACAGGGTTTTCCTGGGTCAAAATTGTTGGCGCGCTGCGCGCGCACCATCTATTCATGCAGTCGAGATATTGAGTGAGTGATCAGCAGCTGGCCGCTCTGCCATGATGCGCGCACACATCCGCGCACACGGGTAAGCACACTCCTCACTAGCACCCCCTCCCCCCGTTAACAACTCTTCTCGGCTCGCCCAAATTTTCTCTATGCAGGAAAAACCCTGCGCACAGTATAAATCGACTTGCAAAGTTTTCCCATCATTTCTACTGTATTACTGATAAATAATTTGACAATATACAATCTTATGCCTTTTTGCCTTCATGAACTGCAAAACATTCACAACAGAGAACTCTTCAGAAGTTACTGTATTGAGTTTAAACATATTTTAAGAAAAAACATACCTTGAGCATGTGCATGTTGCACTTCGATGTGGCCAATCAAAACATTTGTTGGTTTCTAGAGATGCACCGATCAGGTTTTTGGTGCCGATCACCGATCACTGAAATCAGTATCTGCCGATCACCGATAATACCGATCACGGTGTCGATTGAAGCATTCTATTTTTGTGTAGCATTATTGCTATGAGGACTATGAGGAAATACATATATAAAGCACCTCAAACATGAAAGAAATTACAGATTTCTTTAAACATTTAGGACTTTTACTTTGAAAAATGTCCTAATTGATACATTACAATTGTTTGATTGCTATTGTAGGGGATTTCAGATATGTATGGAACACATCTGCATCATTCATTTCCTGGAACTCTTGGGGAAATCTATATACAGGACTTTTCTTAACATACAAAAGACTGACTAATTTGTATAAACTCTTCCTTGGTCCAGTAAAAATGTTCTAATGTTAGCCTAATTTAAGCTAAATCTCAGAAACGATCTCTAAAGATACTAAATCAGTTCATTGTTTACTTTTATATGTTCGTGTATGATTTGTCGACATCTTATTTTGAAAAACGGATATTGTTTCACGTGGTTCTTTACGCTAACTTTGCAAAACCGGATGTTGTCACTTAAATCCTTCCGCTAACTTTCTCAAAACCCTCGCGCGCTCCTGATCGAATGTGTTTACCGTGAGCATCAGGCTCTAGGGGCAGACATGTGAGAGTCGGCTGAGTCGACCCAGAGATTCAACTCGGGGGACGGAGACGCCTCTCGGTGGTGAGGATCCCCTCTGACCTCTCACTCTGCGGCCAACGCCGGTCGCATTGTCTCCGTTGCGGTGCGCCTCTTTTCACACATTAGCCCCCCCCACACACACTGGCCAGCCTTCTTCTTCGGTTTTCGTCTCCTTTCTTCTTCTTCTGGAGTTAATGTCGGTTAGCAAACCAGTCATTCAGGCATTACCGCTAACTATAGTGGGCTGAAGTGTAGAACAAGTTTGTCAGCAACAAAAATATTTAATAACAAAAACAACAAAAATCTGCTAATTTACTGGTCGCGCATGCGCGAGTTGATGAAAAATTTACTCGCACTGTGTCTAATTTTAGGCGCAAAATGCGACCATTTGGTCGCAGTCTGGAGCCCTGCTAGGGGGGAAGTGTCTTGCACAAGGGCACATGGCCTCGGGCGGGGGATTGAACCGCCGACCCCCTGATTGAAAGACGGACCTGCTGACCAACTCAACGCCACTTTTTTTCATTCATGTTTTTTTTATTTTCTACAATTACAAATGTTTTCTGATGATTTAAAAACTCAAACCCCCCCCCCCCCTCCCACACACACACATCTTTACAAAGGACTTTTGAGTCGTAGCCACGAAATCAGGAGCGTCTCGTCGTGACTTTTAGATTAGATTAAACTTTATTGTCATTAAACAAGTGCAGAGCAACGAAAGGCAGTTTGGCATCCAGCCAGAAGTGCAACAGAAAGCATCATAATAAATACAGGATGTACAGATTATCGTGAATAAAGCGCTCTCCAAGAGGGCGGCTGAAGGCCTGACCTCGTGCTCTTGGTAATAAGTTTAGACAAAACGGTGGGCGGATGAAACGTCCTCCCTCTCTCCCAGACGTCATAATCTCGCGTCTCCCCTGCAGGTGGAGCTGGCTCTGTGGGACACGGCGGGCCAGGAGGACTACGACCGCCTGAGGCCTCTGTCCTACCCCGACACGGACGTCATCCTCATGTGCTTCTCCATCGACAGCCCCGACAGTTTGGGTGAGTCTTCTTCCTCCTCCTCCTCCTCTTCGTCGTCTTTTTTTTCTTGCTCCCGCGTTTAACCCTCCTATGACCTTTGGGGTCAATTTGACCCCATTCAATGTTTGACGTCTCTAAAAAAAATGATTAACATTATTTTTTTGGATTCATATTTCATGACTTTTCCTTATTTATTAGGGACAACTGGGAAAACATCAAATTAACATGATGATATGTTTTCAATGTCCTGTACAATTTGACCCCAGGCTGTTTTTCACTGTTTAAAACATATAAGAAATATCAACTTTTTTATTTATTTAAAGGTCTGTTTAGGTCGTCAACAAACAAACATAAAGTACCTCACACTTAAACTTGGGAAACAATATTAATTCTAATCATTATTACCAATTCTAATACAATATTAATTCTAATCATTGGAGGTTTTAACTGCTGGGGTCAAAAAGTGTAAAAGATGTTAGTAAATTTGAAGGTAACAGGAGGGTTAAATAATAATAATAATAATACATTACATTTCTATAGCGCTTTTCAAAATACTCAAAGATGCTTTTCAACACATAGTTAAAATATCCTAAAAGCTATGCAATAAAAATAAATAAAATTACAATAAAAACAAACGATAAAAGCGAATAAGAGCGTAGAAGGCACACAATCACACATTAAAAACAGTTTTGAACAGGTGGGCTTTGATTTGTGATTTGAACGATGAAAGTTCGGTGCCGTCTTGGATGATTTTGGGGAGAGTTCCAGAGGGAGGGGCCTCTGTCTCTTTCAACGCCTCTACATCTCGTCTCCCGATGCAGAGAACATTCCGGAGAAGTGGACCCCCGAGGTGAAGCACTTCTGCCCCAACGTGCCGATTATCCTGGTGGGGAACAAGAAGGACCTGCGCAACGACGAGCACACGCGCCGCGAGCTCGCCAAGATGAAGCAGGTCAGTGGGGCCGCCTCGCTTTACCCACAATCCTTTTCAAACCCGCGGGACTTTTGCGTCGCTTAGAAGGCGACGCCGCGAACGAGGCCGGCGTGACTGAACCCCGTTGGAGATAAAATAAAGCTGAATAGCTTAAAGGGATAGTTTGCATGTTTTAAAAAAACATTAATACATCTATTTTTCATTGAAACTTTCTTCTTTAAACACTTTCTTACAATAATTAAAGCTGCAAGCAGCGTTGAACGGGTCCTCGCTCACCTGCGCCGGTCGGGGGAGCCGGCGGGATGCCGGCCCGCTCGGCCGAGGACGCAGGCACGCCGGTCGGACTTGACTCGGGCCGTGACTTGTAACGAGCACGACAAGTTTGGGGCAGATTCGACGAAGTCCAGTTTAGCCACTAGGTGGCGCTTTAACTACGTGAACATATTCATGCATCATGTGTCCCTACGTGAAGTGTAGACTACGTCATGTAAATTCAATGTTAAAAAAAAAAAGTGATGAAAAAAAGCTGTCTTGTCTTGGAATCAATCACGGATCTCCGGGTGTCCAGTCCAACACTTATAATAATAATAATAATCATTTATTTTACATAGCGCTTCTCAAGGCACCCGAAGTCGCTTTACAGAGTCCAGTAGTCATACACACACAGTCATACCGGTGGTGGTAAGCTACATCAGTAGCCACAGCTGCCCTGGGGCAGACTGACGGAAGCGTGGCAGCCAATCAGCGCCTACGGCCCCTCCGACCACCACCAACATTCATTCACATCCATACGAACCGGGGTGAGGCTGCGGTGCATGTCTTTATGATGGTGGGGGAAACCGGAGGACCCGGAGGAAACCCACGCAGACATGAGGAGAACATGCAAACTCCACACAGAAAGGACCTGGAACGACCGGGATTCGAACCCAGGGCCTTCTTGCTGTGAGGCGACAGTGCTAACCACTGAGCCACCGTGCTGAGCTATAGATCTAGCTGGATTAGAGGCAGCCGTAGGCGGTCACATTATTTTGGGCAGGACAAATTTGGGCCGGATTGAAGAAAGTCCAGTTGAGCCAGTATGTGGCGCTTTGAGTCTGTAAACATATCCATGCATCATATGTCTCTAAGTGAAGTGTAGACCACGTCATGTAAATTAAATGTAAAAAAACCCGATAACATTATTTTTGCCTGAACCTGGAATCGAAAACAGGTCTCTGTGTCACTAGGCAAGTGCCTATTGCTCTGCACCACTGATTAGATGTAATTGCATTAGCTGTAGGGGGTAACATTATCGTGAAAGTGAATAATTTAGGGTTATTTTACTTTTTAATAGGTGTTCCTCTAAAAAATGTGATTCTTTCTTCGTGTGAATGTGTTCAAGCCTTTATTGGCATCATGCATGATTTTTATTGGAAGGATTGGATGAGTTTAAGCAATAGTTTTTAACATAAAGAAATCACGGAAAGTACACAATTATTGGCAGTAAAAAAACGTAAATTTCCTACGGACGAAAAGTCTTTTTTTTTCACAGTGTTCATTGTTCAAGTCTTGAGATTCTATAAAAAATTATTAGAGCTGATTCTGGTCGCGTTTTGTGGGAGAAATCCTTAGATGTACTTCGTCTGTCGCTCGGACCCTAATAAACACGAGGCGAAAAGATCACGGGGCGGTTGATACGTCGCCGTCGGGTCCTTTAAGGATCCGCGTGTGACGTCCAACGCGTCCCGCGAGTCGACAAGTCGTGTGTGTGTTTTCGGTTGACGTCCAATCAGGAGCCGGTGAAGGCGGACGAGGCGCGGGACATGACCAACCGGATCAACGCCTTCGGCTACCTGGAGTGCTCGGCCAAGACGAAGGACGGCGTGCGGGAGGTGTTCGAGATGGCCACCAGGGCGGCGCTGCAGGCCAAGAAGCGAGGCAAGAAGAGCGTCTGCGCCCTGCTATAGAGGGTTATTTATGGGGGGGGGGCAGTGATGGAGGAGGGGAGGGACTAACACACCAGGCCAAAAAAAAAGAGAAAGAATTAACGCACATCCCTTCTTTATTTTTATTTCTAATTTGACTTGTTCTAAACGTATATTTCATTTCATATTCGAGTAAGAAACCTCCCTGATTTCTGGTCTGCTCCTTTTTTTTAATTTTGCAAACTCCACATCTTCTCCACGGCTTCATGAATTCATAATAATTTCCACTTGGCGAATGTTTCAGCTCCAGTGACTTTGCCGTTTCCCCCTTTTTTTATTATTGTTGTTTCATATTTTCCATTGATAACCTTCCGGCATGTCATAGGATGTCCTCGACTTACCGAGAGGCTTTTAATTTGAAAAAACATTCACAGGAAGTGCAGAGTTTCCGAGGCGATAACTTAAAAGCAATACGAAAAGAAAACTGCGCCATGGAAGAAGCTGTTTCTGTTGTGCCTGCGTGGATCCATCCATCTGAGCACGTGACGCAGTAACTCCACCCCTCAGTGTTTTAACTCGGCTGTTATTGGTCGTCCAGCTGTTATTGGACACGCCCATTATTTAAATAGCAGCTTGTATTTGGAAGGTTCTGGTCTGTCAGGGTGTTTCCACTCTGCTATTCATTTGTTTTCTTTCCTGTTTTGTTATTTTAACTATGTGATATTCTACTGGCTTATGTTGTATTATTTGCACACAGCTTAAAACAAAAACAAAACGTCAGTGTGGTGTATTACACACGCTGAAAGAAAATATTCAAAAAGTCAATAAAGTGTAAGTGACTCCTAAAGGATTGGTTATTGGAATATTGTTTAGTATACAAAACGTATTCTCACATTACGCCAGTCGTCTTTTTTGTTTTTTATGTATTCTAAAGGAAATAAACTGTAACTTGAGAATTGTCACATGTCCTCGTCTTGATTTCAGTTATCATAACTAAAAACTTCATTCTTTAAAGATATTAAATCAGGTCAGGTTGGATGTTTGGGAAAAAGTTTATTATATTGATTTCTATAGCGCTTTTCAGAATACTCAAAGACGCAAAGATATATACACATATACATATATATCATACCTGCAAACTTGTCACCTTTCGGTGAAATTCACCGTTTTGAACTCAAAATAGGTCATCCACGTGAATCGTGGAGATCCGAAGAGTTTTTGTTTTGGTGGGGGGGGGGGGGTCACCTGGCCCGCTGCCGTTGAGATTGCAGTGAGAGGCGGAGAAAAGTGTGAAGAGTTGCTCTTCGCAATAAAACATCTTTGATGGGGCGTGTCGCGTCTCGGCCAATCAGCGTTCAGATGTCGACAGCGTTTGGGGGTTCAGGTTAGCTTGAATGTTAGCCCGCTACACCGTGCAGCTGTCACGCTGCACGGTGTAGCGATGCTAACAAAGTACCGTACGTTAAACACGATGTGATTTAGCATATTTTTAGTATCGATACTTCATTAAGAGAGCGATCAGAGCTCACGCGCTGCTCCGTGTCGAGCTGTCTGCGCACACTGCGCTGCGCAGCTCACAGCGAGAGAAGTGGCGCAGCTTTAGAGACTTCGGCTTAAAAAATACAAAGATGCCAGAAGTGAAATGTTTCAGTCTGTAAAGTTGTGTAACTCTCCAGCTGCTCATCCTGATGAACTGTGGATCATCTGGTCAGAGACTAACGGCCTCATAGTGTATAATCAATGCTATGATGGAACCATGTAGTTTCATTCATATCTGGCTGTATGAATACTCATATTACTGTCATTTGTTAAGTGTTGAAAAAGTTGGTAAAAAGTGAACCATACAGATGTTTTATTTATTACTATTATAGATAAATATACCAGTCTCGTAATTATGGTACCATATTGTTTGTATGGTGGATTGAATTCTGGTATCGGGTATCATGATATTTATGGCAGGTATGTAATATGTATAGAAGTTATAATATGAGTATCGTGACAAACAGGTAGAGACAGAACAGATTCAGGGAGAAGTCCATGAGGACTGTTCAGGCTAAATAAAAGGAAGTTGGTTCATGAATGACTTTAACCATATTATATATAATGACAATGTATATTTGTTATTACTATCATTATAGGGCTGAGTCAGAGCGGAGAACCTTTTATTCTTAAACTGTTTATTATCATTATTTAGATTTGAGGTCAGAACAATAAAATGACTAGTTGTGGTTCTAAAAGCTTTGAGGCTTCAAACAACGTGGATGTGGTGTGGTGAAAAAAGAAAAGAAAAAAGTCACCTGCACCCCCCCCCCCCCCCTGAAAGACACCAGACCCAACAATGCAAATGAGCTAAAGGCCGCTATTGAAGCATCCTGGGCATCCATAAACCCTCAGCAATGCCACAGGCTGATTGCCTCCATGCCACGCCGCATTGATGCAGTAATCCGTGCAAAAGGATTCCCAACCAAGTACTGAGTGCATTAATGGACATTTTCAAATGTTTGATTTTGTTTTGCTGTTATAAATCTTTTTTTTTACTTGGTCTGAGGAAATATTCTAATTTTATGAGATAGGATTTTAGAGTTTTCTTAAGCTGTAAGCCATAATCAGCAATATTAAAAGAATAAAAGGCTTGCAATATTTCAGTTGATTTGTAATGAATCCAGAATGCATGACATTTGTTTTTTTAATTGCATTACAGAAAATAAAGAACTTTATCACAATATTCTAATTTTCTGAGACAGTCCTGTATACACACACACTTAGTTGGGGACATTAGCGTTCATACTAGCAGGCTGTGGAGGGGTCGGGGCCGGTGGTACGAGCCGTTTGTGTTGTCAAAGAGGTTCAATAAGTGGAACTCTTTATTCCTCTTTTCAACTTTTACCCCAAAGTTATCCCAAATTATCTTCCCCTCCTTTCCAATCCTCTCTCTTCGGGCCCCCAGAGCGCCGTTAGCCGGTGAAATGTCCTCCGCCGGTCGCTTCACTCCATAACGTCTGATGCAGTCCTGTTCTGAAATATAAAAAAAAGTATTCAGTCAACCCCAAGACTTAAAAACTCTGTCAAATCATATTTGTGTATTTATTAATTTCCACATGATAAGCTAAAGCCACAAACCTGCGTCTGGATCGATAAACGAGTGTCTGATGAGGAAGTCCAGGGCCACCATGGCACAGTCGGGTTTTAAGTCATCCGTGGCCAGCAGTCTCTTAACCTATTGAAAAACAGACTTATCTTTATTTATTTTTAAACTAAAAAGGGTGTATATAGCATCGAGCTACGTGTCGCTAGTTCCGTAAACGTGCTAATTGGGCTGACAATTCTTTTAGTTGGTGTTTGAGTTTGGATTAACAATTCTTTTAGCCCACGTTCTGTTTAATTTGATGGATGACATAAAAATATTCGCTCATGTTAAACCACAATGGGTCAATTTCACCCCATATGGGGGGCAAGGATTTTTTAAATAATACAGTTGGGTGGCATCTACATTTAGGGAGCTCCCGAAAAGCAAAATGTCGGCCACACCGACCTCGTCGACGGGCAGCAGGTGGAAGTCTTGGACCTCTCCGTCTCCGGCGCGGGGCTCGAACTCCAGAGGAAGTTCCAGATCGAAGACGAACTGGCTCTCTGGAAACACCCCGTCCTCGTCCTCGTAGGTGTAGCTGGGGAAATAATAAAAGGTTTGGGAGTGAAGTTATGCTAACGTGAAGAGAGCGGCGTTGGCGTCACACCTGCGTTTTTACGGGCTCACGCTCATTAAATATTTATTAATTCAATATATACATACATGTGCAGCGCCATCGCATCAGTTTAGAGGAAGAAGAAAAACACATAATAAATTAACGTGAACTAGCTCATTTTAAATATATATATATTAAATTAAATGAATTAAAAAAATAGGATATATATATATGCATTCTTTTTTATTATTTATTCTTTAATAGAAAATATATATGTAAAAACTATTGTAAAAAGAAAAATAATACCTGGAGTATATTCATACATATATATATATATATATATATATATATATATATATTGACTGTGAATTATAAATACATTTATAAATTGTGAATGAGGAACATTGGTTAATTAATTTCATCTGAGCCAACTCTTGTGAAGTGGCATATAGAGAGACATTAGTTATTGTTGTTGTTTTTAAAGCCCAATACTCATTATACGCGTTACAATGTTCCTCAATGCGACCGCGTTTAACGTTAGCTGCTCAGCGCCGTTATTTAGCCGCTGCGCTGCTAACGCTAACTAGCTCGCCCCCTGTCCTTTTGAACTGAGATGTTAGTTCACAAAGTAGCGAGGTAGCGTTAGTTAGGAGTATATTTTAAATTTGGATTGCCACCTTTATTACATTTTCAAGCAGGATTCTGGTCGCTATGTTTTTTTCTCTCTTTTGATTCTTAAAAAATCCCATGTTCATGCCCGAACACTTTATGACTTCCTGTCTGAGAAACGCAGATCGAGCCCATTTGGTTCCTACTGGAGACGACATTTAGCAAATTAAAAAATGTCCCAAATCAGCTGGTCGCCGTCGTTTTTAAACAGGTAGGAAATAGGGAACTATTTCCCGCGGCGGATGAATCCACAGTGAGTGTTCATTGAGATGAAGGACCATGGGAGAAGGACTCCTCGTGGACAGAGAGCTCTTCTAGTCCTCCGGAGCTCCGACTCCCCAACAGACTCACCTCACATTGGCTACGGGGCGAGCCTTCGCTGCAATGGCTGCTGGGATACACGCTTCCTCCTCGCACTCCTTGACCAACGTGTGTTTGATGCCAACGCCGGCGGCGATGCCACCCGCCGCCTTGCAGAACACACAACGCCATCGTCACCCTTCTGGACGCACTTTAAGAGGAAACCTGAGATACTGAATTTATAAGTGTTTTCTGAATAATCTAAAAAAATCTGGAGGCAATGTACTAAATTATTGTGTCTCCTATTACTTACTTTTCATGTTTTTTATTACTTACTTGTAATAGTATGTATAACTTACTTTTAATGTGTGTTATTACTTACTTTTATTAGTAGTATTACTTAATTTTAATGTTAATTATTACACTTTTTTTTTTAAAGTATTACTTACTTTTAATGTTTTTATTACTTACTTGTATTAGTAGTATTACTTAATTTTAATCTTAATTATTACACATTAAAAAAATGTATTACTTACTTTTAATGTTTTTTATTACACATTTAAAAAAATATGTATTACTTACTTTTAATGTTTTTTATTACTTACTTTTAATAGTATGCATTACTTAATTTTAATGTTATTTATTACACATTAAAAAAATATGTATTACTTACTTTTAATGTGTTTTATTACTTACTTTTAATAGTATGTATTACTTACTTTTAATGTCATTTATAACACATTTTTAATAGTACATATTACTTACTTGTAATGTTTTTATGACTTACTTTTAATGTTTTTTATTACATTTAATGTACAGTAGCTTTATATTTTGTGTTCTTCTTACCACACATACTGTTGTAATGTGTCTTATCCTGTACTGTTTGTTATTGTTTATGTTTGTTATTGTTTTATGATTATTATAGTCTGTCAAGGGACTAGAGATGCTAATTAGCTGTGTAGCTAAAATCTGGTCCAGAGCATCACATGCTGACATTCATGTTTTAACTGTACATGGTCCCTTTTAAATAAAGATAATAATAATAATTCACATTTCTCGTCACTGATTTCTGGCGTCTCCGGTCCGTCGCGGCGTGCGCTCACCACACTGTCCAGCAGTCCGGGGTACGTCTGCTTGGTGAGGGAACGGCGTGCCAGCCACATGCGGACTTCCCCGCCATTGCCGACGGTGTAGCCGTTGATGTGGACGCCGTAGCGCTTCACGCCAAAAAGACCTGTGGTGCAAGCGTCACGTGAGCAGCTCACACACCGGGACCGACCGGCGGGGCCGCGTGCGGCGCGGACTTACTCGTCGCTGCTCTTTCCATCCACATCAGAGGAGGGTCGGAGAACGCGGGCATCACACTGTTCTTCTAGAGAGGATGAGGAGGAACGCTTCAGGATTACTGCAGCACGAATTATTAGGGTTCTCTTTAAATATTTTTGAGGATATCAAAAGGTCATTTGAAGTATGAGGATGGGATTTTTTTTTACAGTCCCAGGTTTAATAATGCGGTTTGATCATGAAACTGCCCAAAATGTCATAAGCAGAAAAGGATCATATGTTATGTTAACATTTGGTTTGGGGAATAACTCACTGTCAGCATGTTTCACAAAGATATTAAAAGCTTGGTTCTAATTAATTAATCCAATTACTTTGAAATGAATTAAAAAGAATAGATTATATGAATAAATTAAATGAACATAAAAAATAGAATATATATATATATATATATATATATATGCATTCTTTTTTATTATTTATTCTTTAATAGAAAATATATATGTTGTAAAAACTATTGTAAAAAGATAAATAATACCCGGAGTGTATATATATATATATATATATATATTATATTCCTGTTCATTCTTTAATAGAAAATGTAAAATATATATGTAAAAACTAATGGAATAATATAGATAATAACCGGAGTGTGTATGTATATATAAAAAAGATTTATAACAGCTGAGTGTTTGTCAAGGCTCAGGAAACCCTTGCAGGTGTTTCAAGTTAATTAGACAATTCAAGTGATTTGTTTAATACCCTACTAGTATACTTTTCATGATATTCTAATATTTAGAGATAGGATATTTGAGTATATATATATGTATTTATGCTGCTACAGTTTACTACCTAATCTTTGTATAATATAATTGTGTCATTAAAAAAATGTGTAGTTGGTGTGTGTGTGTGTGTGTGTGTGTGTGTGTGTGCATGTGCGTGCACCTCATCCCTCCACCCCTTCAGACACGTGAACGCGCCTTCCCGTCTCATGGTGCGCAGCACCGCGTCCACAGCCTCCGACCTCTTCTCGTACGAGTCCAGGCTGCGGCGCAGCGACACAGCGCCCCCTAGCGGCGGGCTGAACACTTCCGGGTACCGTGTCAACAGCGGGGCGACGTGCGGAGGAATCCAGCCCACCTGCACTCCGTTTATCTCAAACCTTAAGCACTTGGACCGGCCGGAGGCTGCGGGAAACACGTCGGCCATTGTTACTTTAATAAACAACCCGTAACTCCGCTGACTGCGCGTTTTCTTTGTCGAGTAACTCACCTGGTAAATAAAAGTTATTCATTCGGCGGAGGAGCTGGAGTATTGTTTCGGACCAGGCAGAGTTAGCCATGTGGACAGAATGTCAAACCTCTAAAGGCCCCGAGAGAGTGAACGTGTGTAAACTGGGAGAATGAAACGACTGCTCATAAAACATTCTCATCAACATACTATTTTGACCGCCATGTTTGATTTCCCCCAAAGCGCTCTGCGCATGTCTGCTCCTTCTTCTTCGTGGCTCACATACTTTTTGTAAAAATCTGCGCATGCGTTAGTATTTCCTGTCAACATACGAAGTCATGGCGTCCACATGTTTATTGACGGGAAAAAATCAATCATGTGTTGTTTGTTTTGACAAGTAAATAAAAATGCTACTTTAAACCACATGTTTTTACTTTATAAAACACTTATTCATTACACATTTGTTTTTAAAAAGTGCAGTCAGACATCTTCATATTCCTCTCCACGTCCACAGTGCTGTACCATTCAATTTATTTTATATTGCCTAATATCACAAATTACAAATTTGCCTCAAATAAATTGTACACCTTATAAAGTGCTAAAACAGGAGTCATGTGATCTCTTTTCTTAGTTTTAGTGAGTACACAAGCTGCAGCATTCTGGATCAACTGAAGGGACCTAAGAAACCTATTAGAGCAGCCTGATAATAAGGAGTTGCAGCTATCTAGTCTAGAAGTAACGAACGTGTGAACCAGTTTTTCTGTATCTTTTTGAGACAAGATGTGTCTGATCTTTTAAATGTGACGTAGATTTTTTTTAATGCAGTCCTTGAGATTTGCTTCACATGGAGTTAAATTGACAAGTCCTGATAAAAGATAACAGATATTCTTTACAGTGATGTTGGATGTCAGGGCAATGCCATCTCCAGAAACCACATCACTAGATAATTGATCTCTTAGGTGTAAATATATATATATATATATATATATATATATATATATATATATATGATAGATAGATAGATAGATATATACTTTATTAATCCCCAAGGGGAAATTTGTCGTGACAGTAGCAGCAACACACAAGAATAAAACCAAAACACAAAATATAAGAAACAGGGATGAAAGATATAGAAGTATACAAGTAAAATAAAAGTACAATACAAAACAAAATATATATGTAAATATACAACACACATGCATACACAATACACAACAACACTGACAAATCAAATACAAAAAAATATTAAATATAGACAGAGTGCAAAAAGCAAAGTGTGTGTATGAGTGCAGAGCAAATGAAATGAAATGTGTGTGTATGTGTGTAGTGCAAACAAATGAGATGTGTGAAGTGCAGATCAACATAGTGTAAGTATTCAGTGATTGCACTATGATCTGGCAAGAGGTGAACTGTTATAGAGCCTCATAGCCGCCGGCAGGAATGTTCTCCTGTATCTGTCCTTGTGGCAGCGGAGCGTGAGGAGACATCTGGAGAAAGTCCTCCTCTGTCCCTGTAGGAGGTGGTGGAGAGGGTGGTCCGGGTGGTCCGGGTTGGCCAATATGGACAACAGTTTCTTCAACGTCCTCCTCTCCACCACCTGTTCCAGGAGCTCCAGCTGGCAGCCGATGATGGAGCCAGCCTTCCTAACCAGTTTGTTAAGACGGCTGGTGTCACCGGCTCCGATGCTGCTCCCCCAGCAGACAATGGCAAAGTGCAGCACACTGGCCACAACCGACTGGTAGAATAACTCCAGCATCTTGCTGCACACGTTGAAGGATCGAAGCTTTCTCAGGAAAAAGAGTCGACTCCTCCCCTTCTTGTACACAGCGTTGATGTTGGCCTTCCAGTTCAGTCGGCTGTCGATGGAGACGCCCAGGTACTTGTACTCCTCCACCACGTCCACGTCCACTCCCAGGACACTCAGAGGTGTAGGAGCTGTCGCCTTCCTCCTGAAGTCCACCACCATCTCTCTGGTCTTGGCCACGTTCAGCCGCAGGTGGTTCTCATCGGCCCACTTTACAAAGTCACTCACCACTGCCCTGTACTCCTCCTCCCGTCCATCCCTAATACACCCGACCACTGCAGAGTCATCAGAGTACTTCTGCAGATGGCATGACTCCGTGTTGTACTGGAAGTCACTGGTGTACAGGGTGAAGAGGAAGGAGACAGAACAGTTCCTGTGGGGCTCAACATCACTGACCACCGTTCCAGACAGCACACGCCCATTCTGACAAACTGTGGTCTGCCTGTGAGGTCGTCAGTGATCCAGGAGATGGTGGGCGCGTCACACCGCCACCCGCAGCTTCTCACTCAGCAGCAGTGGCTGGATGGTGTTAAATGCACTGGAGAAGTCAAAGAAAGTGACTCTCACAGAGACACCGGTTCCATCCAGGTGCGACTGAGCTCGTTGCAGCAGGTAGATGATGGCGTCGTCCACTCCCACATGAGGCTGGTCAGCAGATTGCAGAGGGTCCAGCGACGATTTCACCTGCGGCCGGAGGTGGGCCAAGACCAGCCTCTCCACACCTTCATCACATGGGAGGTGAGGGCGACCGGTCGGTAGTCGTTGAGGCCAGATGGTGTTGACTTCTTGGGACAGGGACCAGGCACGGCGTCTTCCACAGCACCGGGACTTCCCCCAGCCTCAGGCTGAGGTTGAAGAGGCGCTGCAGGACACCAGACAGCTGGGTGGCGCAGGTCTTTAGGACCCTGGGGCTGATGCCATCAGGACCTTCAGCTCTGCGCTGGAGTAGTTTCTCCAGCTGTCTTCTCACCTGGTCGGTAGTCACAGAGAGAGGGGGGAGGGTGGAGGAGCCCATTGTTATTGAGGGCTCGGTGGATGTGCAGCTCAGCAGGGGGGACAGAGGGGGAGGTGTTTGGGAGGTGTGATGTGTGGAGGAGACAGGAGAGGGCTGTGAACTGAACCTATTGAAAAAACAGTTCAGCTCGTTGGCCCTCTCCAGGGAGCCCCCTGGCTGTCTACCTCCCACCTTGAAGCCAGTTATCTGCTTCATTCCAGTCCACACCTACATATATATGTATGTTGATGCAATGTCGGACTAATAAAGCTACTGGAGAGAAATGTTATGTACTTAATGTACTAATGTGGATGTCAGGTCAATGCCATCTCCATGCAGAAACCACATCACCAGATAATTGATCTCGTATATATATAAATATATATATATATATAATTTTATTTATATCTATATATATTGTATATAAATATATATATATATATATGTTGATGCAATGTCGGACCAATAAAGCTAACTGGAGAGAAATGTCATGTACTAATGGACTAATATCAGTACCCTCAAAAGTTAGCGCAACACTGAACGTACATACATGTAGTAGCACCCCGGCGCCAGAAGAGGGCAGTAGTGCGAACACGACTGAACGCTCGCTCCCGTTAGAGCGCAAATGAGGCCGCGAAGAAGAAGAAAAAGGATGTTACGATCTGCTTGAAATAAACACAAAGAAGAAGGAATAACATGGAGTAGTCTTGTGAGGATGAAATTGAATAAACTGTCCGAGCGGTCCCCGACAACCGGAGAGAGCTGCGCGGCGGCGGCGTTGATAGAAAGATGAAGGAGACACGCGCAGCGGAACCAGTCGCCGCGCTCTGCTGCTAGCAGACGCGGAGCTAACGCTAGCTAGCCGCCACCCGGCGGGGCGAACAGCCTCGTCTCCTTCATCCTTTCACCAGAAGACGAGGCGACACATAATAACTCACGAGTGTTCATTTTATTATCACCAAGACCAAAAGGTGAGATGTATTCAATATCTCTAAGTCGTCCTGTTCGGTCTTAAAGTAGCTACATAAGAATGCACGCGGAATTGCATTCAACGTTACAAGTTTATTTAGCCTTTTTTTTTTTTTTATGTAACGTGATACTGTCTCTTATTTGCACACCGTAGAGTTTAGCAACCGTGTCGAGTAAAACATTGTTTTTAGTAATCTAAATATACCGTTACGGCGCGCTTTGACGCAGCCGTGTCGAAGCGCGCGCGTGCGGTTGCAGTTTAAAACTCATGTCGTCACCAAAAGTTAATCTTGAGATGACGTCACTCAGACACGCCGTGTTACTGGGGTCACGTGACGAGGACCTGTCAGTCAGGGTGTCGCCAGAGAGCCACCCCACGAGGGAACCACTGACGGGCCACTCCGGGGTCAAGTGTGTTTAAATCCTAAGACTACGAGTACTTATCATATTATTAGCAAACTAATATTAACTAATTACTTTTTAGCGAATACACATTAGCCCCATCCTTACTTCCTTTTTATTTATTTATAATGTGTTGACCACTGAGGCCCACCGTGTTCCAGAGCGTGGTTAAGTTGTAGGAAGTTTGAGATTTAATTTTAAGAAATACTTTATTTTTGTAATTCAACTTTTATGCAATATTACATAAAAAATGATATCACTCTCTATTTTCTATAATGTGTTGTGTGTGTCTCTCTCTCTCTCTCTCGCATTTTTTTTCTTGCTCCCTCTCGCTCGCTTTTTCGTTTTCTCTCTCCCATTTTCTCTCGTTTTCTCTTGCTCTCTTGCTTTCTCTCGCTCTGTCTTGCTCTCACTCTCTCTCTCTCACTCTCTCACTGTCTTGCTCTCTCTCCCTCTCTCTTCTCTTTCTTGCTCCCTCTCGCTTTTTCATTTTCTCTCCCGTTTTCTCTCTCTCTCTCGTTTTCTCTTGCTTTCTCTCGCTCTGTCTTGCTCTCACTCTCTTGCTCTCTCTCGCTCTCTCACTGGCTTGCTCTCTCTCTCTCTCTTGTTCTCTTTCTTGCTCCCTCTCGCTCGCTTTTTCGTTTTCTCTCATTTTCTCTCCCGTTTTCTCTTGCTTTCTCTCGCTCTGTCTTGCTCTCTCGCTCCCTCTCTATCTTGCTCTCTCGCTCCCTCTCGCTCTCTCACTGTCTTGCTCTCGCTCCCTCTCTCGTTTTCTCTCTCTCCCCGTGTGGTGTAGCTCTACCTGTCCGCCATGGCCTCCCCGGAGGTCAGCATGCAGGACGTGAGCGAGGTCGTGATCGTCACCATCCCGGCGTCGGAGGCCGAGGAGGAGGAGGAGGAGGAGGAGGAGGAGGACGACAAGGCGGTGCTGGCGACCGGAGAACTGACCCCGGAGCCAGGGTAACTCAACACACACACACACACACACACAGAGTGGAACGTGAGTCGTTGAGGAGCTGGTCCAGTTCACTATTTTGAAACCTCTGAGTTTACATGCGCGCGTGTTTATTTCTCTTCCAGGGAGGAGGTCCTCACGGTGGCGGCGGTGGACTCGGAGGCCGAGGCCGGCGGACCGGACTCTTTTTCCCCGGAGGAGGCCGTCATCGGTAACGTGGCCATCGAGGCTTTGTGGCGGCGTTCGTACGGTCATGGAAAACCTGGAAAAGTCCTGGATTTTTATAATCGTTATTTCCAGGCCGTTGAAAAAATAATAAAGCCCCAAAATGTTGGAAAAAGCGAGAAATTTGTCGTATTCAAATGTTCATTTACGCTTAAAATATTGAATATATTGAAAAGAAAGACGCTTTAAATATAAGTCGGCCTACGCTCTTATACTCTCACATTTTTCCGGTCTGCAATTTAACGCACCGTTACTGAAAAGACATAAATGTTTATTCTTTTAAACTAAACTATTGTCTCATTCATTTGAGTTATTTAAGGTTATAAACTGTCTGCTTTGAATTCACATTTTTAGTTTAAATGTGACATTTTCTCACTTTTTCATGTTTATACTGAGATTTCACAACATTTTGGTCATGTAAATTTGGTTAGAAGTCCTGGACACCCATTGGTCGACACGTGTGTGACCCCTGCGGCGTTTCTTTTGGTCTCCGCAGTGAAGCTCACGGAGGAGGTGGACGTGGAGGCCGACGTCTTCTACCCGATCACCTGCGGAGACGCCAAAGCCACGCTGGTGTGGAAGAAGTTCGTCTGCCCCGGGATCAACGTGAAATGCGTCCAGGTGGGCGTCGCCGTCGCCTCGGGGGGGAAAACAATGGCGTCTGCATTGAATTGTACAAAAAGCGCTCATGGCGGTGTCTTCTGTTTCCTCTCTCCTGGGGTCAGTTCAACGAGCAGCTCATCAGCCCGAAGGAGTTTGTGTGCTTAGCGGGAAAATCGACTCTGAAGGACTGGAAGAGGGCGATCCGGCTCAACGGCACCATGCTCAGGTCTGGACTCACACACACACACACACACACACACGGCGAGTTAGGCTGGGCTCAACACACCTACAAGTTACTGATGTTCATGTTTCCTGAGAATCCGGTTCATCTCCAGACCGCCGACCCTGATGGAGGCCCTGAACCTCTCAATTTGACTTTAGGACGCTGGAGAATCCTAATTTTTATTTCTAACATGTTTTTATAATTTGCCATATGCATGTTCTCATATATATATGTGTGTGTGTGTATATATAAATACATACACACACACACACATATATTTATATGTGTGTTTGTGTGTGTGTATATATATATACTGTACATACACATATACATACACATGTATATATATATATATACATACATACACACATATATATATACATACACATGTATATAAATATATTATACTATTATATACACGTATATATATATTTATGTGTGTATATATATATATGTGTATATAATAGTGGATTCCATCACTGGTTGCATTTTGTTTAGTTTTTATTAGTATTTTTTAAATATTTTGTATAAGTACTTTAAGGCTTTGTTGTCATCTAAACATTATGATTGTTTACATGTCTAAATGATTCTTACCACCTGTAAACAATCATGTTTTTCAGGTTCGCTCAACTTTGACCCCAAAATCTTCCACAGATGATGTATTTACTATTTGTCGATCCATATTTCCATAAACGACTTAATTCCTCTCTCCCTCCCTGGCTTCCTTCTTCCCGGTGTTCCTGTTTCCGGTCTCAGGAAGATCATGGACTCCGGCGAGCTGGACTTCTACCAGCACGCGAAGGTGTGCTCCAACACCTGCCGCAGCACGAAGATCGACCTGGTGGGAACCAAAGTGTCCGTCGGCGGGGATCAGGCCGCCGAGCTGCTCCCCGCCGCCCCGTCGTCGGCCGACTGTAAGTTCCACGCCCCCTGCTGGCCAGCTGCACACATGGCGGCGACGTCTCACGTTAGCCGCCTAGCTAACGCTACTTCAGTCACGCGGTTCTCAAACGTTCACGCCCCCCCCCCCCCGCCCCATCAAAATAATCCATGCTGACTTTTTATTGAAATAACTTGTGACTCCATCTGTGCTAGAATAAAGATAAATAAATAGTAGAATAAGGAAAATCGTCATCACTTTAAAAGAAACCAAATGTTCGTTAGAACAATGCCAATAAAGTTATATATGTGCAAAAAACCAAACAGGCATTGCAACATGTATTTATTTATTAATGACTTAGTTTAATGACCGTGTATTTTGAACTTGTGTAAGATGTGAAGTATTCAATAAAGTCTTTGCATTTCCTCCTGCGCCCCCACCTGTAGTACCACTGCACCCCACTAGAGGGCCACGCCTCCTACATGTCACGTAGGATTCCTAGTGGACTAAGCCACGCCTCCTACATGTCATGTAGGATTCCTAGTGGACTAAGCCACGCCTCCTACATGTCATGTAGGATTCCTAGTGGACTAAGCCACGCCTCCTGCATATCATGTCGGATTCCTAGTGGACTAGGCCACGCCTCCTACATGTCACGTGGGATTCCTAGTGCACTAAGCCACGCCTCCTACATATCACGTAGGATTCCTAGTGGACTAGGCCACGCCTCCTGCATATCATGTCGGATTCCTAGTGGACTAGGCCACGCCTCCTGCATATCATGTCAGATTCCTAGTGCGCTAAGCCACGCCTCCTGCATGTCACGTGGGTTTCCTAGTGGACTAAGCCACGCCTCCTGCATGTCACGTAGGATTCCTAGTGGACTAGTCTTAATTTGGGGGCGTGGCTTAGCGTTGTGCGCCGCTTGTGTTGCAGTGAACGGAGCGGCGGTCTCGTATCCGGACGTAGCGTTGGAAACCTCGGAGTGGGTCACGGCCATCGGAGGTGACCAGCCACCTGCATGCACACATCGTGTAGGACGACTGTTGGAGTGGACCGTTAATGTGTGTGTGCGTGTGCGTGTGCGTGTGTGTGTGTGTGTGCGTGTGTGTAGAGGACTCTGTGGCTTTCTGGCGCACGGTGAAGGAAGCCGGCCTGCTGGAGGAGGTGGTGGAGGACTTCCAGAAGGAGCTGCAGGAGGTGCTGCAGGGGCTGCAAGAGAGTGTGTGACCCACCACTGCAGGTCAAAGGTCGGAAACACACACACACACACACACACATGTAGTGAGCGTCGCTCTCTAGTGGAGCAACATGGTACTACAAGCTTGATCTCACGCGCTGTGTTTTCTGTTTTTTGTTCAGATGCTGTTTTGCTCAACAACATCGTGCAGAACTTCGGGATGTTGGACCTGGTGAAGAAGGTTCTGGCCAGCCACAAGAGCCAGATGGACCGGTACCGGGAGCAGTACACCCGCAGCCTCGCCGGTCAGTACCAGCTGCGTCCTGACCGGAGCCTGAACACAGCGGATGGATTCGGGGTCTTTGTTTTGCAGCTCTGGAAAAACTCAGACATCGAGATAATGTGTTGTGTGTCTCTCTCTCTTTCTCGTTTGCTCGCTCTCTTTCGCTCCCCCTCTCGCTCTCTTGCTCTCCCTCTTGCTCGCTTTTTCATTTTCTCTCTCGCTTTCTCTCGCACTGTCTTGCTCACTCTCTCGTTCTCGCTCTCTCGTTTTCTTTCTCTCTGTCTCTTTCTCGTTTGCTCGCTCTCTTGCTTTCCCTCTTGCTCGCTTTTTCGTTTTCTCCTCTCATTTTGTCTCACTCTGTCTTGCTCTCTCTCTCTCTCGTTTTCTCCCCCCCCCCCCCCCCCCCTGCTGTGGTGTCAGAATGCGGAACGTGTTTAGCCCACTTTAAGAGAAGATGGACGAACGTGACAAATGTCAACAAATACAATTCTCGCCCGGCCCAGAAGTGAAGCGGCCCACCGGGAACTCTCCCGATTCTCCCGATTACCCACCCCGGGCCTGCACACACACTTAGTTGGGGACAGCACTTTGAGATCCTTCGTTGGATGTAAAGTGCGTTATAAATTAAATTTATTATTATTATTATTATTAGCGTTCATACTAGCAGGCTGTGGAGGGGTCGGGGCCGGCGGTACGAGCTGTTTGTGTTGTCAAAGAGGTTCAATAAGTGGAACTCTTTATTCCTCTTTTCAACTTTTACCCCAAAGTTATCCCAAATTATCTTCCCCTCCTTTCCAATCCTCTCTCTTCGGGCCCCCAGAGCGCCGTTAGCCGGTGAAATGTCCTCCGCCGGTCGCTTCACTCTCTAACGTCTGATGCAGTCCTGTCACCATTTCCTGGTAAAACGGTTCTGAAATATTAAAAAAAGTATTCAGTCAACCCCAAGACTTAAAAACTCTGTCAAATCATATTTGTGTATTTATTAATTTCCACATAAGCTAAAGCCACAAACCTGCGTCTGGATCGATGAACGAGTGTCTGATGAGGAAGTCCAGGGCCACCATGGCACAGTTGGGTTTGAAGTCATCCGTGGCCAGCAGTCTCTTAACCTATTGAAAAACAGACTTATCTTTATTTATTTACTTATCTTATATTTATTCTTTTAGTTGGTGTTTGAGTTTGGATTAACAATTCTTTTAGCCCACGTTCTGTTTAATTTGATGGATGACATAAAAATATTCGCTCATGTTAAACCACAATGGGTCAATTTCACCCCATATGGGGGGCAAGGATTTTAAAAATAATACAGTTGGGTGGCATCTACATTGAGGGAGCTCCCGAAAAGCAAAATGCCGGCCACACCGACCTCGTCGACGGGCAGCAGGTGGAAGTCTTGGACCTCTCCGTCTCCGGCGCGGGGCTCGAACTCCAGAGGAAGTTCCAGATCGAAGACGAACTGGCTCTCTGGAAACACCCCGTCCTCGTCCTTGTAGGTGTAGCTGGGGAAATAATAAAAGGTTTGGGAGTGAAGTTATGCTAACGTGAAGAGGGCGGCGTTGGCGTCACACCTGCGTTTTTACGGGCTCACGCTCATTAAATATTAATTAATTCAATATATACATACATGTGCAGCGCCATCGCATCAGTTTAGAGGAAGAAGAAAAACACAAAAGAAATTAATGTGAACTAGCTCATTTTAAATATATATATATATTAAATTAATTCAAAAAATAGAATATATATATATGCATTCTTTTTTATTATTTATTCTTTAATAGAAAATATATATGTAAAAACTATTGTAAAAAGAGAAATAATACCTGGAGTATATTCATATATATATATTGACTGAATTGTAAATACATTTATAAATTGTGAATGAGGAACATTGGTTAATTAATTTCATCTGAGCCAACTCTTGTGAAGTGGCATACAGAGAGACATTAGTTATTGTTGTTGTTTTTAAAGCCCAATACTCATTATACGCGTTACAATGTTCCTCAATGCGACCGCGTTTAACGTTAGCTGCTCAGCGCCGTTATTTAGCCGCTGCGCTGCTAACGGCTAACGCTAACTAGCTCGCCTCCTGTCCTTTTGAACTGAGATGTTAGTTCACGAGGTAGCGTTAGTTAGGAGTATATTTTAAATTTGGATTGCCACCTTTATTACATTTTCAAGCAGGATTCTGGTCGCTATGTTTTTTTCTCTCTTTTGATTCTTAAAAAATCCCATGTTCATGCCCGAACACTTTATGACTTCCTGTCTGAGAAACGCAGATCGAGCCCATTTGGTTCCTACTGGAGACGACATTTAGGAAATTAAAAAATGTCCCAAATCAGCTGGTCGCCGTCGTTTTTAAACAGGTAGGAAATAGGGAACTATTTCCCGCGGTGGATGAATCCACAGTGAGTGTTCATTGAGATGAAGGACCATGGGAGAAGGACTCCTCGTGGACAGAGAGCTCTTCTAGTCCTCCGGAGCTCCGACTCCCCGACAGACTCACCTCACATTGGCTACGGGGCGAGCCTTCGCTGCAATGGCTGCTGGGATACACGCTTCCTCCTCGCACTCCTTGACCAACGTGTGTTTGATGCCAACGCCGGCGGCGATGCCACCCGCCGCCTTGCAGAACACACAACGCCATCGTCACCCTTCTGGACGCACTTTAAGAGGAAACCTGAGATACTGAATTTATAAGTGTTTTCTGAATAATCTATAAAAATCTGGAGGCAATGTACAAAATTATTGTCTCCTATTACTTACTTGTAATAGTATGTATAACTTACTTTTAATGTGTGTTATTACTTACTTATTAGTAGTATTACTTAATTTTAATGTTAATTATTACACTTTTTTAAAGTATTACTTACTTTTAATGTTTTTTATTACTTACTTTCATTAGTAGTATAACTTAATTTTAATGTTAATTATTACACATAAAAAAAATTATTACTTACTTTTAATGTTTTTTATTACACATTAAAAAAAATATGTATTACTTACTTTTAATGTTTTTTATAACTTACTTTTAATAGTATGCATTACTTAATTTTAATGTTATTTATTACACATTAAAAAAAATATGTATTACTTACTTTTAATGTGTTTTATTTAGTGCTGTGAAAAATAACGCGTTAATTCAATTACAGGTTTAACTAGGTTTTTTTTAAAACACATTTAACGCATGCACAGAATGAGCTTCCAATCCGTCTGTTGTTGGTCGTCGGGATGAAAAAAAAGTCACTTGCAAAATGAGCTTCCAATACACCACTTCAACCTGAACTCTGTCCGCTCTCATGCAGACGGTCTGTTCATCGGTAATGATCCTTCCGCAGGTTCACCTCCGGAAACCTTGTTACGACTTTTTTTTCCTGTAGATCAGGGGTCTCAACACGTCGATCGCGACCCGCCAGTCGATCGCGGCGTAGTGTCGGTAGATCGCATGACATTAAAACAGGGTGTCCGCGGGTCCTTAAAAAGTCTTAAATTGCTTTTCCTAAAAATAAGGCCTTAAAAAGTCTTAAATTGTCTTAAATTCAGATCGGATTGGTCTTAAATTTTTTGGGTGTCATGTCCAGGGGTTTTCCTGGGTCAAAATGGGTCTTCGGTGTTCCCAAAAAATATGTTGGCGCGCGCACCGTCTATTTGTGCAGGTCGGGCTGTTGAGTGATCAGCAGCTGTCCGCTCGGTCCATTCGCGCACCTCACAGTTGCGTATTGATCAGACAAGAAGACACGCTTATCAACTCCAGTGTTTCCCCTATAACAGGGTGAAATCCCCCCCCGCAAACAATTCTCGGCTCGCGCGACAGAGCGATGGGCGCGCCGGCATCGAAGCTGCCGTGATGCGCGCACACGGGTGAGCACCGCGTATTCGGTCCCATCCCCTACAACGTGAAGCATCGGCTACTTTAGAAAACATGGCAGGATGCAAGTTCAACAACGGCTTGAAAAGAACGAGTGTTTCTGGTCACGGTGGGTGAAATGCTTCTGAATCTGCGTTATGTGTCGCGAGACTTTCCAGCGGTGGAATCTCACGTGCAGAGCAAGAAGCACAGAGACTAGCGAAGGCCGCCAGCAGCCCGCGGGGCTAGCTGCTGCTCCGCCGCGAGCTCCTGCTCCGCCGCCCGCAACGACGTCAACTACAACGCTGGAGGTCACCGGAGGAAATCCAGCGCCTTGCAACAAAGAGCTCATCACCGAAGACCAACGCTGCAGTGCGTTCTTCATTCTGTTCCACGAGACTCTGGACCAGACCACCGCGAGCAGACAGCTGGACTTCATGTGCGTTATTGGTGAAATGACCACGTCCAGTCAGGATCCTGTGGAGCTCATGGGCCATGACACCAGGACCTACTTCACATCTCACAGTAAGTCTAACATAAATATATGTATTAACTATCCTCTTGTATATGAGTATGTGTTTCATATAGTTAAGCTTTACTCATGTGTCAAGTTAATAACAGCTATGGATAGGCGCACTACACATTAATTAGACTAATTAAAAATAGTTTTAGAATGGTAGTAGAGTGGTGTTTACCTGTCAATATGTCTACATAGTGTTCACTAGGCTCAAGAGATGGCTCGCGTTGCTTAATTTGTAAAAATAGTATTCATTCCTATTTATCCAGTCTGACATTAATCTGAAGTGGTGTCATAAGAGATGTGGTGACTGTTGTTTGGCTAATGTCTGCCTTTTTCTTTCTTTTTTCCAGGAGAATGGACCAAATGTCAACTGGAAGTTTTTATATTAATACAGTTTGAAAAGGATTGTTTTCCTAGTATATTCACAAAAGCTCAGGAGTAGACATGAACCTGTGCACAAACATCCATCACATAGAGACATGAGAACTCACTCACACACACATACATTCTATTATGTAAATGAATTTGCATTTTAAAAGCAGCTGGAAATGTTATTTGTTATTTTATGGATTTTTTTGTTCAAAAGGAACTATGTTGCATGTATTTTTTAAATATATTTACTTAATTTTAGAGACATTTGTTCATGGGACTTAAATGTTCTGAAAATGTATTAATAAATATAATTTACAACAGCAATGACATTTGTGTTATCCTTTTGCATTACACCATACTGTTAATTTTGAACAGACATCAGTGTGTTTACTTTGAATTAATTAATTTAGATTAATGTATATTTCCATCGTAAGTTAGGTCTTAAATTTTATTTAGACGTGGTCTTAAAAAGTCTTAAATATTCACTGGTTTATTCCTGTAGACACCCTGTTAAAAAGATTGGCCCACCCCCTGACATGTTCTCTAGAGCACGTCTTTGTTCTTTTATTAAACTAAACGTCTGTTGTTGATCGTATCTCCACAGCAGCATGTCATTTCTGTCTCTTCGCGTTGCGTTAACACTTATCGATCTCCGTCTCGCGCGCCGCAGAGCTCCGTGCGCGCGCATCGGGACCGAGCAAAAAAAAAGTCACTTGTCAATCTGTCCACCTGTCCGGGCCGGTGAGGTTTCAGCTTTGCAGCGGTGTCCCCGCCGTCTCTTTCATCACGGCCCAGTTCATGAAGAAAACCCACACAGTCAGTTTGCCTCAGCAGCTGCTAGAGGAAGACTAGAGGCCTTTAGATTGTATCATGGTGGAGTTAATGGTTGACAAACAAGAGAAAAATGCTCTGTTTAACCCTCCTGTTACCTTTACATTTACTAACATATTTTACATTCGGGGTCAATTTGACCCCAGCAATTAAAACCTCCAGAAAATTATTAGAATTAATATTGCTTCCCAAGTTTAAGTGTGAGGTACTTTGTTTGTTTGTTGACTACCTAAATAGCCCTTTAAATAAATAAAAAAGTTGATATTTCTTATATGTTTGACACAGTGAAAAACAGCCTGGGGTCAAATTGACCCCAAAGAACACCGACATTAAACATTGAATGGGGTCAAATTGACCCGAAGGTAACAGGAGGGTTAAACATTCTGTTTAGGATGAAGATGTATTAATGTTCCATATGGAAGAAAACTGCTAAATAACTGCTGAGTTGCAGCACCATTGTATAGAAGAATGTATAAATGTATATATCCGTCTTTTGTCATAAATCTCTATGTTCTCACAAAATATACCGAGAATATCGGTAATATGTGATTAATCATGATTAATCCACAAAAACCTGTGATTAACCCAATTAAAAATTGTAATAGTTTCACAGCCCTAGTTTTATTACTTACTTTTAATAGTATGTATTACTTTCTTTTAATGTTTTTTATTACATTTAATGTACAGTAGCTTTATATTTTGTGTTCTTCTTACCACACATACTGTTGTAATGTGTCTTATCCTGTACTGTTTGTTATTGTTTATGTTTGTTATTGTTTTATGATTATTATGGTCTGTCAAGGGACTAGAGATGCTAATTAGCTGTGTAGCTAAAATCTGGTCCAGAGCATCACGTGCTGACATTCATGATTTAACTGTACATGGTCCCTTTTAAATAAAGATAATAATAATAATAATAATTCACATTTCTCGTCACTGATTTCTGGCGTCTCCGGTCCGTCGCGGCGTGCGCTCACCACATTGTCCAGCAGTCCGGGGTACGTCTGCTTGGTGAGGGAACGGCGTGCCAGCCACATGCGGACTTCCCCGCCGTCGCCGACGGTGTAGCCGTTGATGTGGACGCCGTAGCGCTTCACGCCAAAAAGACCTGTGGTGCAAGCGTCACGTGAGCAGCTCACACACCGGGACCGACCGGCGGGGCCGTGTGCGGCGCGGACTTACTCGTCGCTGCTCTTTCCATCCACATCAGAGGAGGGTCGGAGAACGCGGGCATCACACTGTTCTTCTAGAGAGGATGAGGAGGAACGCTTCAGGATTACTGCAGCACGAATTATTAGGGTTCTCTTTAAATATTTTTGAGGATATCAAAAGGTCATTTGAAGTATGAGGATGGGATTTTTTTTTTTTACAACCCAGGTTTAATTATGCGGTTTGATAATGAAACTGCCCTAAATGTCATTAGCAGTAAAGGATCATATGTTATGTTAACATTTGGTTTTGGGAATAACTCACTGTCAGCATGTTTCACAAAGATATTAAAAGCTTGGTTCTAATTAATTAATCCAATTACTTTGAAATGAATTAAAAAGAATAGATTATATATTAATAAATTAAATGAACATAAAAAATAGAATATATATATATATGCATTCTTTTTTATTATTTATTCTTTAATAGAAAATATATATGTAAAAACTATTGTAAAAAGATAAATAATACCCGGAGTGTATATATAT
The DNA here is from genome assembly GCF_029220125.1 of Pseudoliparis swirei. Classification (NCBI taxonomy): domain Eukaryota; kingdom Metazoa; phylum Chordata; class Actinopteri; order Perciformes; family Liparidae; genus Pseudoliparis; species Pseudoliparis swirei. The sequence goes on from NC_079396.1 coordinate 3,038,218, forward strand.
ATATACTCCGGGTATTATTATTATATTATATTATATATATATATACTCCGGGTATTATTTATCTTTTTACAATATATATATATATATATATTCCTGTTCATTCTTTAATAGAAAATGTAAAATATATATGTAAAAACTAATGGAATAATATAGATAATAACCGGAGTGTGTATGTATATATATATATATATGTATTTATGCTGCTACAGTTTACTACCTAATCTTTGTATAATATAATTGTGTCATTAAAAAAATGTGTAGTTGGTGTGTGTGTGTGTGTGTGTGTGTGTGCATGTGCGTGCACCTCATCCCTCCACCCCTTCAGACACGTGAACGCGCCTTCCCGTCTCATGGTGCGCAGCACCGCGTCCACAGCCTCCGACCTCTTCTCGTACGAGTCCAGGCTGCGGCGCAGCGACACAGCGCCCCCTAGCGGCGGGCTGAACACTTCCGGGTACCGTGTCAACAGCGGGGCGACGTGCGGAGGAATCCAGCCCACCTGCACTCCGTTTATCTCAAACCTTAAGCACTTGGACCGGCCGGAGGCTGCGGGAAACACGTCGGCCATTGTTACTTTAATAAACAACCCGTAACTCCGCTGACTGCGCGTTTTCTTTGTCGAGTAACTCACCTGGTAAATAAAAGTTATTCATTCGGCGGAGGAGCTGGAGTATTGTTTCGGACCAGGCAGAGTTAGCCATGTGGACAGAATGTCAAACCTCTAAAGGCCCCGAGAGAGTGAACGTGTGTAAACTGGGAGAATGAAACGACTGCTCATAAAACATTCTCATCAACATACTATTTTGACCGCCATGTTTGATTTCCCCCAAAGCGCTCTGCGCATGTCTGCTCCTTCTTCTTCGTGGCTCACATACTTTTTGTAAAAATCTGCGCATGCGTTAGTATTTCCTGTCAACATGTATTGTTGACAGGAAATACAGAAGTCATGGCGTCCACATGTTTATTGACGGGAAAAAATCAATCATGTGTTGTTTGTTTTGACAAGGAAATAAAAATGCTACTTTAAACCACATGTTTTTACTTTATAAAACACTTATTCATTACACATTTGTTTTTAAAAAGTGCAGTCAGACATCTTCATATTCCTCTCCACGTCCACAGTGCTGTACCATTCAATTTATTTTATATTGCCTAATATCACAAATTACAAATTTGCCTCAAATAAATGTTACACCTTATAAAGTGCTAAAACAGGAGTCATGTGATCTCTTTTCTTAGTTGAATTGAGAACACGAGCTGCAGCATTCTGGATCAACTGAAGGGACCTAAGAAACCTATTAGAGCAGCCTGATAATAAGGAATTGCAGCTATCTAGTCTAGAAGTAACGAACGTGTGAACCAGTTTTTCTGTATCTTTTTGAGACAAGATGTGTCTGATCTTTTCAATGTTACGTAGATTTTTTTTAATGCAGTCCTTGAGATTTGCTTCACATGGAGTTAAATTGACAAGTCCTGATAAAAGATAACAGATATTCTTTACAGTGATGTTGGATGTCAGGGCAATGCCATCTCCAGAAACCACATCACTAGATAATTGATCTCTTAGGTGTAAATATATATATATATATATATATATATATATATATATATGTTGATGCAATGTCGGACTAATAAAGCTACTGGAGAGAAATGTGATGTACTTAATGCACTAATGTGGATGTCAGGGCAATGCCATCTCCATGCAGAAACCACATCACCAGATAATTGATCTCGTATATATATAAATATATAAATATATATAATTTTATTTATATCTATATATATTGTATATAAATATATATATATATATATATATATATGTTGATGCAATGTCGGACCAATAAAGCTAACTGGAGAGAAATGTCATGTACTAATGGACTAATATCAGTACCCTCAAAAGTTAGCGCAACACTGAACGTACATACATGTAGTAGCACCCCGGCGCCAGAAGAGGGCAGTAGTGCGAACACGACTGGACGCTCGCTCCCATTAGAGCGCAAATGAGGCCGCGAAGAAGAAGAAAAAGGATGTTACGATCTGCTTGAAATAAACACAAAGAAGAAGGAATAACATGGAGTAGTCTTGTGAGGATGAAATTGAATAAACTGTCCGAGCGGTCCCCGACAACCGGAGAGAGCTGCGCGGCGGCGGCGTTGATAGAAAGATGAAGGAGACACGCGCAGCGGAACCAGTCGCCGCGCTCTGCTGCTAGCAGACGCGGAGCTAACGCTAGCTAGCTGCCACCCGGCGGGGCGAACAGCCTCGTCTCCTTCATCCTTTCACCAGAAGACGAGGCGACACATAATAACTCACGAGTGTTCATTTTATTATCACCAAGACCAAAAGGTGAGATGTATTCAATATCTCTAAGTCGTCCTGTTCGGTCTTAAAGTAGCTAAATAACAATGCACGCGGAATTGCATTCAACGTTACAAGTTTATTTAGCCTTTTTTTTTTTTAATGTAACGTGATACTGTCTCTTATTTGCACACCGTAGAGTTTAGCAACCGTGTCGAGTAAAACATTGTTTTTAGTAATCTAAATATACCGTTACGGTGCGCTTTGACGCAGCCGTGTCGAAGCGCGCGCGTGCGGTTGCAGTTTAAAACTCGTGTCGTCACCAAAAGTTAATCTTGAGATGACGTCACTCAGACACGCCGTGTTACTGGGGTCACGTGACGAGGACCTGTCAGTCAGGGTGTCGCCAGAGAGCCACCCCACGAGGGAACCACTGACGGGCCACTCCGGGGTCAAGTGTGTTTAAATCCTAAGACTACGAGTACTTATCATATTATTAGCAAACTAATATTAACTAATTACTTTTTAGCGAATACACATTAGCCCCATCCTTACTTCCTTTTTATTTATTTATAATGTGTTGACCACTGAGGCCCACCGTGTTCCAGAGCGTGGTTAAGTTGTAGGAAGTTTGAGATTTAATTTTAAGAAATACTTTATTTTTGTAATTCAACTTTTATGCAATATTACATAAAAAATGATATCACTCTCTCTATTTTCTATAATGTGTTGTGTGTGTCTCTCTCTCTCTCTCTCGCATTCTTTTTCTTGCTCCCTCTCGCTCGCGTTTTCGTTTTCTCTCTCTCTCATTTTCTCTCCCATTTTCTCTTGCTCTCTTGCTTTCTCTCGCTCTGTCTTGCTCTCACTCTCTCTCTCGCACTCTCTCACTGTCTTGCTCTCTCTCCCTCTCTCTTGTTCTCTTTCTTGCTCCCTCTCGCTTTTTTGTTTTCTCTCATTTTCTCTCCCGTTTTCTCTCTCTCTCTCGTTTTCTCTTGCTTTCTCTCGCTCTGTCTTGCTCTCTCTCACTCTCTCGCTCTCTCACTGTCTTGCTCTCTCTCTCTCGCTTGTTCTCTTTCTTGCTCCCTCTCGCTCGCTTTTTCGTTTTCTCTCATTTTCTCTCCCGTTTTCTCGTTTTCTCTTGCTTTCTCTCGCTCTGTCTTGCTCTCTCGCTCCCTCTCTATCTTGCTCTCTCGCTCCCTCTCGCTCTCTCACTGTCTTGCTCTCGCTCCCTCTCTCGTTTTCTCTCTCTCTCTCCCCGTGTGGTGTAGCTCTACCTGTCCGCCATGGCCTCCCCGGAGGTCAGCATGCAGGACGTGAGCGAGGTCGTGATCGTCACCATCCCGGCGTCGGAGGCCGAGGAGGAGGAGGAGGAGGAGGAGGAGGAGGAGGAGGACGACAAGGCGGTGCTGGCGACCGGAGAACTGACCCCGGAGCCAGGGTAACTCAACACACACACACACACAGAGTGGAACGTGAGTCGTTGAGGAGCTGGTCCAGTTCACTATTTTGAAACCTCTGAGTTTACATGCGCGCGTGTTTATGTCTCTTCCAGGGAGGAGGTCCTCACGGTGGCGGCGGTGGACTCGGAGGCCGAGGCCGGCGGACCGGACTCTTTTTCCCCGGAGGAGGCCGTCATCGGTAACGTGGCCATCGAGGCTTTGTGGCGGCGTTCGTACGGTCATGGAAAACCTGGAAAAGTCCTGGATTTTTATAATCGTTATTTCCAGGCCGTTGAAAAAATAATAAAGCCCCAAAATGTTGGAAAAAGCGAGAAATTTGTCGTATTCAAATGTTCATTTACGCTTAAAATATTGAATATATTGAAAAGAAAGACGCTTTAAATATAAGTCGGCCTACGCTCTTATACTCTCACATTTTTCCGGTCTGCAATTTAACGCACCGTTACTGAAAAGACATAAATGTTTATTCTTTTAAACTAAACTATTGTCTCATTCATTTGAGTTATTTAAGGTTATAAACTGTCTGCTTTGAATTCGCATTTTTAGTTTAAATGTGACATTTTCTCACTTTTTCATGTTTATACTGAGATTTCACAACATTTTGGTCATGTAAATTTGGTTAGAAGTCCTGGACACCCATTGGTCGACACGTGTGTGACCCCTGCGGCGTTTCTTTTGGTCTCCGCAGTGAAGCTCACGGAGGAGGTGGACGTGGAGGCCGACGTCTTCTACCCGATCACCTGCGGAGACGCCAAAGCCACGCTGGTGTGGAAGAAGTTCGTCTGCCCCGGGATCAACGTGAAATGCGTCCAGGTGGGCGTCGCCGTCGCCTCGGGGGGGAAAACAATGGCGTCTGCATTGAATTGTACAAAAAGCGCTCATGGCGGTGTCTTCTGTTTCCTCTCTCCTGGGGTCAGTTCAACGAGCAGCTCATCAGCCCGAAGGAGTTTGTGTGCTTAGCGGGAAAATCGACTCTGAAGGACTGGAAGAGGGCGATCCGGCTCAACGGCACCATGCTCAGGTCTGGACTCACACACACACACACACACACACACGGCTAGTTAGTCTGGGCTCAACACACCTACAAGTTACTGATGTTCATGTTTCCTGAGAATCCGGTTCATCTCCAGACCGCCGACCCTGATGGAGGCCCTGAACCTCTCAATTTGACTAGGACGCTGGAGAATCCTAATTTTTATTTCTAACATGTTTTTATAATTTGCTATATGCATGTTCTCATATATATGTGTGTGTGTGTGTATATATATATATTGTACATACACATGTATATAAATATATACATACATACACACATATATATATATTTATGTGTGTATATACGTGTATATAATATTAGTGGATTCCACCACTGGTTGCATTTTGTTGAGTTTTTATTTGTATTTTTTTAATATTTTGTATTGGTATTTTAAGGCTTTGTTGTCATCTAAACATTATGATTGTTTACATGTCTAAATGATTCTTACCACCTGTAAACAATCATATTTTTCAGGTTCACTCAACTTTGACCCCAAAATCTTCCACAGATGATGTATTTACTATTTCAGTCGATCCATATTTCCATAAACGACTTAATTCCTCTCTCCCTCCCTGGCTTCCTTCTTCCCGGTGTTCCTGTTTCCGGTCTCAGGAAGATCATGGACTCCGGCGAGCTGGACTTCTACCAGCACGCGACGGTGTGCTCCAACACCTGCCGCAGCACGAAGATCGACCTGGTGGGAACCAAAGTGTCCGTCGGCGGGGATCAGGCCGCCGAGCTGCTCCCCGCCGCCCCGTCGTCGGCCGACTGTAAGTTCCACGCCCCCTGCTGGCCAGCTGCACACATGGCGGCGACGGTTAACCTTAGCCACCTAGCTAACGCTACTTCAGTCACGCGGTTCTCAAATGTTCACGCCCCCCCCCCCCCCGCCCCATCAAAATAATCTATGTTGACTTTTTATTGAAATAACTTGTTGTGACTCCATCTGTGCTAGAATAAAGATAAATAAATAGTAGAATAAGGAAAATCGTCATCACTTTCAAAGAAACCAAATGTTTGTTAGAACAATGCCAATAAAGTTATATATGTGCAAAAAACCAAACAGGCATTGCAACATGTATTTATTAATGACTTAGTTTAATGACCGTGTATTTTGAACTTGTGTAATATGTGAAGTATTCAATAAAAGGTCTTTGTGCATTTCCTCCTGCGCCCCCACCTGTAGTACCACTGCACCCCACTAGAGGGCCACGCCTCCTACATGTCACGTAGGGTTCCTAGTGGACTAGGCCACGCCTCCTACATGTCACGTAGGGTTCCTAGTGGACTAAGCCACGCCTCCTACATGTCACGTGGGATTCCTAGTGGACTAAGCCACGCCTCCTACATGTCACGTGGGATTCCTAGTGGACTAAGCCACGCCTCCTACATGTCACGTGGGATTCCTAGTGCACTAAGCCACGCCTCCTACATGTCACGTGGGATTCCTAGTGGACTAAGCCACGCCTCCTACATGTCACGTGGGATTCCTAGTGGACTAAGCCACGCCTCCTACATGTCACATAGGGTTCCTAGTGCACTAAACCACGCCTCCTACATATCATGTAGGATTCCTAGTGGACTAAGCCACGCCTCCTACATGTCACATAGGGTTCCTAGTGGACTAAGCCACGCCTCCTACATATCATGTAGGATTCCTAGTGGACTAGGCCACGCCTCCTGCATATCATGTAGGATTCCTAGTGGACTAAGCCACGCCTCCTACATATCATGTAGGATTCCTAGTGGACTAAGCCACGCCTCCTGCATGTCAAGTAGGGTTCCTAGTGGACTACGCCACGCCTCCTACATGTCAAGTAGGGTTCCTAGTGGACTAAGCCACGCCTCCTACATGTCACGTGGGATTCCTAGTGGACTAAGCCACGCCTCCTACATGTCAAGTAGGGTTCCTAGTGGACTAAGCCACGCCTCCTACATGTCATGTAGGATTCCTAGTGGACTAGGCCACGCCTCCTACATATCATGTAGGATTCCTAGTGGACTAGGCCACGCCTCCCGCATGTCACGTAGGGTTCCTAGTGGACTAGGCCACGCCTCCCGCATGTCACGTAGGGTTCCTAGTGGACTAAGCCACGCCTCCTACATGTCACGTGGGATTCCAAGTGGACTAGGCCACGCCTCCTACATATCATGTAGAATTCCTAGTGGACTAGGCCACACCTCCCGCATGTCACGTAGGGTTCCTAGTGGACTAAGCCACGCCTCCTACATGTCACGTAGGGTTCCTAGTGGACTAAGCCACGCCTCCTACATGTCACGTAGGGTTCCTAGTGGACTAAGCCACGCCTCCTACATGTCACGTGGGATTCCTAGTGGACTAGGCCACGCCTCCCGCATGTCACGTAGGATTCCTAGTGGACTAAGCCACGCCTCCTACATGTCACGTAGGATTCCTAGTGGACTAGGCCACGCCTCCTACATATCATGTAGGATTCCTAGTGGACTAGGCCACGCCTCCCGCATGTCACGTAGGGTTCCTAGTGGACTAAGCCACGCCTCCTACATGTCACGTAGGGTTCCTTGTGGACTAAGCCACGCCTCCTACATGTCACGTGGGATTCCTAGTGGACTAGGCCACGCCTCCCGCATGTCACGTAGGGTTCCTAGTGGACTAAGCCACGCCTCCTACATGTCACGTAGGGTTCCTAGTGGACTAGGCCACGCCTCCTACATGTCATGTAGGATTCCTAGTGGACTAAGCCACGCCTCCTACATGTCACATAGGGTTCCTAGTGGACTAGGTCACGCCTCCTGCATGTCACGTAGGGTTCCTAGTGGACTAAGCCACGCCTCCTACATGTCACGTGGGATTCCTAGTGGACTAGGCCACGCCTCCCGCATGTCACGTAGGGTTCCTAGTGGACTAAGCCACGCCTCCTACATGTCATGTAGGATTCCTAGTGGACTAAGCCACGCCTCCTACATGTCACATAGGGTTCCTAGTGGGCTAGGTCACGCCTCCTGCATGTCACGTAGGGTTCCTACTGGACTAGTCTTAATTTGGGGGCGTGGCTTAGAGTTGTGCGCCGCTTGTGTTGCAGTGAACGGAGCGGCGGTCTCGTATCCGGACGTAGCGGAGGAAACCTCGGAGTGGGTCACGGCCATCGGAGGTGACCAGCCACCTGCATGCACACATCGTGTAGGACGACTGTTGGAGTGGACCGTTAATGTGTGTGTGTGTGTGTGTGCGTGTGTGTGTGTGTGTGCGTGCGTGTGTGTAGAGGACTCTGTGGCTTTCTGGCGCACGGTGAAGGAAGCCGGCCTGCTGGAGGAGGTGGTGGAGGACTTCCAGAAGGAGCTGCAGGAGGTGCTGCAGGGGCTGCAAGAGAGAGTGTGTGACCCACCACTGCAGGTCAAAGGTCGGAAACACACACACACACACACATGTAGTGAGCGTCGCTCTCTAGTGGAGCAACATGGTACTACAAGCTTGATCTCACGCGCTGTGTTTTCTGTTTTTTGTTCAGATGCCGTTTTGCTCAACAACATCGTGCAGAACTTCGGGATGTTGGACCTGGTGAAGAAGGTTCTGGCCAGCCACAAGAGCCAGATGGACCGGTACCGGGAGCAGTACACCCGCAGCCTCGCCGGTCAGTACCAGCTGCGTCCTGACCGGAGCCTGAACACAGCGGATGGATTCGGGGTCTTTGTTTTGCAGCTCTGGAAAAACTCAGACATCGAGATAATGTGTTGTGTGTCTCTCTCTCTCTCTCTTTCTCGTTTGCTCGCTCTCGCTCGCTCCCCCTCTCGCTCTCTTGCTCTCCCTCTTGCTCGCTTTTTCGTTTTCTCTCTCTCATTTTCTCTCTCGCTTTCTCTCGCACTGTCGTTCTCGCTCTCTCGTTTTCTTTCTCTCTTTCTCTCCCTGTCTCTCTCTCTCTCTCTTCTCGTTTGCTCGCTCTCTTGCTTTCCCTCTTGCTCGCTTTTTCGTTTTCTCTCTCTCTCTCATTTTCTCTCTCGCTTTCTCTCGCACTGTCTTGCTCACTCTCTCGTTCTCGTTTTCTTTCTCTCTTTCTCTCCCTGTCTCTCTCTTTCTCGTTTGCTCGCTCTCTTGCTTTCCCTCTTGCTCGCTTTTTCGTTTTCTCTCTCTTTCATTTTCGCTCTCGCTTTGTCTCACTCTGTCTTGCTCACTCTCTCTCTCTCTCTCTCTCTCTCTCCCCCCCCCCCCAGCTCTGGAGCAGCAGTGTGACGAGCACAGGAAGCGGGCCAAGGAGCTGAAGAGCAAGTCGCAGCACCTCAACAACGTCCTGATGACCCTCGCCCCGGCGCCCGCGCCGCCGCCGCCCAAGCGCCCGCGGCTGACCCGCGCCGTCTCCGGCCCGGCGTCGGTCGCCGCCCAGGTGTCCCTGCCGCTCGGCCAGCTGACGGGCCTGCCGCTCGGCAAGCTGCTGACCGTGGCGGGCGGCCCCAACCTCGGCGGCTACACGCTGCTGACCTCCTCGCTCTCCGAGCTGGGCGGCGACGGCGCCAACATCACCCTGCTGGCGGCGGGCCAAGACGGCGGCGGCTTCGTCAAGGTGCTCGGCCCCCAGTTCCAGCTGGTGACGCTGCAAGCGGCGCTGCAGAGCTTAGCCGCCGCGCAGCAGACGGCCGGCGGCATCACCGTGGTGGACGCCGGCGCCGCGGAGGACGAGGAGGAGGAGTCGCAGGAGGAAAGCCCGGCGGACGGCGGCGGCGAGGAGGAGGAGAGCCAACCGGAGCAGGAGGACGGGGAGCAGCAGTGAGGAGCGCCGGCTCCTCGGTAGCACCTTCATTTGCATTTTTCTGGACGCTGGACTTGACCGCGCGGCGGACACGGCGGCCTCATTCGGACTTTTTGGCCTTCGTCGTCCGACGCGCGAGCCGCTCCTCGTGGACGCCCGGCGCCACGCGGATATCGAGGCGTGACTGTAAATATGTATTGGTAACTAATATATTTGATACGGCTGTTTTCTGTAGGGACTCGTTCCGTTAGAGAGAAGAAGAACCGACGGTGTTGTTTAGTTTGATAATAAACGCTCAGTTTTCAAGAGGAAATTGTCTTGCTAGATTTTAAATATGTTCATTTATTTTTCTAAAAATGATATTTTCGGGCTAATAATCTATAAACGTTCACCTGATTAGAAAGTACATCGGATCGTTAATAAAACAAAGGTACATCTATAAAGGTAATACATAAGCATGATGGGTATTACCGCAGGAGGCTCGTTGGGGCCTTTAAATCATCGCAGGTGCGCTTTTGTGCTCCGGACCCGTTTGGCCACCAGGGGGCGCTGCAGCGTCGCCGTGCGGCGGCTCCTTCAGACTGCGCTGGTTCTCTGCGCGCAATTTCATGGTTCTTTTTTTGGGGGGGGGGATACAAATTAATATCAGGACGACTTCGATCCCCGTGAAGGGGAGATAAACACCTTCATGCCAAGTATCGTTATAGAAAAGGAGACGAGAAGGAAAAAGGAAGCACTCTTGAATAATGCAACCTGGTGGTTTATATGTATTTTAACTTTTGTTTTTTTGCTCAGACTTTATTTTCTGCAATTTTCCAGCCAATTTCTTCCTGGCCAAATATGATCATTCAAAAAATAAGTTTATTTTCTTTTTTTTTAAGGACATTTATCCAAATAAGAAATAATTCGTTGTTTAAAATATTGTGGATACATTTTTGCACAAAAAGCAGACGTCTAATTGTTTACTAAACTGTCACCTTTTTTAAAATAAACAATATATAACAATTTAGAATTAATGTATAGGATATTAAAACGCTATATTCTGTCGATGTTAAATGTGATATATCTAATATATATATATGTGATTGAAGAAATAATAATCTGCCGATGAGGACAAAATGAAAGTGCTTTTTTTCCTGGTTTTTATTAAACAAGCATTTATTGAACGACAGACTATGATTCCAACAACACAGGATAATTATTTGTACACGTAAAGCATAAAGAGGCTCCTCGCGCTGATGGAGAAAGGCGCGTCAAGTTCTGAGTTCCTCTCGCTCGTCCTTCTGGTTCCTCCTCACGCTTCAGATGTGAGCGTAGTGGATATCTGAAGCCCAGTCGCCCCCTCACGCAGAGTTCATCTATAAGCCCAAATCGTCCTGGTAGTCCGGTTCCTCCGCCGCGCGCACGGAGATCTTGAAGTGGCGGCGCAGAAACCCTCCGTACCGCTTGTCCCACTTCAGGTTGTTGAGCTTCGGCCGGATCCGCCTCATGAAGCCCCCGTAGCGCTTCTGCAGCTCCTCTGGCTCTTGGCTCTCCTCGTCCTCATCCTCATCTTCGTCCGCGGAGCTACTCCTCTTTGACTTTGGGCCGAATTTGCGTAAAAAGCCTCCGTAACGCTTCGCGTAGCCGCGGAGGAGCGTCGCCGCTTCGTCGTCCGCCGCCGCCGCGTCCGGCGCCTCCTCCGCGTCCCTCTCCCCGAGCCTCTTCAGCAAGTCCTCGTACTGATCGGGCAGCGGCGCGGCCTTCAGGACGTAGTTCTCGCGCCACGGAGACGCGAACAGCGCGTTCTTGTTCTTGTGGTCAATCCTCTTGATGAAGCCGCCGTAGCGCTTCACCAGGTCGGCGCGCTGGCTCTCCGCCGCCGCCGCTTCGCCCTGGCTGAAGTCCGCCAGCACCGGAGCGCGCTCGCAGCTCTCCAGCTGCCCCTCACACTCCGCGCTGCACGACTGAGGAGGAGGAAGAGAGCGTGAGACCGATACCTGTGTGCGCGCGCACACACACACACACGGGGAGATGCGTGGTGCTAAAAGTGATGTGACTTTAAAACCTCCTTACGTTTCCCCTTATTTAAGTTCCTTAAGGTCTAACACCATCTGCCATATCCCACTTTTCCTTAATAACTAAATATGGGTTAAATGAAGAGAAAAAATGTCATGTAACTATATTTAATATGACAATAAAATACGGTGTTCAGTTTTTAAACCTAAGATTTTACGCACGGCAATAACGCCATGTTGGAGGACACTATACATGCATTCAGACTGACACGTTGGGCATCTTTAACTTTAGGATTAAGAACATTGAAAATATATAACAATCCAGTGATTTTGCTGGAGACAACAATTAGCTATAATTTAAACGAGGATCATGTTCGGATTAGAAGTCACTAAATGAACCCAATCCAGTCTCCAAACAGCAGCAGTGTACCGCCACCCCCCTCCTCTCCCCTCCCCGTGTTAGGGGGTCTCCGGTCTTACCAGGCTGCTGAAGGCGGCGTCGGGGCCGAGGATCTGCTGCACGCATTTCTCGCACTGCAAGGAGCAATCTGCGCGGATGGAGGGCGGCAAGCTCAGCATCAGCACCAGGACATACCACTCCATTCTTCACCAGGTCCCTGCACACGAAAACACACACACACACACACACACACACACACACACACACACACACACAGAAACAACAAAATAAGCACGTGAGGCGCACCAGTGCGTTTTGGATGAGGCTCAGAATTGGACCGGCTTGGTTTTGAGGAGTCACAGAATTTAGAAATAACTTAATTTATATCAAACTCAATAAAATGACTTGCTTCTTTTTTTTAAACCTCTTAATTGAGTCAGTGTGGATAACCCACGATGGTATTGATCAATTGGAGCTGTGCGCAGTGCGTAATTGCGCACGGGAGCCACGTCGTTCCGTTATCAAAGAAGAGAAACGTGAAGTGGTTCTTCACTCAGACCAGAGAAGACAGTAAACAAACAACAACAAAGTGGAGTCGGTACCTGAGGAGTTGGACAGATACTTCCGGCCGTATCGTGAGACTCAGAGGCGCATCCGACGTCCTCCCGTTAGGATCTCCGTGGTTCTCCTGCGCGGCTCGTCGCCTTCGCTTTTTATCGCCGGAGACTCGACGGTGTCACCGCGCGGCTTCCAGCAGGGGACCAATGGGAGGGCGATGCGCGGCGTAAATAAGCAACGCCCACACGCGGGAGAGGGATATATCACCGCCACACCATCCAGTCTCCCGGGTCCGGTTCAGGAAGATGGTCTGTTCTCTCTTTTCTTATTTTGAACAAATTAACCTCCAAGAGAGACTTACAATGAAATAGAAGACACACACAGAACAATAAGGGTTCCTAAATGGTTCTTTAAAAAGGCTTTGTGGTTATACGAAGAACCATCACCCGCTGGAGAACCATTCATTTTGTTTAAGGCACATTATAGGTTCTTTGAAGAACTATTTAATGAAATGGTTCTTTAAAGAACCCTGATTTGAAAGAAAAATATGTCTTAGATCATTTTTTGAAGGTTCTTTGAGACACCTTCATAGGTTCTTTGAAGAACTATATGATTATTTAAAGAACCCTGGTTTGAAAGGTTATTCATGGAACTAGAAATGGTGCCTTAGAGAACCATTTTTGAAGGTTCTTTAAGACTCCTTTCTAGGTTCTTTGAAGAACTATTCAAGGAAATGGTTCTTTAAAGAACCCTGGTTTGAAAGGTTCTTTGTGGAACCAGAAATGGTTCTTCAGAGAGATGCCAGACAGACGTCTGCTCGGCTTCATTCTGACTCTACAGTCCAGAGATGGATCAAATGTGTTGGGATCCATTTTAAAGCCCGGTGGAGACGGGTTACTGAAATGATCCTGAGCGGCTCCATCACCGCCTCCGGGTAAATGATACACAGAAACATGGAGGTTCCATCTGGAAAGGAACAAATGGTTCTTCAGAGAGATGCCAGACAGACGTCTGCTCGGCTTCATTCTGACTCCACGGTCCAGAGATGGATCAAATGTGTTGGGATCCATTTTAAAGCCCGGTGGTGACGGGTTACTGAAATGATCCTGAGCGGCTCCATCACCGCCTCCGGGTAAATGATACACAGAAACATGGAGGTTCCATCTGGAAAGGAACAAATGGTTCTTCAGGGTGATGCCATAGAAGAACCATTTCTGGTTCCACAAAGAACCTTTCAAACCAGGGTTCTTCAAAGAACCATTTCCTTAAAGAGTTCTTCAAAGAACCTATACATGTTTCTCAAAGAACTTTAAAAAATGGTTATTTAAGCCACAATTTATGGTTCCACAAAGAACCTTTCAAACCAGAGTTCTTCAAAGAACCATTTCTTTAAAGAGTTCTTCAAAGAACCTATAAAGGTGTCTCAAAGAACCTTCAAAAATCGTTCTTTAAGCGACGATTTCTGGTTCGACAAAGAACCTTTCAAATACGGTTTCTTTAAAGAACCATTTCCTTAAATACTTCAAGGAACCTTATATGGTGCCTCAAATAAAAAACTGGTTCTTCAGTAGGTGACGGTTCTTCGTAGAACCACAAAGCTTTTTAAAGAACCATTTAAGAACCATTATTGTTCTGTGTGTAGTTGCACCGCCCTGAGAGAAGGTCTACAGACGGTGGTGGAGAACGCCAGGACCGAGCTGCCATCGACGGAGAACCTTTCCATCCAGCGGTGCCGTGAGACGGTCACCAGGATGTCACAGACCGACCACACCGACCACGGGCCGCTCCGCTTCTCCTCCAGAGGCGGAGCGCTGGACTCGGGCCTCTGATCAGGATCCTTCTGGAAGATGCTTTGAGAGGTTTTACGGGGTATTACCGGCGAGGGGTGGACCCAGAAGACGCTGGGGGAGATTATACATCTCGTTTGGCATGGGAACGTCTCAGAGATTGGAAAACGTCGCTTGTGATAGACACGTGGAATGTCGTGCTAAGCCCGCCTCCTCCACGGCCTGGCAGGGGACCGCAGTACGGTATTGGACGGTTAGAACCATCGTGGTCTTGGTTCAAAGAAACTTTGACTGCCGAGTGGGTTTTCTGGTCATAAACGTTGTTGATCTATCCATCCATCTCCCCTTCCTTCCTCTGTGGACTTTATCGCTTTATATGACAGACAAAAGACATTATTTCTATACAAAGAAGAATATGTTTTGCACTCATTCTTGATTCATTCTGTCGTTCTTCCTGCGAGGACAATCTGCAAAGGGACTTTGTACTCAGGAAACCTAGAACCTCATCACAACGTCTTTGTTCTTCAAGTCAGAAGGTTTTAGTGACCCTATTGTGTGTGATGCGACTAATTACTTCCCATATGACGGATACAGTTTTGGGGATTCAAAGAGTTTGTGCATCGTATTAATGAGCTCGTTCTTCCACAGCCGTCAGTAACTCTCTCTCTCTCTCTCTCTCTCTCTCCGCTCAGAGAACAACTGACCCTGAACACGCTGAATGCAGTGCAAGATAACACATCTCACACCACAAAGTATCGCTCAAAGGGTCTGTGGTGGAATGATAGTGTGTAGAGCATAATAGTTACTATGGTTACCTCGGTATACCTTTTCAGATGCATTTGTCCAGCATTTCCGGGTTTTTTTTCTCGGGTAATCCTGGTTTTACATTCGATTTTCTTTCTTTTCTTTTTCTTTCACTTGACACAGATTTTTCATTTGTAAACCAGCATGTTTTATTATTTTTTTTATTAAAAAGACTTGTACTTGATGCCGGGATTTTCGTACCTAGTGGCAACCTCTGGCGCTGCAGTTCCCTGAATGGCCACTTGAGGCTGGGTCCAAAAGCGAGTTAATCCCCATAGAGGCCCATGGGAAAATGGGAAATGTTTACAGTTTACTAAAACAAATGTATTTTGTCTCGACAGCTAATTTCCTTGTTTATGAAAATTGTACAGGGGGGCGAATTTTTATATAACTCAGCCGTTTAATTATATTAAGTGACAGGCCGCTACCCCGTCTTTGTACTCAGCTCTACTAGAACAAACTCTCAGGAGTCTGCTGTTCATTTATTCTCTGGTAAGTATTACAAACAAGTCTGAAAATTGGCCACCCAATTAAAATCCCACTGAATTTATGGCTGCACCTTGATAACCAAGCTAGCTAACTATCAGCAGCGTTAGCTGCTAACCATCTCCAAGTATCTCTTCTGGTTACGCTAAAGAAAAACAAGATGGCGACGGTTTAAAATGCTGCAACCGAGGCTTCAAAACGGTAGTCCACCAAAGAATAGGTGAGGTGATGGTGACTGAACATCCACTTTATATACATTCTAGGACTTTGACATCTATATATTAATATATTTATCGAAATAATCAATTTTTCCAAGGGGTTAGGTTTGCATATGAACGATATGGACATGTTCTCCCAATATTGTGGAAGGACAGAATTGTCCCCACCAAGAATAGAACAAAGGTCTCTATAGCGTTCTGATTATCTTCTATTGCACAGAAAGAGAGAGGTGTGGTCCTCATGGCCCTTGTCTGTTATGAGATCACAGAGGTCACGACCTCGGTTATTGTTTTCTAAAATGTCCTCCGTCTTCCTGAGTCTGAATGACGTGAAACTGACAGCTGTCAATAAGACCTCTATCTGTGGCGGTGAGGTCACTGGACGAGTGTGACAGCACGACTACACAAAGGACAATGAACAAATCATGTGATTGGAGTAAATGAAGGGTTCGATGTTCAGAATGTTCTGGGGGGGAGGACCCCTCAGACCCCTCAAACCCTCAGACCCCTCAGACCCCTCAAACCCTCAGACCCCTCAAACCCTCAGACCACTCAGACCCCTCAGACCCCTCAAACCCCTCAAACCCTCAGACCCCTCAAACCCCTCAGACTCCTCAAACCCCTCAGACCCCTCAAACCCTCAGACCACTCAGACCCTCAGACCCCTCAAACCCTCAGACCCCTCAAACCCTCAGACCACTCAGACCCTCAGACCCCTCAAACCCCTCAAACCCTCAGACCACTCAGACTCCTCAAACCCCTCAGACCCCTCTGACCCCTCAAACCCCTCTGACCCTCAGACCCCTCAAACCCTCAGACCACTCAGACCCTCAGACCCCTCAAACCCCTCAAACCCTCAGACCACTCAGACCCTCAGACCCCTCAAACCCCTCAAACCCTCAGACCCCTCAGACTCCTCAAACCCCTCTGACCCCTCTGACCCTCAGACCCCTCAAACCCTCTGACCCTAAAACCCCTCTGACCCCTCAGACCCCTCAAACCCTCAGACCCCTCAGACCCCCTGTGCTGTATGAGTTGGGTATAATGACGGTGGAGGCGGCTGCAGCAGCGGATGACTCTGACATGAAGCGGCCACACGTGTCGGGTCATAACGGCCACAAGGGAAACCTTCACGGATGTAATTGGATGTCAACGAGTCAACCGGCTGCACGGCGGACGACGAAGAGGAGGGAGCGTGATGTGAAGGAGCTCTCTGAACCGACGCCGAGCTCCCTGGGAGAAAGAAACCTCACACCAAAGGGACACGTCCATGGCTGTCTGCACCAAGTCACATGTGTATTTTCATATTTATAAAAGTAATGGAGCGGCAGCGTTCATTTGACATAGGAATGGTTTCACAGAGACGTTTTGATCGTTTAATTGCATATTCACTGGAGCGCTCTTGTCGAGTCCTTCGACACACACAATGCTCCGTGTGTGTTTCCTTTATTCTTTATTGCGTGTCTTCTTCGTGGTCCTTCCTCTTGTCTCTCGTCGTTGCGTTGATTTGATTTGTTTGTCTTCCTGAGTTGGACTCTTATGTTCACACACTTATCATCCATTGACCCTGTATCGTTCTCCTGGATGCCGATGGATGCTTTAACACGTCCTCCGGGTCACGCCGGGTTCAGATGTGTCCCTGGGCAAAGACGTACAGTTTGACCCCAAAGTGACATAAATGGATGTATAGATGCTAAACAACCAATAAGGGATGCCAAACAACCACAAAGAGACACAATAATAACCACAAAGACCTAAAAGAGACACATAATGACCACTCAGTGACATAGATTGATGTATAGATGCTAAACAACCAATGAGGGATGCCAAACAACCAATAAGGGATGCCAAACAACCACAAAGAGACACAATAATAACCACAAAGACCTAAAAGAGACACATAATGACCACACAGTGACATACATTGATGTATAGATGCTAAACAACCAATGAGGGATGCCAAACAACCAATAAGGGATGCCAAACAACCAATAAGGGATGTCAAACAGCCACAAATACCTGAAAGAGACACATAATGACCACTCAGTGACATAAATGGATGTAAAGATGCTAAACAACCAATAAGGGATGCCAAACAACCACAAAGAGACACAATAACAACCAAAAAGACCTAAAAGAGACACATAATGACCACTGAGTGATATACATTAATGTATAGATGCTAAACAACCATTAAGGGATGCTAAACAACCAATGAGGGATGCCAAACAACCAATAAGGGATGCCAAACAATCACAAATACCTGAAAAAGACACATAATGACCACTCAGTGACATACATTGATGTATAGATGCTAAACAACCAATGAGGGATGCCAAACCCTCAAACCCTCTGACCCCTTGAGTGTGTGTGTGTGTGTGTGTGTGTGTGTGTGTGTGTGTGTGTGTGTGTGTGTGTGTGTGTGTGTGTGTGTGTGTGTGTGTGTGTGTGTGTGTGTGTTTTAAAGACGGTGCTATTTTTGGTTTCCAACGCCTAACCTTGATGAAGCGTGAATCACATCCGGAAACAAAAGAAAAGAACTCTTCCTTCACTTCAGCGCTCTTGTGTTTTAGTTTGAGACACCTTTAAAGGTTCTTTGGAGAACTCTTTAAGGAAATGGTTCTTTAGAGAACCCTGGTTTGAAAGTTTCTTTGTGGAACCAGAAATGGGGCCTTAAAGAACCATGTTTTAAGGTTCTTTGAGACACCTTTATAGGTTCTTTAAAGATTCCATAAAGGAAATGGTTCTTTAAAGAACCCTGGTTTGAAAGGTTCTCTGTGGAACCAGAAATGGGGCCTTAAAGAACCATGTTTTAAGGTTCTTTGAGACACCTTTAATGGTTCTTTGGAGATCTCTTTAAGGAAAGTGTTCTTTAGAGAACCCTGGTATGAAAGTTTCTTTGTGGAACCAGAAATGGGGCCTTAAAGAACCATGTTTTAAGGTTCTTTGGAGAACTCTTTAAGGAAATTGTTCTTTAAAGAACCCATGTTTGAAAGGTTCTCTGTGGAACCAGAAATGGGGCTTTAAAGAACCATGTTTTATGGTTCTTTGAGACACCTTTATAGGTTCTTTAAAGATTCCATAAAGGAAATGGTTCTTTAAAGAACCCTGGTTTGAAAGGTTCTTTGTGGAACCAGAAATGGGGACTAAAGAACCATGTTTTAAGGTTCTTTGAGACACCTTTATAGGTTCTTTGAAGAACTCTTTAAGGAAATGGTTCTTTAGAGAACCTGTGTTTGAATGGTTCTTTGTGGAACCAGAAATGGTTCTCCTATGGCATCCCTCTGAAGAACCATGTTCATGTGGTGTTTAACGTCTCCGGTATACAGACCAATGGTTTTGCTCTTTTCGTGGGATTCACAGACAATAACAACAATATAAAATGTCCCTTAATGTGTGTGTGTGTGTGTGTGTGTTAAGTCATTTTGATTGTCGACGGAGCAGCTAAGTTGTTAGCGTGGCCCCGATGGAGCCAAAGCACCACTCAGAGTCTTCTGGGGGGACGACATCATCATTTAGTTACCATGGCAACGTTTCCATCTGTTCATTGCAATTCAATCACGGCCAACGTGTTTAATTTGGAGTGAAAACATCAGGAACGAACCAGATGTGTGTGAAGTGCCGACAGCTCGGTGACATTCCCAGGAGGCCCGCGGACGATGTCGTGACCCCAGAACTTGCTTTTTTCGACGTATCTTATTTTTATGAGGCGTATGTCTTGGGGCCGGTGGTATATATATGTTACACTCGTCGTATCTTTTCACTGTGTTTGTTTCTCCGGTGTTTTTACCTCGAGGGCAGATGACACAGTGAGGAGGAGGATCTCTGATCTCCGTCCACCTGAAACCAAAGAAGACCCCGATGTCTCACCTCCTGAAGGAGAGTACATGATTAATCCACTCCTCTCACACACACACACACACACACACACACACACACAGGTTTGACCAATATCTCTTTATTGACAGAAGGGTCAAAAACATCCCATATGATCGTGGCTGAAACATTCATCATTCAGATGTTCATGCTGGCTCCTGATTGGTTGACACCCCCACGCCAATAAATATACTGTATCTGGGGAGGACATTTTTTTTCCTAATTGAGCATCTTTAACAGTAATTGTTAAAAAATTAGCTTCATTGGGTTGAAAAAGTTTTGGTTTAATCAACCTTTTTCGAATTTTTTTATTTTTAAACATTCATATTATTTTCCGGCTAAAACTGACCCGACGACCAAAGACTAGATAAACGCTTTTCTGAAAATATATATATATTTTCATTTAGGATTACAGGAATATCTGCAATAGTATCTTACAAATGATTACGGGAATGTTTTATCCATAAAGTTATAATGTTAATGCTGTTTTGATCCTCGAGTTCGGCATTTCCCCGTCGCCATCTTGGATTTCGGTCGTCGCCATGTTGTTTTTTTAACAGAAGTTATCACGTCTGCACTATTTGCACTATCACCACTTTCTTTGTGCACTAATATCCCCAATTCATTGTCACTTGTTTTTATATTCTCCATGCATGTTGCTATTCCGTTGTCTTTAATGTCTTTTTGTATGTCTCTCCTACTCTTTGTAAATAACGATGTGTGTCCGACGAGCGCGTCGGCGTGTAACCAGTCAAACTACATGTATGTGCCAATAAAGATGATCATGATTCTGATCTCTGTAATGCGGAGGAGTGACGAAGAGAGAGTGATATTTCAGTTTTTCTTTTTGAATAAATTTGCACAAATTTCTACATTTCTGTTTTTTTCTGTCAACATGTGGCGCTGAGTGAACATTCATGAGAAATAAAATTAACTTTTTCTGATTTTAGCAAATGGCTGCAATGAAACAAAGAGTGAAACATTTAAAGGGTTGTGAATACACACTGAACACGGCTCTGGTAGCAACAGCGACCTGTCAATCACAGTAAAACCATAAAGCCCGCCCTGCTTCATGGTCTATTTGACTCCAAATGGAGCAACATTTAGGAAATGAACATCACGCTGTATTGAAGAATAGTTGAAACGAGCCATTGAGACCATGAACTCGGGATCAAATCAAGAGAGAAGTAGTCATTTCTTTTTTTTGGAACCAGCCGGAATAGAGGATGCAAGCTTAAAGACCCTCGGCCTGGTCAGTACACCTGTTGGTCAGTACACCTGTTGGTCAGTACACCTGTTGGTCAGTGCACCTGTTGGTCAGTACACCTGTTGGTCAGTGCACCTGTTGGTCAGTACACCTGTTGGTCAGTGCACCTGTTGGTCAGTACACCTGTTGGTCAGTCCACCTGTTGCCTTGAAGTGAGAGGTCAACATCTTGAACCCTACGCGTTGGTGTCTTGATGAGGATCAATGCAGCGTGATTATGTCTTGGATGGACTCACTTCCTCGAGTGTCCGCCTGTAGCCTGGCAACGTGACACCGAGACATGCACGGACATCACTGACAGTGTGATGAAGATAATACCACATGATGAAGATAATACCACCTCCAACACTCAACATTATTCACTCTGTGGGGTTTCTGTGATGAGAAAATACTTTTTAAATACTGAAGACAAAAGAAATCGGGAATAGTATTTATGATGGGAGCAAAGGAAAACAGTGTAGACGCAACTGTTTCCCAACCATGACGACAACCCTTAGCCAACCTCTGTAAAGTTATTTTAACCCCTCCCCAACCTCTCTAAAGTCATTTTAACCCTTCACCCAACCGCTGTAAAGTCATTTTGCAGATATTCAAAGGTCATCGGAAGGCTTGAGAAAGACATGTCAGTGACACAAATGTGTCCCATGACCTCTGACCCCTCCTTAACGTTTTGCTGTTGTGGCTTTCAGGGTGTCTGAACTGTCGATCGAGGGCTCTATGACTTACTTTGCACACGGTGGGCGAGCATCCCTTTGCGCGGGAGATTTACGATCTTCGTACCTCTCTGGCTTCGTCTTCAACGTTAGAGGCCGCGTGCTGTCCTTTCAAAATAAAACTTCCGTCTTCACAGGACGGGAAGTTTAAGGCAGGAAAAACACTTAAAAAGAGTCGACTGACGAGTCGCCTCCCGACAGCGAGTCGGAGCGGGCTCAGACGCCCCCCCCCCCCCCCCCCCCCACTGGGTCCTGTTGTTTGGTCTGAACCGGATCCCAAACCAAGCGAAGCAAACGGGCAAACACACACACACACGGCTGGAACCGGACCAAACCAGTGAGGGAAGTGTGAAAACACCTCGGTGTCCCAAAACAGTCCTGAACCATCACACGTTGAGCCCAATATATGTCCTTATGGCCATATCGGACCATTAAATATCTCTCTCTCTCTCTCTCTCTCTCTCGCACTAACACACACACACACACACACAAGCAATACTCAACGATGTGTGTGTCTCGCTTCATAAACGTTCCCCTTCCTGTTTGAGCAGCCTTGTTTGCATTTACATTCCCCAGTAACCTGGAGACCTGCATGCATCTCTCACACACACACACACGCACACGCACACGCACACAAACACGCACACACACACACACGCACACACGCGCACACGCACACGCACACACACACACGCACACACACGCACACACACACGCACACGCACACGCACACGCACACACACACGCACACGCACACACACACACACACACACACCTCAAAAGCCTGCCGTTATCTTATGTCATGATTTACAGCACAATTACACACAGCCCCCCCGATAGAAAGCGTGTTTTGTTTGTCTTGTGTTCAATGGCCATGAAATCACGAGCGTCCTCATTGTTTTTCCATCTCCCTCCTCCTGTGCGTCTCGGAGCGCACACACACACACACACACACACACATCTCATCACGGTCGTGACAGAGTGGCGGACAGCGGTAAAACAGTGGCTGATAGGTGAACTCTCCTTCGGGCTTTTCCATGCATCATCATCATCATCATCATCCTCACCGTCACACAGGTACATGCCAATGAGCGCCCAACACACACACACACACAGACAAATAATGGTTCTTAAATGGTTCTTTAAAAGGCTTTGTGGTTCCATCACCTACTGAAGAACCATCTTTTCGTTTGAGGGACCTTTATTGGTTATTTGAAGAACTCTTTAAGGAAATGGTTCTTCACTGAACTCTGGTTCTAAAGGTTCTTCGTGGAACCAGAAATGGTGCCTTAAAGAACCATGTTTTGAAGGTTCTTTGAGACACCTTTATAGGTTCTTTGAAGAACTCTTCTTTAGAGAACCCTGGTTTGAAAGGTTCTTTGTGGAACCATAAATGGTGCCTTAAAGAACCATGTTTTGAAGGTTCTTTGAGATATCTTTATAGGTTCTCTGAAGAACTATTTAAGGTAATGGTTCTTAAAAGAACCCTGGTTCTAAAAGTTATTCCTGGAACCAGAAATGGTGCCATTTTAAAGGTTCTTTGAGACACCTTTATAGGTTCTTTAAAGAACTATGGCTCTTTAAAGGAACCTGGTTTGAAAGGTTATCTGTGGAACCAGAAATGGTTCCTTAAAGAACCATGTTTTGAAGGGACACCTTTATAGGTTCTTTGGAGAACTCTTTAGGAAATGGTTCTTTACAGAACCCTGGTTTGAAAGGTTCTTCGTGGAACCAGATATGGTTCTTCGTTGGCATCACTCTGAAGAACCGTTTTTCGGTTCCAGATGGCGCCTCCATGTTTCTGTGTGCGCTTACACCTCACCAATAAAAAAGATCTGTTATGAGACCAAAGTGAGGTGAGCGTACAAAGCGACGACAACAACACCGCCGACCTGAGCTGTTCCCCGTATCTGGTGTGAAGGTAACCATAGCAGCCACCACCACCACCACCATAAATAAACCTCCTTGATGGGTGGAGGATGATTTCATACGTTTTCCAGACAGAAACTCGAGGCGGTGGAGATGCTGATGATCGGCAGGGGAAATCTCCAAATGTCTTTTATCATAATATAAAGCATGGAACGTTCTCCTCGCCGTAGCGCAGGTGCTTCACATCGTCTCGTCGGCTCATCAAACGGTGGACTCAGACTTTCACTTAGGAGACCGCTGTACGTGTCCCGTGTGAAGCCACATGAGAGATGCTGCTGCAGGCTGAGAGGCTGCTGGGGACGTTTAGGATACACTGAGCACCTCTCTCCTCTAGGATACACTGAGCACCTCTCTCCTCTAGGAGACACTGAGCACCTCTCCTCAAGGATACACTGAGCACCTCTCTCCTCTAGGATACACTGAGCACCTCTCTCCTCTAGGATACACTGAGCACCTCTCTCCTCTAGGACACACTGAGCACCTCTCTCCTCTAGGACACACTGAGCACCTCTCTCCTCTAGGATACACTGAGCACCTCTCTCCTCTAGGATACACTGAGCACCTCTCTCCTCTAGGATACACTGAGCACCTATCCCCTCTAGGACACTGAGCACCTATCCCCTCTAGGATACACTGAGCACCTCTCTCCTCTAGGATACACTGAGCACCTCTCTCCTCTAGGATACACTGAGCACCTCTCTCCTCTAGGATACACTGAGCACTTCTCTCCTCTAGGATACACTGAGCACCTCTCTCCTCTAGGATACACTGAGCACCTATCTCCTCTAGGATACACTGAGCACCTCTCTCCTCGAGGATACACTGAGCACCTCTCTCCTCTAGGATACACTGAGCTCCTATCTCCTCTAGGATACACTGAGCACCTCTCTCCTCTAGGACACACTGAGCACCTCTCTCCTCTAGGATACACTGAGCACCTCTCTCCTCTAGGATACACTGAGCACCTATCTCCTCTAGGATACACTGAGCACCTATCCCCTCTAGGACACTGAGCACCTATCCCCTCTAGGATACACTGAGCACCTATCTCCTCTAGGATACACTGAGCACCTCTCTCCTCTAGGATACACTGAGCACCTATCTCCTCTAGGATACACTGAGCACCTCTCTCCTCTAGGATACACTGAGCACCTCTCTCCTCTAGGATACACTGAACACCTATCTCCTCTAGGACAAGCTGAGCAACTATCTCTTCTTCTCTCTCTACTTATGTATATATTTACATCTCTCCATCATACATTACTAACTCTACTTCTCTTTCCTGAAGGTTTCTTCCCTTTTTTCCCCTTTGAAAGGGTTTTTTCTATTTTTTGAGAGTTTTTCCTGATCCGATGTGAGGTCAAAGGTCAGGGATGTCATATGTGTACAGATCGTCATAAATTATTCTATTTGTGATATTGGGCTATGTAAAATAAACTGAATTGAATGTTGACTTATTTTGCCCTAATCTTTTTTACGGTACCATGACTAACACTGCATACTGCAAGTTACATAACAAGTATACTTCGACTGTAAGTAACAAAGGCCCTTATTTTAAACCCAAATCCCAATCTATCAATCAATATGTTGTGTCGCCGAAGCAAGTATCTCAGTGACGAGAAGGAAACTTGATGTTTACTGTGAACACAGAAGTTTATTTTGAAAAGAAACTATGGTTTGTTGCCCAAACTTACGAAGTAGTTGTGTTGCCTCAATGCAACCAAGTCAACCTAACACTAACTCAACCTGTGTTGGAAGTTTATTTTGAAAAAACTGAAACTGACACGTCCAAAACTGACCCTAGAGGGGAACCCTGGGCGACATCAGCATCATGGCTGCCTCTTAAAGGGCCGGTTGTAACAGAAACATATAAATATATAAACTACTCCCGAATATATTGTTAAATAACTCTCTTTGCATTTGATTATTGTTTATTTGAGTGTAGAAATAGTGTACATAAGAACATTTCTCTAATATTATAACGTAAATCCATTTAATTTGAAACCTTCAAAATAAAAGCACAGGATATTTTTCTTACATTTCTTGAAGAAAAGGTGATCGTATGTCTTTCAAGCCGTCAGGGGCCACATAAAATGGCGTGGAGGGCCGGATTCGACCCGCGGACCTTGTGTTTGACACCTGTGACCTAGAGAGTCGCCTCCAGCACCGCGACTGTGACACTCAGAACAGCTGTCAATCACCACGTGTCACCCCCCCTTTTTATAGCATCAAATAATTTAATAACTTGTCAAAAGGGCTGACACTTGACAAACATCACTGTGATAAGAAGAGTCAAATCTGCATTGTGCTCTCACATTGTTCTATTAATGCAATTAATAAACAAATATTGAAGTATGTATTTAACAATACATTTCCTAATGTCAACCTGGTTGTCTTTAAATCAGATGGACGGATAAGAAGAGATAATTGAAAATATAACGAGGCTAAATGTGAGCAGCAACAGCAATGTTTACGACAGCAGCTTCACGGTGACTTACCGAGAAGCGTTGTCATAAAGTTAGTTGATGTTATTCTCGTTGGCAAGACGACCAGATTTGAATAATCCTCCGAGAACAACCTGCGCGCTCATCCAATGAAAAGGTTGAATCCAACGTAACACAAAAATGATTTCCACCGAACAAAAGTCTGTGAAAAGGAAGCCTTGACACTCGATTCTCATGACGCTGCAGGCGGAGGTGGATGGTGACGGAGCGCTTATGCAATATTATTGATACAGGCGGCAATCAGAAATCCAACTTCAAGGACAATATGATGCCCTCAAAAAGCCTTATTGTGAGATAGAGCCCTAAAAAAAACTTTTTTTTAAATACACAGAATATAATAACTACAGAAAGACATTCAGAAATGTAGACAGACCAACAAAACAGGATAGGATGGAATAAACAACACACTGATGAGTTTAATATTCTTAGAGTCTTGCTGCCGAGGGGCTAAAATGTGTGAATCACCAAATCCATGTATCTATCTTCCATCTTTGGTGGTGCAGGAGGAAGAGAGGGAGAGAGGGAGAGAGAGAGAGTGGGAGAGAGGGAGAGAGAGATCCTCCTCTGTTGCTCTCTTGAAGGGTTCTTCACTTGTTTCCCTCTTAAAAGTGTTTTCTTTGTTTTTTTGGGGAGTTTTTCCTGATCCGATGTGAGGTCAAAGGTCAGGGGTGTCATATGTGTACAGACTGTAAAACCCTCTGAGGCAGATTTTGAATTTGTGATTTGGGGCTGTAGAAAATTAACTGAATTGAATTAAATGACAGGTATTATTTTAGTATTTATAGTATTAAGTCTTTCTTTATTGTCTGTCACTGTTTTATGACGTATGTGTGAAACTATGTTTAATGTGCTCCTGCTTGTCTTGGCCAGGACGTTCTTGTAAAGGAGATTTTTAATCTCAATGACGATTTTCCTGGTTAAATGAATGTAAATTAAATAAATACAATTAAAGGTAGAAACAAATTGTGGTATACAAGTATATTTATTACTTGTCTCTGGTAGAATAAGACAGAATAGTCATGTTTGTCAACAATCAAGCAGATAGAATTGAACTTGAAAAAAATTACTTCTCGAGGTTAAGTTCAGCCGTAGTTTTGGCTGAGCTGTGTGTCTTTAAATCCAAAATCCACATAGGGTACAAACAGAAAAATAATGGTTCTTGAAGGGCTTTGTGGTTCTACGAAGAACCATCATCCAATGAAGAACTATTTTTTCATTTGAGGCACCTTTATAGGTTCTTTGAAGAACTATTTAAGGGAATGGTTCTTTAAGAGCACTGGTTTGAAAGGTTCTTTGAGGCACCAGAAATGGTGCCTCAAAGAACCGTTTTTTGAAGGTTCTTTGAGACACCTT
Source organism: Pseudoliparis swirei (assembly GCF_029220125.1). NCBI lineage: Eukaryota > Metazoa > Chordata > Actinopteri > Perciformes > Liparidae > Pseudoliparis > Pseudoliparis swirei. The sequence goes on from NC_079396.1 coordinate 3,065,624, forward strand.
TTAGGTTCTTTGAAGAACTTTTTAAATAAATTGTTCATAAAAAAGAACCCTGATTTGAAAGGTTCTTTGTGAAACAAGAGATGATGGCTTGAATAACCATTTTTTGAAGGTTCTTCGAGACAACTTTATAGGTTCTTTGAAGAAATATTTAAGCAAATGGTTCTTTAAAGAACCCTGGTCTGAAAGGTTCTCTGTGGAACCAAAAATGGTTCTTCTATGACGTCACTCTGAGGGACCATTTTTGGTTCCAGATGCCACCATGTTTCTGTGTGTAAATCATGGTTTAAGGCTTTATGTATTCAAAGGTGCTCAATCGTCTCATAGGGCGAATATATATATATACATATATTGCTGATGCGACTTAGCTTCATAAAGACAATTCACCTTCCCGTTCACATCCGCCTCGCCTGTTTATCCTGTCGCATATTTGAGGAAGATAACGTAGAGTTTCCATTATTGTGAGCCTCACTAATAAATGATGCATCAGGCGGTCACCTGCTTGACTTCCCACACTTCCTTTGTGTCGCTCTGACGCAGCGTGTCGCTCCGACGCCCTGCGAGGCGCCTAAAAGCATTTAGTCATTTCCTCTCGCGCGACATGGACCGCTCTCTTCCCCGCACGCCGAATCCCCGACAAGATCACAAGGACATCCCAGCCGGATGCTGAGCAGCGGGACTTCTGCATAACATGTATGCCGGCTATTTTTAGTGCATGACCCCATTAAAGGTCACCGTCAAAAACACACTCTATGCTGTTAAAGTGGAATAAACTGTTGTTGTTGTCGGACTATCATCCTCCTCAGTGGAGGTGCCCAACAGAGAGGAACAAGGGCATCTTTGACCTCTTGATTTTTCCTTTTTTTAAAAATCTTAAATAAATAATAATGGGAACATTCCAGCGTTATGACATGTCGTTAACAAGCCAGCATTTGTGCACAAGTTTGTAGAAACAAATATAAATATATATACATATATATATATATATATATTGATGAATATAAATTGCCTTTTATAAGAGTGTTGCCTTTAATTATAAAGGGAGATTGAGATGGATCTCAATCTCATGTCTGTGGTTCTTCAGAGTGATGCCATAGAAGAACCATTTTTGAGTCGACAAAGACAAACCAGGGTTCTTTAAAGAATCATTCCCTTAAATAGTTCTTCAACAAACCTTTAAAGGTGTCTCAAAGAACCTATAAAGGTGCCTCAAGAAGCTTTAAAAAATGGTTCTTAAGGCACCATTTCTGGTACCACACATAACTTTTTCAAACCAGGGTTCTTTAAAGAACAATTTCCTTGAAGAGTTCTTCAAAGAACCTATAACGGTGCCTCAAACGAAAAAAATGGTTCTTCAGCAGGTGATGGTTCTTCGTAGAACCACAAAGCCTTTTAAAGAACCATTTAAGAACCATTATTTTTCTGTGTGTAGGGGGAAACAGCTCGCCTGGCTGCAGTCAAGAGGTCAAATATACCCCCACTAACACCACTAAAGCTCACTGAATTTCTCCACTTGGGTAGAAATAAGCCTAATCTCTTCAAACTATTTAAACCATGAATGTAGTTCAACGGAAGACGTTAAGAGAAGCTGTGCTTTTTTTTTCATCTGTAAATTGGTATTAACAAAGATATAAATACCGACATCAGATCCATTTGATATTGCTGTGAAAACAACCGTATCCAATCAGGTTACAAGGCGTGTAACACATTTGACCACATGTATCTGGACCATCAATGGGTTGCACGGCCTCCTCTCATCTTGGAGTGTTTTCTCGAGCAATAATCACGCCACAACAGTGTGTGAGTAAAGTGATGAGTGTAGGATGTTGACGATGGATGAATGGATGTGTCTCCATTGTAAAGAAAGAGTGGGCGCCCCTTGTACTCAGGCAAATCCATCCCACGGTCCTTTTCTGCTTGTCACCTCCTCTCTCTCCCCGGAAAAAATATTGCATGGAAATGTGGGAATGTGATATAGACGGAGACTAGAGTTAAAATGAGAACGTGTTGGGGTGATAGCGGAATGGAATGAGTGTGGGTGTTAACATTAAGAAGGAAAGGGCAGCTGGTATGTGGTATGTGATATGCCTTTTACAATAATTGATGTCCAATTAAGTTGAGAGAGTGCGGCGGGCCAGCCATTGAGGATGGCTCGGAGGCCTTTTGAAAGCTCATCCTCAGCTGTAGAGCTGGTTGAATATTGTGGCTGAAAACCAACGTTGGGACCGGTAAGGGATGAACATCTGAGACCAAGAGTCTGTTGGAGTTGGACAGGATCACACCACCTGGACGGTACTCACTGGGAAAAACAGCGGTAGACTTTTACTTGACATTTGTTAGCGTTTTATTCAGAAATAAGGATACAAGTAGACATCATGCATGGGCCCCCTCCAGTCCGATACCTAGAGTATTCAGACCAGAGAGAGGCGCCTTAACAGAGGGCGCGACGGTTTAAATAATCATCATGACCAGTTCTGATTGGTCCAGCGAAGAGAGGGCGGTGTCTTCTCATTGGTTCTTCATCTCTCTGCCTCCATCGCTGTCGCTCATTCATTGGTTCTTCGTGGCCCGCCAATGAGAGCATATGTTGTGAAAAGTGTTGGAAGAGAAGAGAGTTCACATGTAGCTTCCTTTGTCTGAGCTCGGGAGTTTTCTAAGATAGTCTTATCTCTTCCGGGTGGGATGCGCTGGAGGTCGTTTGTCAAAAGAGGCCTCTTCATGTGTGCGTGTGTGTGTGTTGGGTCAGAGAGGGGCATGTGAGGAGTCAGTGAGGGGGTGGGCTCCAGAGAATAATGGCCCCATCTGGACCTTTCCTTATCTTATCTGCGCTCAGTAAATGTCTCTGTTGCCTTCTCCTGCTCTGTATATAGAGCTCTTTGTATGTCATCACCTCCGGAATGTACGTGATGCGGGGGAGGGGGGCTCACAAAACCTCACCAAGTGTCACTTATCTTTCTTTAGATCAGTCCAGGCGCCGGATGCCCCGTTAAAGATTTTAACTTTCCACTCAGTGTTTTCCATCTTACACATAATATTTATGCAAACAATACTAGGCTATGCTAAGCTATAATATATATTCTTTACAAGTCCACATCTCTGAGATGAAAAGCAGGACGGTGAGTCAGCAATGCTGTCGTAGTGCAAACTTATCGGCAGCCAGCGAGAATGAACTGGTAGCACATGAACCGCATGATGGCTTGAGTACAAGATCAACTTTTTATTTATGTTGCTACGACTTGCCATGTCACCGGAACGGATGAGTATTGACTTCCTTAGACCTTTTCCTGCCCCCCAAAGACTGCCGGTTTATGTCGATGGGGTACAGCTCATGGGATGCAAAGGATGGAGAGCGAGGCCTTTTTTAGTCAATAGATCTGAACTCTAAGGGCCAACTGAAAGCAAACCATCTCCCTCCACGGCCGCTGTATGGCGTAATGCACATCTGTCTTCTTGGACAGAAGCAAAATGGATGTGTCGTATTATCTCTGAGGGCAAAGAGAGACATGGAGGCCCTGAGGGTTTTTCTCTTCCTATAAGAGGAACACTGAGTTCTGACAAAGCTTTTGTGAGCCCGAGGCACGCAGGTAAGGATGGAGAAGTGACGGCGAGAGGAAATGGGTGAGAAAAGTGAACAAACTTTTAATGAGGATGATTTTGTCGACCATGTAATGGTAATTTTAGATAACCTTTGACACTATTTGAAAGGGCTATTTGAATCATCTTCTGTTCTGTAAAGGTTACTAAGCATATTGCAGACCATCCCCTATACATTTTGTCAAAGAAGCAATCATTTGTGGGTACAAAATAAAACAAAGGATAAAGACCGCTTGATTGGTGTTATCGTTCCCTGGATTGTTCAATGTCTACTCATCAAGGGACCTGATCATTTAATTACTCATCAAGGGACCAGAAGATAAAAGTCTCCTTCTGTATTCTCTTCTTGTTTCCCTAAATAAATGTTTTGTTTCATTGACACTCCAGTTCACACTTGGCAGACTCCTGACGGACTCCGTGTAAGGGAGACTCTCCAGTTTACACTTGGCAGACTCCTGGGGAACTCCGTGTAACGGTGACTCTCCAGTTCACCCTTGGCAGACTGCTGGGGGACATTGTTGTGTATTCAGCCCAAATGGAAAATAAATAATAAATCTATGAACTATGAACACAAACTTAGGAACACAATGGTCCATCGACGTGTTTTATATCCTTATGAGTTCCATGTTTGTCCAACCATTACAATTATTGAACCATATTACTCTACTCTTTGTGTAATATTTGATGTGTGGGTTAAATTAAATGAAGTTGAAAACATTAAGAATAAAAAACCCTCAACATTCATCCGATGTGTGTAGTTGGACAGAAAAGATCTCTTCTCAGAGAGCGCTACCAGCTCCAGATAATACAGCTCTCCAAGGAGGAAACTCAAGACAAAAGATACCGATAGCGCCGCCATACATCGCCGTCCGTGCAGTTTTACCTCGGTGGTATTGGCCTTCCCGTTGCCGTGGTAACACCGGGCAAAGAAGATGTGGTTGTGAGTCAGAAGCTAAAGTAAATGTCCTTGAAACTTGTGAAAGCGTATTTATCCGGGAGCGGAACAGACAAAATAATACGGACAAAACTCTGCTCCAACACAAAACCTCTGCAGGCAAGGGTCAGAGCCACACACACACACACACACACACACACACACAATATCCACCTCCACTTGATGATGACGGCGTCTCTCTCTACACACACACACACACATCTTCTTGAGCGCTATCACGTTGCTCCAATTCTCTTGGCGCTCTCTTTTAGATTCTTTCAAAGGGTTTTACACACACAGAAAAATAATGGTTCTTCAATGGCTCTTTAAAAGGCTTTGTGGTTCTACGAAGAACCATCACCTACTGAAGAACCATTTTTGGGTTTGAGGAAACCTGGTTTGAAAGGTTCTTCCTGGAACGGGTAATGGTGCCTTAAAGAAAAAGAAAAATTACGGTTCTTTGAGGCACCATTATAGGTTCTTTGAAGAACTATTGACGGAAATTGTTCTTTAAAGAAGCATGGTTTGAAATGTTCTTTGTGGAATCAGAAACAGTGCCTTAAAGAATCATTTTTTTAAGGTTCTTTGAGACACCTTTATAGGTTTTTTGAAGAACTATTGAAGGAAATGGTTCTTTAAAGAACCCTGGTTTGAGAGGTTATTTTTGGAACCAAAATTGGTTATACTATGGCATTACTCTGAAGAACCATTTTCGGTTCCTTATGGCACCTTCATTTTTCTTCGCATGAATCATCGATGTTTACAACACAATTCTGTATCAAAACACTTCGAATCTGATCATTTTCATAAAGGTTCTCCAGAGCTTACGAGGCCGGAGTGCCAGACACGTGGCTTTTTGATGCTTTTTCACTCCACTCGTTTCTCAGCAGGTGAAAAACAAGTCAGTAAATTGCCATCTGCATGATGTTATTCCCGCTCAGCCACAAGAGGTCAGGGCCGCATGCTTTTTCTAGTCCTCACCGTCTGAGTTACTGTAAACTCATTACAGTGAGACGCCTCACATCCAAAAGAAGGATTACTGCATCTAAACAGGCTTCGTGCATCTTGTTTTTATTAGATTAGATTCTTAGACGTCTTTCTGCCGCTCGGGAGGCGTGGACAGACAGAATAAAGATGGCAGTGCTTGGTTTGCGATCCCTTTCCATCGCATGCATTGAGGTACCACTTGTCATTGATGTTGTTACATCCTCCTCTTTATTTGTTTCCTCACATCATCCTCTTCGCATGAAAACTTCAATTTCTTGCAACTCTACTCCACTATACTTTTCAGAGGGAACATTATTTTAATGCTTTTTACTGAACATTTACTTCACGGCTTATTTCATTGACAAACTACGATATTTTTTAGACAAAGAAATCTTATGAAATAGGATGCACTACTATAGATTTAACAGGCCGACAGCATAGTCAAATTACCTCCACTTACAGTAATACGTACACATTAATTTATTCATAATAATAATCTCATAATATTGAGTAATATTGAATTGAGCATTTCACTTGTTCCACTTTAAAGTGTAACTACTCCCAGGTCCGAGTTTAAGTCAACCTGCTAATATTACATTAGCGGTTTCATCCGCCAATGAATGCACGATGTCGCGGCAGAGATGTCGCTAGCTAACGTTAGCTCTACCTTACAACGATAGAGAGAGAGAAAGCGAGCTAACGTTAGCTCTGCTCTGATTAATCTACACTTGAATTAGATGCTCAAGGGTCCACTTTGAAGAAAATGGATGTCCATTTAAATCGGATCAATGTGGATATGATTAAAGAATCCCTGAATCTTTTCTCAGACTAGTGGAAAGAAGAACAACTTAATCCAAAATACACATAAAGGTGTTTAATAATATGTGCAGAATTATAAGCTTTAAGGTTCGACATACATGACAGCTGCAGTAGCTTGAACAGTCGCATGAGGCACTGAATTTGATGGATTTACAGTTAAACAGACCATAAATGAAACAAGAGTTATCAAGAGTATCATGACGGCTCCTGAAGTCGTCACAAAATACAATCGACTGTTTTGACATGGACAGAAATCCGTCTTTATTGTGTCGCTCAACGCTGATGGAAAGTACGCCGGAATCCCTTTTTGTGGCGGACGCACACATTCCACACATCCACTGTGCAAGGTCAGCAATTTTGAAAAAGACCAGTTAGGAAAGGTGGGTCGGGAAGGTTCAACAAACTCAGGACTTTCAAAGTGTTGTCGACTTGTTGCCTCAACGTAACTTTTGGAGCATTTTTTTAAATGTCAGTTTAAACGTATCTATATACGGATTTTAGCCCAACTTTGACCTTTTTCCTTAACCTAACTGAACCCTGAAAAATGTGATCAGAATTTTTGCTTTTCTGGCCACGGAGCTGTGACAATAGATGGTTTCCAGCCTGGTATTCATCGGCATTGACGGCCACAATGCGACGGCATAACACAAAGGCAGGACTTGTTTCTGTCTGGCAGTGCTGTGGGTTTTAGCCCCGCTAGCAAAGCAAAGGGCCCTCGGGGCTTGTTTGGGTGTAAGGAGTAGGGTGGACTCCAGGGGGGCCCACTAATAATTTATAATTTGCAAATCCTTGTCTTTTTTTGTAGTTTTTTAAATTTTGTAATTGTGCAAATACGGCGGAAAACCCATATAATAGAAAAGAAACAGATGTGACTAACACATTGGATCTTTATTCGACTCATTATAGATTGTCCAAAAAACATGTTCAACAACCAGATGAATAAATTAAAAGTAAACACAAATAGGGGGACGCAGGTGCCGTATCAAACAAGTCAGGAATATTATCAGGCACCACTCCTTCTGGTCCAGTTCGGGCCAGAAGGATGAAAACAAAAGGGTTGAATTTGCTCATGAATGCTGGACTTTTGAGGTTTTTGATGGAAGTGAATCAAGAATACTTCTGAAAAACAATTTGAAATTATGCCTTTTCTCAGGGTTAGGGTTATTTGACTCAATTGTAAAAAAAGAAAAAACAATTAACTAATAATTAGAATGTGACTTACTTACTCTTACTTACTTATTACTTATTATTACTTACTTACTTACTTACTTACTTACTTACTTATTTACTTACTCTTACTTACTTACTCTTACTTACTTACTTCTTACTTATTATTACTTACTTACTCTTACTTATTTTTTACTTCCTTACTCTTCCTTACTTACCTCTTACTTACTCTTACTTACTTATTTACTTACTCTTACTTACTTACTCTTACTTACTTACTTCTTACTTACTCTCACAGACTTACTTTTTACTTTACGCTTTACGCATGCGCGGGTCTCTGCGCAAGGTGTCCACGTGAACCCGCCCCCTCTGTGTGTGTTTTACCATCATACTCTGCATAATTTACTCTGATAAGGGTTTCAGAGCATTGGTGTCCTTTTCAAAATAAAAACAAAAGTAACGTGCTCCAGACACGGCGCGCGCAGCTTTCTCCACGCCCCTTTTTTCACCAAAACGAGATTTCCGTGAGAGGGGGGCGGGGCTGGTTTCTCCCGCAGCCAATCACCGCGTGGCTGAAGGAGCAGGCCACGCCCACTTCTCCGTGGGAGGCGGGACTTGCTGTGTCTGTGAAGCTAAAACGGGTCCCTACTTTTTTTTTTCCGTCACGGATACAGCGACAAAAGCTCCACGCTGCAGCCGGGCTGGGGTTAACCTCTCCCCGAGAACCCGGACAGACGCAAGGACGTCAAACTTTATTTGTTTAGAGTTTGAGTAATGACAGATAAACACGTCCTCCCTTCATGCTTACTTTCGACCAAGAAGAAGTTATGGATATTTGCGACGGGAAGAAGAGGAGACAGGTAAGCGGCGGCGGCGCGCGGGGCTGCAGGCGGAGCGCGGCCGTGAAGATGAAGCGGGAGGCGGGCAGAGTCCTCCGCTCGCTGACTGTGCAGGACAACAACCGTGCGGAGCCCATGGAGGAGGAGGACGAAGAAGAAGAAGAGGAGGAGGAGGAGGACTGCTTCTCCATTAGCTTCCTCCGGAACGACCGGCTGCTGGAGCCCGCCGTGGCGGTGTCCCCGCCGCGCTACAGCCTGCTGCGGGAGGTCGGCCGCGGGAGCTACGGGGTGGTTTACGAGGCCGTGGCCCGGAAAACGGGCGCCCGGGTGGCGGTGAAGAGGCTCCAGTGCGACGCGCCGGAAAACGTGGAGCTGGCGCTCGCCGAGTTCTGGGCGCTGACGAGCCTGGAGAACCGGCACCAGAACGTGGTGCAGCTGGAGGAGTGCGTGCTGCAGAAGAAGGGCCTGGCGCAGAAGATGAGCCACGGGAACAAGAGGTCCAAGCAGTACCTGCGCCTGGTGGAGACCTCGCTCAAAGGTACGCTGTCAAACTTATTGCGTCATTTTGGGAGCTGCGAAGATAATATATATTTAAGTGCATCCTACTCCAAATGCATGTCTATTAATTTACATTAATTTAGGCTCTAGATCCCTTTTTGAGCCCTTGCTGTCACATCCATTAATTAAAGAATATTAAATGCATTTTGAAAGTGTGGACATTTATTATATAAATATTTATTATTATTTAAAGTTGTATATATATATATATTTGTTTATTTACAGTTATAAATATGTATATATATAATATATATATATTATTTATTTACAGTGATATATATATATTATTTATTTACAGTGATGTATATATATACAAAATAATATATATAGATTTTATTTTTTTTAATTAAAGAAATATATAGATTTAGTGTACTGTAAATAAATAAGAGGGCCCTCTGCCCGTCCATACGTCGCCTATAAGAGGCACAGAGAGGACACTGTGTCTCGCTCGGCCTGCTAGAGAACACCGTGTACTACTTGGCACTGCCGGAGAGTTAAACTCCTCACACTAAAACAATGACGGTACAGTGTCAAGTGGGATGTTATAATGACATGGTATGAATTAATTTTTATGAAAGCTGCTTTTTTCCTCTTAAAATCCCCCCCCATGCATTTCTGTTTGTGTCATGGTTGTCACTCAGCCATGTTGACCTACTTCCTTTGTTATTGCTCAGCGTGACATATAGAAATGTACATCTGGTGAATATACAGTATCTTCAAAGGATTTCAAATGTAATACCAATGTGGAACTGTGCAGTAAAAACAAGTTTTAACGGAATCTGTATAGGGTCTTTGTCTTTTCTTCTTCTTTTAATAGCCTGGTTGTTACATAAGCGTCACCATTTGGGCTCTTGGAATAATAAAAGCATTAATCTCGAGCTGACAATCTTTTCACGGCCATGAAATGTTTGTACGGTTAACAACTCCAAGGATTTGTTTTTCTCTTTTATTTGCCCTCTTACCTCTTTTGTTTCCATCTATTTGACTTTGTTTCTAAGTTACAATGATAGGTTTTTCAAAGTGTCCTTTTCAAAATAAAAAACAAGTAACGTGCTCCAGACACGGCGCGCGCAGCTTTCTCCACGCCCCTTTTTTCACCAAAACGAGATTTCCGTGAGAGGGGGGCGGGGCTGGTTTCTCCCGCAGCCAATCACCGCGTGGCTGAAGGAGCAGGCCACGCCCACTTCTCCGTGGGAGGCGGGACTTGCTGTGTCTGTGAAGCTAAAACGGGTCCCTACTTTTTTTTTTCCGTCACGGATACAGCGACAAAAGCTCCACGCTGCAGCCGGGCTGGGGTTAACCTCTCCCCGAGAACCCGGACAGACGCAAGGACGTCAAACTTTATTTGTTTAGAGTTTGAGTAATGACAGATAAACACGTCCTCCCTTCATGCTTACTTTCGACCAAGAAGAAGTTATGGATATTTGCGACGGGAAGAAGAGGAGACAGGTAAGCGGCGGCGGCGCGCGGGGCTGCAGGCGGAGCGCGGCCGTGAAGATGAAGCGGGAGGCGGGCAGAGTCCTCCGCTCGCTGACGGTGCAGGACAACAACCGTGCGGAGCCATGGAGGAGGACGAAGAAGAAGAAGAGGAGGAGGAGGAGGACTGCTTCTCCATTAGCTTCCTCCGGAACGACCGGCTGCTGGAGCCCGCCGTGGCGGTGTCCCCGCCGCGCTACAGCCTGCTGCGGGAGGTCGGCCGCGGGAGCTACGGGGTGGTTTACGAGGCCGTGGCCCGGAAAACGGGCGCCCGGGTGGCGGTGAAGAGGCTCCAGTGCGACGCGCCGGAAAACGTGGAGCTGGCGCTCGCCGAGTTCTGGGCGCTGACGAGCCTGGAGAACCGGCACCAGAACGTGGTGCAGCTGGAGGAGTGCGTGCTGCAGAAGAAGGGCCTGGCGCAGAAGATGAGCCACGGGAACAAGAGGTCCAAGCAGTACCTGCGCCTGGTGGAGACCTCGCTCAAAGGTACGCTGTCAAACTTATTGCGTCATTTTGGGAGCTGCGAAGATAATATATATTTAAGTGCATCCTACTCCAAATGCATGTCTATTAATTTACATTAATTTAGGCTCTAGATCCCTTTTTGAGCCCTTGCTGTCACATCCATTAATTAAAGAATATTAAATGCATTTTGAAAGTGTTGACATTTATTATATAAATATTTATTATTATTTAAAGTTGTATATTATATACATTTTTTTATTTACAGTTATAAATATGTATATATATAATATATATATATTATTTATTTACAGTGATATATATATATTATTTATTTACAGTGATGTATATATATATAAATAATATATATATATAATTATTTTTTAAAGAAATATATAGATTTAGTGTACTGTAAATAAATAAGAGGGCCCTCTGCCGGTCCATACGTCGCCTATAGGAGGCACAGAGAGGACACTGTCTCGCTCGGCCTGCTAGAGAACACCGTGTACTACTTGGCACTGCCGGAGAGTTAAACTCCTCACACTAAAACAATGACGGTACAGTGTCAAGTGGGATGTTATAATGACATGGTGTGAATTAATTTGTATGAAAGCTGCTTTTTTCCTCTTAAAATCTCCCCCCCATGCATTTCTGTTTGTGTCATGGTTGTCACTCAGCCATGTTGACCTACTTCCTTTGTTATTGCTCAGCGTGACATATAGAAATGTACATCTGGTGAATATACAGTATCTTCAAAGGATTTCAAATGTAATACCAATGTGGAACTGTGCAGTAAAAACAAGTTTAAACGGAATCTGTATAGAGTCTTTGTCTTTTCTTCTTCTTTTAATAGCCTGGTTGTTACATAAGCGTCACCATTTGGGCTCTTGGAATAATAAAAGCATTAATCTCGAGCTGACAATCTTTTCACGGCCATGAAATGTTTGTACTGTTAACAACTCCAAGGATTTGTTTCTTTCTCTTTTATTTGCCCTCTTACCTCTTTTGTTTCCATCTATTTGACTTTGTTTCTAAAGTGTAGAAGCAACACAGAGGCAGTGTGAGGTCAAAGGTCAGGGATGTCGTATGTGTTTGGAGGATAATTTGTAATTCGTGATATCGAGCGATACAAAATAAACTGAATTGATATCAGCTTATTGCAGATACAGTGTTAGTATAATGACTATTTTCTAACAGTCTTCCCATCAGGGTTCCCCCTCAGTGTTTAATAAATAAGGTTTAAATGTAGTCTCAATCTTTAAAGTAGCATTATTTCACTGAAGTTCCCGTTCCTCTTCACGCGTCCCGGTTTGAATGTCCCGTGTGTCCGTCCCGCAGGCGAGCGCATCCCGGGCCACCCGGAGGAGCCGTGCTACCTCTGGTTCGTCATGGAGTTCTGCGAGGGCGGCGACCTCAACCAGTACATCCTGTCCCGGCGGCCCGACCCCCAGACCAACCGCAGCTTCATGCGCCAGCTGGCGAGCGCCGTGGCGTTTCTGCACAAGAACAACATCGTCCACCGCGACCTCAAGCCGGACAACATCCTCATCTCGCAGAAGTCCGGCTCGCCCGTCCTCAAAGTGGCCGACTTCGGCCTCAGCAAAGTGTGCGCGGGCCTCAACTCCAAGAACAGCGAGGAGCGCCCGGCGGCGGGCGGCGGCGGCGGCGACCAGAACAACGTCGTCAACATCAACAAGTTCTGGCTGTCGTCGGCCTGCGGCTCCGACTTCTACATGGCGCCCGAGGTGTGGGAGGGCCACTACACGGCCAAGGCCGACATCTTCGCGCTGGGCATCATCATCTGGGCGATGATCGAGCGGATCACCTTCATCGACGGCGAGTCGAAGCGCGAGCTGCTCGGCACGTACATCCGGCAGGGCGCGGAGATCGTGCCCGTCGGGGAGGCTCTGCTGGAGAACCCCAAGATGGTTCTGCACATCCCGCAGAGGGCCCGGAGCTCCATGTCCGAGGGGCTGAAGGAACTCCTCCAGGACATGCTGGCGGTCAACCCTCAGGACCGGCCGGACGCCTTCCAGCTGGAGGTGCGGATGGGCCAAGTCACGTGTGCTGCGTGACGGCGGGCCATCTTTCCCCAAAACCCTCTCCTCAAAGAAGGGACCCCTTTCCTTCCCAGGTGAGCTCGACTTCCCCGTGTTCCTAGGAATGCTCTCTGTTGGGAACCGTAAATACCTTTTGTCATATTTACTCACACTTTAGCCTTTTCCTGGGGAATAAGGTGCCATATACAAGATACACTGGTTTTTTTTATATTGGAATTTTCAGATTATTTCGTAAGAACATGACTTAATTGGGTCAAATGAAACCTGCCATACACATACAGACAGAATGTTGGCCAGTATATGCTTCTTTTTTGTGTGGATGTGCTAGATTAAGATGTTTATTTGATTTTTTTAAAGATGTTTATTTGAGATGTTTATTTAGTCTTTTATATAATGTAATAGATTTAATTATTTTAGTTTGAAAGGTTCCACCGGGCCCGAAGCAAAAGAACCAATCGGAGCCGAGGAGACGCAGCGGTCGGTCACTGTTTGTCAAACTACTGCAACGCCGATTAAATATTCATCAATGTTCTGATATTCTGCATCGTGTTTATGTTTTCAGAAACATATTTCAGTTATCTTCAAAATTAAAACGTTTTCCTCCGGTGGGCGGAGCTTGTTTTTGGTTTTGTCGGTTTCAAAAGTGGCGGCAGAGTCTCCCAATTTATGATTTTAAAACGCTTGTGACGATATGTTTTAAGATTGTTGAATCACATTTGATTTGCACCGCCTGGTTTGACAGTTTGATCGAGCGTTCGTGAGCCGTGATTGGCAGCTTCTCCTCGACTCTGATTGGTCGCCCTTAGGGGTACAGTTTTGCCCCACTGACTGGAATCCAGGGGCATTTACAAAGAAATCAGGGGCACTTTTTGAAACTTGTGAAATAAAATGTAACCTGTGTTCAAAAGTAATAAATATACTTTTTTAGGCTTACAGTATATGAGCAATTATCATAAAAATGACAAGACTTTTAACCCTTGTGTTGCCTTCGGGTCATTTTGACCCGATTCAATATTTAACCCTCCTGTGTGGTCCTTGTGCGCCGGTCAATTTGACCCGATTCAATGTTTAATTGTTCTTTAGAGTCGGTGTTCTTTCGGGAGTCAACAAACAAACATAAAGTACCTCACACTTAAACTTGGAAAACAATATTAATTCTAATAATTTTCTGGAGATTTTAATAGATGGGGTCATATTGACCTCAAGGGTAAAATATGTTAGTAAATATAAAGGTAACAGGAGGGTGAAACATTGAATCGGGTCAAATTGACCCGAAGGCAACACAAGGGTTAAGCAGTAGTCTACACATTCAAAGTGTTTTCTTAAATGTCTTATTTCTTTGAGGCTATTTATTGTTAAATTTCTTAAACTACTATTAACAATAATATTTATTCTTTGTTTTTTTTATAATTCAAAATTGAGGACACGACAAAGAATAAAAACAAAACGCTATTCAATTTTGGGGGCATTCATTTGCCCCTCGTGATATCAGGAGCAACATTATATTTCTTCGGGGCAGTTTTGCCCTTTGCCCTGGTGTGTGTCCGACGCCAAGTACAGCTATTGATGTAGGCGGGAGGGAGGAGGACTCGGGGTACAACCTGGGCCCGCGGCAACCGGTTTATCGGGTTTGTATCAACACCCGGCTGCGGTGAAAATCTCTTGCGTCGCAAGTCACTTCCTTCCTGTGACATCATTGTCCTTTTCGCTGCTCGCTTCCTCGTTGATTTGCATATTTCCTCGTTGGATTAGAACGCCACGGTTCACTGCATTACTGTTGACGTGTGCTAATTATTACCGAGGCATCATAGCATAACCTAATGGACGTTAGCCGCTAGCTCCAGTGCTAACAACGTTTCTAGCTCTCACGTGTGCACATACATGTAATTTGACTCGGGTTACACGTACGCCCGCGTCGTACATACATCGTCATTTACAAAGAGCAGGATAAATATAAAAGACATTGAAGACAGCAGAATAGCAACATGTATGTACAATATAAACACAACAACGACAACAATAACAATCCTGCTACTGATTTCAACAGTGACGTGTTGTCCAGGAGCGTCATCAGGGATCAGGGGCTAGAAATCATTAATGCCAATATCTAGAAAAGCACTATTTATATATATATATATATATATATATATATACACAAACTTGTATTTATATATATGTATATTAAAAGTGTATATATTAATATATATACAAATTTTTACATGTATAAACGTGTATATATATTTATTAATTTTTATATATATAAATGTGTATATATAACAATTTTAAATATATTTATATATACATATATATATATTTATACAAACATTTGTATATCTATAAAAATATATTTATATACATCTATATATATACATGTACTTAATCAGGAGCTAGCCTCTCCCACTTTCTAAAGAAGGACATGATAAACGCATCATTAAAATCCAATAATAGGATATATATTTGCCATTTTGCATGCACTTCATGAATACTTTTGTACGTTTATGTCTCATTTGCATATTGTAGTCACAAAAACATCTCACCGCGCGTCTAGTTCCTCATCTCCTCACCTTGTTCACTGCTCCCTAACGTACGAGGCCGCCTCCCTCTTCTGCACTGCGACGTCGCCAGCGGTGAAGAATGCGTCACGAATGAGATTATCTATTGTTGCTGCGACGCTGCCTTTAGAAGAATGTTCCTGTTTGATTACAAGAGGAATAATGCCCGGCACCGTCCCCCCCCACCCCCCGTTTATGGAAACTGTAAAATTAAAGAATAACCAGTTGCTCATGCACTTTTTTTGCAGCCGCGTTGTTTTTTTCTAGGAGATTTGGTCGTACTCGCTATTCTGAGAGATGACTGACAGTCGTGTGATTCTAAAAAGAATAAAAAAATGTGTTGCAACTGAATGTAAATATTTAATATATATGTATTATTGGGGTTTTGCAACTTTTATCAACTAACCCCCTCAGCCTTCAGTCTGCATTCTGCATCCTAACTCCTTTCTTAAAGCGACAGCGCTCCCTTTATTTTATTATTTTCAGTATTTAAAATATTTTCTTTTAAGTAGGCATCAATTGGACATTTACAGAAGTCCTTTAGAAAGTTAACATTGCATGTGCAGAAATACTAAATGTCTAACGACCTGCAACAGGAAATGGTGGAAAATCTAATGAAATGTTAAAAACAACGTAATTATATTACTTTCAGCCTCATATCATCACCATCTGTTTTGTCCGATGCCACCCCCTCCCCACCTCTCCCCCGCCCATCTATCTCACCCATCCTCCCTGCCCCCCCCCCTCCCCCTCCCCTCGCTGCCGGACAATGAGAGTGCCGGTTCAGGGCTTACGGAGGATCGCTTCTGGAACATTTTGTCCTCTCGCCGTCTGACAGCGAGAGGACAAACGCACACAGAGATTTCCCTCTTGTGTAAACCAGACCGGGGTACTGTACTGTAAGCCCTCCCCCCCCTCCGGGTCCCACATTGTGCACACAGTCCTCACTCTGGGAATCCTTTTCCTTTTTCTTTTTTTTTTATTCCACCGGCGGCGCGCACCGGCTTTTTAAACAAGTCGGGGCATCGCCGGGGTGTGTTGTCCTCGCTCGGCACGCACGACCTTTCACAAAACCACGGAGGCCTTCAGGAGCAGAGTTGAGGAGTTTTTTTTTTTTCATCTCTTTGCGTGTCTGCCATGTCACGTGAACACCTGGACAAAAGACTGAGGGTGTGTGAGAGGATGCTGATGCTGCTCCCCTCGTAGTTTTGAAGGTACACGATGTTCTCCGTCCGCTCAGTCAGGGAGGGGTTTATTATGAAAGAGGGGCGGAGGAAACGGCGGAGGCAGGCCACCGGTTTTATGTGTTTTTCGGGGGGGGGGGGGCGTTATGCAACCCGGGTTGTAAAAGCTGCGGAGGTTGTAAATATTTCTCTTTCAGGCCCTCGGGGGGTTCAGAGGGAGCGAGCCGCCACAACCAGTTCTGGTGGCGGATCGCGTCTTTGTGTTTATTCAAAAAAGAAACCGTGTGAGCCAATTTTGTATTCGTGTAATTTGTTCATTAAAAAAAATAAAAACCACCTCTGGAGCCGTCCATCGCCCTCCTAAAGCGTCCAGGACGCATCCCACGGTGCTCTGGAACGACCCGGATCTTCATCTCTTTCCGCTCCGCCGTCCCCATTCATGGAAGCCGTGTTGGAGCCAACGGGCCGTGAGCTCTTCACACGCCGCGTTAACCTCCTCTGTGCCGGCGCCTGTACGCCGCGGTCGTCTTCGGGCCTCGTAGGCGGGTTGTCTTCAATACTCTGGTTCTACACGGGTCAGACAGACGGGCGGGGCTCACTTGGACCTGTAAATACTACATGTGAAGAGACATGGGCTGCATCTGTTGCAAGGGCGGGGGGCGGGGCGCACGATTGGCCCCTCCCCCTTTCGTGGATTTGCTCCGCCGCCGTCGCCCCGAGACTAAAATGAGGAGCGTAAGAACTTCAAGATGGCAGGATTACCCGCGGAGCGCAGATGGTGGAGCGAAAGAAAACCTCTAACCAATGCGGACGTGGCAAATATTTGTCCTGGTTCACATTTTGTTGGAATTCTTTTTTTAATCCGCACAGAACCAGAACCTCGTATCATTTGTCTAATTTCTCTATTCTCAAGACTTCAAACACAGAAAGTGTTCCGCCAGGCCGGCGTTGCTCTAGATCTGTGGCGCTCGAGTACCCCCCCTCACCAGTGCAAAGCATTTTGGGTAATATGCAGCATTGCGACATCACTGTCTGATTTAATTCAGAATATATATATAATTCAGTTTATAAACTCACACTGACTTTTTTTTTCCAAGTTATATTTAAAGGATTTTTGTAATGGATGCTCATTTTAAATATCAATATTTTTTAAGTTCCCGTGCCCCCTGGAGTGCCGTCACCCCCCCTCAGGGGGCGCAGTGCGTCCCTCCATTTGAGGACCACTGTCCTCGACGACTGATCGGGAAAGAACGGCGCTCTGTGGCCGTTTTACCAGAAAGCGTAAATCCCGAAAGTCTTCCCGACCCTTGAAGTGATGTCATTGTCTCCTCCGCTGAGGACGTTCACGCTTTCGATTACCCAAAAACTACTTGTCCGGTTTACTTGGCACTGGCCGGGGAGGCCGGGGCGCCATTGGAGCGGATTCTAATCGCGTGCATGGAGGCTAATGGCGCCAACAGCCGCAGCGGTGCTAATGGAGCTAACGGTGAAAAAGAACGTGAATTCTCCGATTGCCGCCGTTTTTGTTGTTTTTTTGCCGCAGGTCCTAGTGCCCCTTCTAGTTATTAATGGGGATCGTCGTATTGCGCAACCTCTTGTTATTTGCCAGGAATACTTTGCCAGTTTTTTTTTTTTCATCCACAGACACACACACACACACACACCTTAAACTTACATAATGAAGAGTTCTAAACAGCCAAGAGGAATGTGTTGGTTTAACCACCCGGGGGCCCGTGAAGAAACGGCACACCCGCTCTCTCTCTCTCTCTCTCTCTCTCTCTCTCTCTCTCTCTCACTCACACAACTGGTTATCCTCGAGAGAGCGAGTGAGAGAACCAAATTGAGGGCTTTTAAAACTCTTCTACACACACACACACCCCGTGTGGACGGGTTCACACACTGGTTCCTATGATGTGTTTTCGGTGTTGAACCCGTGAAAGCAGCTGCTCGTGGCCGTTGGTCGGAATGTTAGCCGCCGGTCGGCCATGTTGAGAGCCGCGTGGAGGCAACATAGAAACGCTATTGCGTTCTGTGTTGTGCACCTAATGTAATCGTATATACCTTATGGAAAGAACTGTAGGAAAATGTAGATGCGTTATAAATGTTCAACCTCCAAGTTGCACAATAAACTCGTGACAATTCATTTCAGACCTTTTTTGCGTCTGTTTTCTTTTAATCAGAATTATTATTAAGACGTTTTTAGCGCTGCTAAAGGGAACGATAGCTAACTGTTGCAGGTGAGGACAGTTTGGGTTTGTGCCCACTAGTAAATATGGAACTTTTTTTTATTTGACTAATGTCCTCGTGTAAACACCCGGGGGTGGGGGAGGGGGTCCATTCGGCAGATGAAAGTGTGTCACGCCTTCACAGTGCTTTGTTTGAAGTGGTTTCCACCTCGTGCGCGTTGGTAGTTCTGAAGAGTTCCAGGTCACAGCGGCTTATAAACGGATACAAAGACGTTCCTCTGTACCAAAGCTTCTCGACAGCCACAGCGGCAAACATTTACCGGAGGATTAATTAAACCCAATGACCTCCCGGTCGGTCGTTCGCTGTGGAAAAAGAAACGTAAATCAAATTGCCACTGAGTTGTCCTTAATTTATAATAATATATATAATTTATACAATATATAATATTGTATAAATATGTAATATATAACACAATATATATATTAATTTATAATTATAATAATATATATGAATATATAATTTCAATGTATTACCAATTATGTCACTCCAGAGGACTCCTCATTGTTAACAGTGTAACAATGAGGAGTCCTCTGGAGTGACATAAGCACATCCATGGCACTTTATTGTATGTATAATCTTTAATTCTCTCACTGTGTTGATTCAGGGTTCATACACGTGTTGACCAATGGGCTTCCAGGACTTTAAACCACATTTTCATGTCAGAAAATGTTGTGAAATCTCGGTGTTTACATGTGTATAAACCTGAAATGACAAATGAATGAGACACCAGTTTGATTAAAAGAATACATATTTATATAAATGGTTATTCTTTTAATCAAACTGTGTAAATCAACATGTGAATACAACACATTTCCATGATTTTTTTTTTTTCACGGACTTTTCCAGGCCTGAAAAGAACAATCTTTTTAATTCAATGTCTTTTCAAGGTTTTACACGAACCCTGTGATTGTTGTTAATGTTCTTGTCTATTGCTGCATGACATATTCCTTGGCAATAAGAGGTTCTGATTCACGTGCGCGCTTCTCCCTGCTAAGCCGACCCACTTGTGCTCCCGCCATGTGCTGCGAGGCTTATGCAACAAACGGCTGCTAGCGTGAGCGCTGGCACGCCAGCCGCCGGCTGTTTACCCGCTCAGTCATTGAATGAGCATTACTGATGGTTACTGATCAGTCAGCATTATCCAGTGACTGCACCAGCAGTCCATTATACAATATGCAGGGTTCCTACGTTATGAAAAACCTGGGAAAGTCAAAAGATTGTTATTTCCAGTCCTGGAAAAGTCCAAAAATAGTTATTTCCAGTTCTGGAAAGTCCAAAAATTGTTATTTCCAGTCCTGGAAAAGTCAAATAATTGTTATTTCCAGTTCTGGAAACTCAAAAAATTGTTATTTCCAGTCATGGAAAGTCAATTCTTTTTTATTTCCAGTCCTGGAAAGTCAAAAAATGGTTATTTCCAGTCCTGGAAAAGTAATTAAAAAATGTATTTCCAGCCATAGAAAAGTCATTGAAATGTGTTATATTCATATGTTAATTGACACGGTATACTGTATGCTTTGGAATTCTCATTGTTAGTTTAAAATACGACATTTTCTCACTTTTTCATGTTTACACTCGAGATTTCACAACCTTTCGTCTTGGAAATGTGGTTTAAAGTGCTGGACACCCATTGGTCTAAATGTGTATGAACCCTGAATACAGATATCCAGACATTGGGTATCCCAGACGCCCCGATGGTAGGAACCGTGTGACCAGACCTTTGTTCTTGTGGCGCCGTGCTGACCTGCTTCCTGCTTTGTGTCCCCTGCAGCTTTGTTTACTCCGTGGACGTGGACTCCCGCTGGACACTCGACAAACTCTCGAGAATTGTGAAGAATCCACAATCATGATGGGACCGGCCAATGATTCCAACAAAAATAAACACAACTCTGGGACGGGGAAAAACCGTCCGCAAAGCCAGACCACAGCCAGCTCCAGGTGGGCGTCGCCGTGGAGCCGAGGACATTCTGACTGGTGGATTGACGGACGCGTGACGACCAGGTGTACGACGTGTTTTATATTCGTCGATGTGTGTGTAATGTAAAGGTACCGCACTGGACCGGGACCTTTGAGGTCCGTGCGTCGCAATGCAGACGATGGTGGGGGGGGGGGGGAGGAAGGAGCAAGCAGAGAGCGGTTAGAAGCATAAGAGCAAAGCAGTGAGTCTGACATGTTCTGGACCTACGAAGCTCTGCCACAGTTCAGTGACTCGGCAGTAGTAGTAGATTTAAAGGGACAGTACACCCCAAAATCAAATGGGTAACATTGGTCAAATCGGATATGGGATTGCTGTGGGGATGAGGATCTTTACATCTATACTTCCAACTGTCCCCCCCTGTTGTTTCCTTTAGACTCTTTTAAATCAAGTAATGATTCCACTTGAAAGACACTTGACACTATGCAAAACGTTCCACCGCCTCGCCGTAGAAACACCGAACAGTTCGTGTGGAACATCTTTGTTTCTCGCCATCTTTTCTCTTTTCAGTGCATCTGTCTCCAGTGTGTACAGACGGTGTGTTTATGTTGCGTTCAATAAGAAGTTGCTTCTTGGTAATGAAGCCGACGGGAGCCATTGGGTGTTTGGAGAAAACATCGTGTTTTTGCTGTAAATATGTTTGACAACTTTTCTTGGAATAAAATGATCAAAAACTTTGACTGTCTGGATAATTATATTTAATTATAATTAAAGTGTTATTAATAATTATAACCACATTTAGGTGTGCATAATAAGAGATGTGGATCATCAATGGCTCTCAACATGTAGCTAATGGTAAGAGTTTAAATCCCGTTAGCTGTCATTTATAATGTTTTCTTTAGATTGTTTTTATTATTTTAAGTTAAATCTTTGGTAGGCAATTTATTTTAGAAGCATTGTTCATGCACTGCAGACAGAGGATCATGTTTGAAATATTTTTGTGGGTATTTTTTAATGTGTCTGTGCGGTTCAGTCTAGCGAATGTGAGAAATCAGAAACACCTGGACTTCAAATGTGCCACTAACCTCCACTGAAAGATGAACTAAGGTTTTGAGAGCAAATTTCTCATTTGTAAGCAAAAAATATATATAAACTGAATATAAATTGTTAGTTTTGCTTATGAAACTTGCATTTTTGGGTGCAAATATATTATATTGCAAATATAATGTATTTATATATATATATAATATATACACTACCGTTCAAAAGTTTGGGGTCACTTAGAAATGTCTTCATTTTTCAAAGAAAAGCACAGTTTTTTCAATAAAGATAACATTAATCAAAAATACCCACTCTACATTGTTAATGTGGTAAATGACTATTCTAGGTGGAAACGTCTGGTTTCTAATGAAATATCTCCAGAGGTGTATAGAGGCCCATTTCCATCAACGATCACTCCAGTGTTCTAATGGTACATTGTGTTTGCTCATCGCCTTAGAAGACTAATGTCTGATTAGAAAACCCTTGTGCAATTATGTTAGCACAGCTGAAAACAGTTATGCTGGTGATATAAGCTATACAACTGGCCTTCCTTTGAGCTTGAAGTTTGAAGAACAAAATTAATACTTCAAATATTAATCATTATTTCTAACCTTGTCAATGTCTTGACTATATTTTTTATTCAATTTTCAATTCATTTGATGAATAAAAGTGAGTTTTCATGGAAGACACGAAATTGTCTGGATGACCCCAAACTTTTGAACGGTAGTGTATTTATATATATATAATTTTTTATAATATATTTTTATATATAAATATATATTTATATATATTATATAACTATTCAGAGAATTCGGGGTTTACCAAATTTGAGGCATTACAAAGAAGTCCAGAGAGGAAACGCAGACCCTCTAATCTCAGCTGCGGGATCGTAAAACGTGATTCGATTTATTTTGGGAACACTTGGAAATAACGATGAACAAATTGCTCCGAGCTGCTTCCTGATCTATCCGGTTGTAAAGCGACCAAAGCGAAACCACATTTATCTTGTGACCGACACTCGGCTGAATAGGCGATGAGCACAGTTTGTTTATTGATTATTGATTTGCGTTACAGCGTCTACGTCCCGTCTCTGTTCATGTGGAGTTTTCCCACGGTTGTCCCTATAATCCCTGGACCCCACACAGGATTATCCCCATGGGGTTTGTTTTATCAGCCTAGGAACACCAGACGAGCTCTTCGAGCGCCACGGAAACGACAACCTGTACAGCCATTGGGTCATGGTGTTTTAATGTTGTTGTTTAAAAACAACATTTAATCAGGGAACACAATCCAAAAAACCTGATTTATCATCACATGATACATTTTGCATTGAGCAATGACCTCAGTTTAAACCTAAAAACATCCCTGGAATGGTTTGTAAACTATGGTTTAATTTGACCGTCGTGGACATTTATGTATTCTTAACAGCAAATTTGTATTAAACGTCTTTGATGGATTTAGGGAACTTGATTCTTGAACCATGGTCCCACTTTTCCACGTCCACATGTGACCTGATCATACAGGAGTGGTATGCTGATATATGGAATCATAGCTGGTAACCATAACCATTTCAAAAGGAATCAGAACAAGAAAACAAGCTTGTTGACACATCTTCTCATAATCACTTTTATCAGTGTACGTCCACTTCTAGTGTTTCCAGTCTACGGCTTCCCCGGCGGACGCTCTTTATGCTAAGCTACGTTAGCCAGCCGCTGCTAGCTTCAAGTGTCTGAGTGCTATCGACCAAACTCTCGTCACAAATGTGAATTCTCAACCGTTGCTTTAATTATCTTAATCTTTACCATGCTTTTTGGAAATGCAACAACGAAAATCTCTGAAAATACCTTTTAAAATGTGTTTGTATTCATAGTGTGTGTATGCTTGTCCTGTATACTGCGTGGGGCCCTTGTCATTATCTTTTCCGTGGGCTTTCGGGGGAGAGCAGCAGCTGGCGGTGGTAGCAGCTGATAGGGCTAATACAGAGGGAATCGCAGAGCAGCGATCTCATTGGCTCAGAGTAAGTGCCATACTGAGTAAATATGAAATTATGAACAGCTCAGCGGGGGGTCAGAAACAAAGCCCTGCTCCATGCGGCCGCCGCCATTAGGCTGCTCAATTAATTGGAATGTGCAGATTAATGATAATCAGATACAGGGGAAACCTCAATATGGACTCGCTCACCCACACACACACACACACACACACACACACACACACACACACACACACACACACACACACACACACACACACACACACACACACACACACACACACACACGTGCTCCGCAGACAACAATATGTCAGTGTTCCCTGCTCTTTATGTTCGGCTGGGCACACAGTGTACTAAGGAGGGGGGGGGAAGGGGGGGGGCAGTTAAAGGCAGTAAAATTGAGCTAAGGGGGGGGGGGCTGAAGCCAATAAATCAAGGAAGATAGAAACAGCTGTGAATCGAGCCGCCAGCAGCCAATCGGATGGCGAGGATCCTTTGAATCCCAAACAAGAGAAATTGGACCTGAAGAATCAACAGCCTGTTATTGATAGAGCAGCCCGGAGGTCTGACTCTATTATTTAACGAATTAATTCATCATTATTGTATAATATTCATTTTAAAATAATGATTTTTCGAAAACAATGCCCCAGAAAAAATTTATCCAAGAGCAGAATTAGTGTTTCTTTTTTTTAAAGATATCTTTTTTAAATGATTATTATCTTTATTAAAAGGGACCATGTACAGTTACAACATACATGTCACCATGTGATGCTCTGGACCAGATTGAAGCTACACAGCTAGTATGCATCTGTAGTCAATAACAGACATAAACAATAACAAACAGTACAGGATAAATACACACAATATGAAG
Organism: Pseudoliparis swirei; assembly: GCF_029220125.1. Taxonomy (NCBI): domain Eukaryota; kingdom Metazoa; phylum Chordata; class Actinopteri; order Perciformes; family Liparidae; genus Pseudoliparis; species Pseudoliparis swirei. Next base: position 3,090,317 of record NC_079396.1, read on the forward strand.
CTACAGTACTGCATATTACAATTAACAAATAGAAACTATTACAAGTAAGTAGTAAAAACCATTAAAAGTAAGTAATGAAAACCATTTAAAGTAATAAATACGAGTCATAAAAATCATGTTTTCCCTCTACTACTCTTTCTTCCTCTTACTAATTCTTTTTTTTAAGTCTCGCAATATAATAAAATGTCTTCATCTGTAAATTGCACATCTGTAAACAAAGTTTGCTTTTTAAAAACAAACATAAACAGGAACAGCCATATGCCTTTCCACATGTGAGAGTGTCCACGGCCGGCCGGAGAGGAACACGTGTGTCTCGGCGAGAGGACGACGTACGGCGGTGGTGCTTCAGGACTTCCTTCTGCCAGAGAACAACATGTTCCAGAACACAGAGAACAACGTGTTCCAGAACACAGAGAACAACGTGTTCCAGAACACAGAGGACAACATGTTCCAGAACACAGAGGACAACATGTTCCAGAACGTATAGAACAATGTGTTCCAGAACACAGAGGACAACATGTTCCAGAACACAGAGGACAACATGTTCCAGAAGGTATAGAAGCAGGCGGGCGGGGCTGCAGGCGTAAACACTGAGGGCTGGAAGTCCCTTTACAAGCCAACAGGCCCTCTGACGTCTAGAGAACACACACACTGGCATTCCTGTCATTTCTCGGGGGAGGGGGGGATCTGCAGGGAGGAAGAAGAGTCCCACAGCAGGACCGGTGTGTACATGACGTCATCTGAACGCTGGTAGACGGAAGACTCATTTGATGTTTAAAAAAAAAAAAAATTTGGTTTGGTGCCTGTCAAGTTCTCTTTTTTTTTTAGACCGCCAGGACAAACTACCCAAACAGAAAAACAGCTCGCGTTAAAACCATGTCAGAATTATGTTTAAAAACAACATGACAACAGCACAGCAGAGCATCCAGACCGTTACATGGTATGATAATGCACTTATTACAATATCATTATGTAAGACGGCTGTAAGACACTCCTCATTGGCAGATTGATTGAAAACACATCTGACTGACTGGATGTGTGACAAAACGTCTTTAGTTCCTCATTAGGAGTTGAAAGTCTCGCCGTTGAATGATATCTTGATTTTCAAGTCCTCCATTAGGGTCCTTTACGCTCCCGAATGCGTGGAGAGACTTTGCGACCGACTTTCTTCTCGGCCTGAAAAAGCAACAACAATGAAAGTGCCTAATGGCTTCTCCCTTTCTGTCTCGGCTTCATCTCCTAATGAAAGAAGTGTTGATCTGACCGACCGTCACCTCCGCGAATGAGAGCATCGCGGCGTCTCTCTATGAGTCAGCTTGTGAAAGGGGAACAGGAAGTGACTGATGGGTTTTTTGTTGTTACGTTTAGGTTTGAATGGGACCTTTTTTCTCACACATGCACCAGAACATTGGAAAGTTTCTTATCGCTCTAAGCAAGAAATAACCTAGTTACCAACTGCTATTCATAACCGTGTACTTTTCAACCCTGAAAAGAGAAAACAATGTTAAAATGTCTAGAAGTAGCATCGTGAATTTTGCTTAATTTTCTGCAATTCAGGTACAGATTAAATGTGTTTCTGACAATGATTGATAATGTCGTTCAATATGATAGCCCATGTTGATGTTTCCTTGGGGAAGACACCCGAATAGTTGGTGGAATGTTAGTTAGGCCTGATGCGCAGGTAGCTCCTCCCATCAGTGTATGAATGGGTGTAAATGGGAGAAGGTGAGTGGTCAAAAGACGAGAAAAGACCAGCACAGGTCCATTTACTGTCCATTTCACACTTCCTGCTTGCCGTAGACACGCCTACTCTTCATCCTGACCTCGAAGAGTCCTCACATGTGACCTCGTATCATCTTCAGAACCGCATGTTTTCTTTCTATCTCGTGTTAGGCCTCCTAGTGGCTGGTAGGAGGACAGCGACGACACGCGTGTGCGTCTGGTTTGAGTTTCATCGTTTGAAGGCAGACTTGAGGTTGATGCCAATCTCCACGTCAGACTCTCAGAAGGAAAGTGAATATGATGTGTGGACTGTAAATAAATACATCTCTATTTAGCTTGACAACAATAAAAAAAAAATCGGCGTTCGAAATAGTTGAATTTAAAGACACACGTGAATCTGCAATGAATTAAAGGATGTGAGTGTTGGTACGGAGCTTAATCATGGAGGTCAAAAGCTGCAGTGAGCTCAGACCAGGATGACCCACTTCTTCAGTGCACACACACACACACACACACACACACACACACACACACACACACACACACACACACACACACACACACACCCACGTTACAGGTATTCTGAGGACAGTGGTTCGGTATTTGGTGTGTGTGTGTGTGTGTGTGTGTGTGTGTGTGTGTGTGTGTGTGAGCAGCAGCACACAGTGTTCAGTACACAATGTCCCAACACGTGTACAGCTCCCGGTCCTCAGGCGGGTGGATGTACACGAAGAGTCAACATCAAACCACAGCAGCAGCATTTAGTGAGCAGTGCTGCCCTCTATCGGTCAGCAGTGGAAGCACCACAGCGCCTCCGCTGCTACTGGTGGTGCTGCTGCTACTGGTGGTAGTGGTGGTGGTGGTGGTGCTGGTGGTACTGGTGGTGGTGGTGATCTAGGTGTATGAGTCCTGCCATTATGATCATATATTACCAATCATTATTTACATAACCAATGAAGGAGGGACACCCAAAGTAAATAGGGTAAAAACAAGGTTTTTGCTCATGAAACTCTGTTGATTACTCACATTAAGACAATTGTGTTTTTTAATTAATGGTCACTTCTGGTGAACTGAAGATAATTCTACCGACACATAATGACAAAGTTGAAGAATAAACACTTAAATGTGTAGTTCGGATGTTTTCTTTCTAAAAGAAAATATATAAAATTAACAAGTGCATATTTTTGTCTGTCTGCCACCATGCCTACACACTGCCCCTTTAATAAATATATATATATATTTCTATATATATATATATAAATATAATATAATTGTAATAATGACAAACTAAATCTTGCATTCTATGGGACTGTTTCCCCTCGTGTACTTTTGCAATCAACACTTAATATTGGAAGATAAATATTCTTCAGATTTTTTATAAATATTTTTATTGAATAATGCATCATCCAGATCTGTGGCCATTTATAAAAATGTATCGAGCTGCGACTGCTTTATCTCTTTTACAACTCAACTGATTCTGTACTAACCTAATCAATGACTTGATCCACTTTATTGTCCCTGCTGCTTGTCCATTAACTGTGAAAAGGTTCTCCACGCGCGAGCTCCAGTCCAACCTGCTGGTAGGAACACGAAGAGCGTCGTCGCGGTTACACACTGCCCCCTGGTGGCCACTGAGCAAACCGCACGCAGGACATTCACCAACAGCTTAATGGATCAATAAGTAATTATGAGAAACTTCTTGGCCTCTTATGAGGATCAACTTCAGTCATTTGTCCCCCGACGTTTCTTTTTACGGCTCGACAAAGCACCGACACGGTGAATAATCCATTTGCTGCCGACATGCATCGGATTCATTTGAATTACGACCCAATCAAAGTCTTCTGTGTGAGTCGGCGAGGCCGGCTACCTGTTCACATCTTTTCACGAGAGCATGCTTATGTTTGGGAAAGATGATGTCACATCCTGAGCTCCTGATTGGACATTTTACACACAGGAAAAGATCTGTAAGAGTTCAAGTTACAGTGTGTTTTCTGGAGATATTTTACTGTGTGGACATGAATAAAGTATGATTGTTGATCCCTCTGGACAGACAAGTTCAAAAGCTCTGCATCCCCCATACTAATTATATATATATCCAATCCCCTCTCTCTGCACCGTGATGACATCATCAACCAATCGACACTTCCTTGAACAGGAAGTCAAGATACTACACACCACAGCAGGTTGTTTCTTAAATGTGCAATAACTTATATATAATACATACTTTTTTGACTACTTTCAGTCGTTAAAACTAATACAGAGATTGAGTTGACATATTTAAGAGGGTTTCCCCCCCGATTTATATTCAAAGGTTTGATCATGGACGTTTGGTTCATCCCATTATCTGGTTTAAAAAAGTTAAAATACATTAATATACAAATTAGTGCACCTTTAAGTCACAAGAAAAAGAGGCTTCCATGATTTTAAGATAATGCAAAAATACCAAAATCATAAATCATATAATATTGAGGTAATAGTTTCATACGTATTGCTCATGGAGGTTCATAATTAATGAGATTACATATTTAAGAGATGCTTTTTCTCCAATTTATATTGAAAGGTTTGATGGACGTATGGTTCATCCCATTACCCGTCTTTTAAAAGTCAAACTACATTAAAATATAAATTAGTGCACCTAAAATGTTGCACCTTCCGCCAATAAAATGTCCTCGTTTGTGTAAACATTCCTGCCAATAAAACTGTTTCTGATTCTGATTCTGATTCTGATTCTTTAAGTCACATAATAAAAAGAGGCTTCCATGCATGATTTTAAGAGTATAATGCAAAAATACCAACACCACCAATTACATCTATAATAATGAGGTCATATTTATATTCCCTTTGCTCATCATGCTTCATTTATTAATGAGATTACATATTTCAGAGATGTTTTTCCCCAATTTATATTGAAAGGTTTGATGGTTCATCCCATTACCTGTTTTTTAAAAGTCAAACTACATTAAAATACAAATTAGTGCACCTTTTAAGTGATATAAGAAAAAGAGGCTTCAAATATTTTAAGATTATAATGCAAAAATACCCAAAACATAAATGACATCTATAAAAATGAGGTAATATTTTCATAAGTATTGCTCGTGACGGTTCATTTATTAACGAGATTACATATTTAAGAGATGCTTTTCCCCAATTTAAATTGAAAGGTTTGATCAACTTAAGGTTTATCACATTATCTGTTTTTAAAAGTCAAAATACATTTAAAATAGAAATTAGTGCATCTTTTAAGTGACATAAGAATACAAGGCTTCAATGATTTTAAGATTCAAATGCAAAAATACCATAAATTACATCTATAAAGATGAGATAATGTTTCCATTCTCTTTGCTCATGATGCTTCATTGTAAATGAGATTACATGTCTGAGAGATGTTTTTCCCCAATTTATTTTGAAAGGTTTTATGGACGTATGGTTCATCCCATTACTTGTTTTTTAAAAGTCAAAATACATTAAAATACAAATTAGTGCACCTTTTAAGTGACATCATAACAGCAACAAAGAGGCTTCTATGATTTTAAGATTCAAATGCAAAAATACCATAAATTACATCTATAAAGATGAGATGTTTTCATTCTCTTTGCTCATGATGCTTCAATACCTTCTCATTGAAAATGCGGAAGGTTATGTTTTGATCGCCGTGTATTTATTTATTTATTTGTATGCGTGTTACTCGCATAACACAAAAAGTATTAAACCGAATCGCATGAAATTTGGTGGGATGATTGGTTATTATCTGGGGACCATTTGATTAGATTTGGGTATCAATTGGGTCAAAGGTCAAGGTCAAGGTTATGAAAAGGTCAAAATCTTCTTTTTACCATAGCACGGTCAATTTGTATCCAATTGGCATGCAACTAATGCCAACATGTTCATAATTCAATGCCCAATATTGTGATATGCGAAGGTATGCGCTCTACCGAGTGCCCGTTCTAGTTATAAATGAGATGACATGTCTGAGAGGCGGTGCTCTGACACCCTGAGGGCGCTGTGGAGCGCGGCAGGCGTAAAGCCACCCTGGACGTTATTTATAGAGACCAGGAGGTTGAATTGGAAAAGCATATTTCATAAGCCTGTGTAAATTGGACGGAGCCGTGCCTTCCTGCTGTAATCCCTCGTATTGCTCTTTACAGCAGAGCAAATGAACACGATGCTTCATGTTCGTCTGGAGAGCCTGTTTGATTTAGGACGTGGCTAATCTCTGGAGCGCTCCGAACGCCTCCCACTGCTTCAGCCTCGAGTCAGCGGCTACGTCCGACCAGTTCGTGACGTTACAGTGCGTGGACTACGAGTTTCAGGTATTTCGTATTGTGTAATGTGGCTCGTGGGCAGGTGGTCATGTGACTCATATCGCTCGCTGCGTGCGCGCCCACAGACGGCTATACCGCCGGCGGCCATTTTCAACCTTCGCCTCCCTCGTGGGACGTGACATCGCATCGCGGCGCCGCGCTCCGGCCGCGCTCCGTCCACCGCGTGACGTCCCCGAGCGAGAAGAGGAGGCTTCGTCAGGATTACGGACAAAACAGATCGATGGCGGCGCCGAGGGGAGAACCCCGAAAAGGAGCCGACGACGCGAGCTAATTGCTGCTATTCTATGGATTCTGGGGAAACACGACGGATGTCGAATTGTTTTTCGACGTCACTCATTGATTTGTGAACTGATGCTTTGAAGCTTCGAGTTCAGGGATTTTACCATCGCCATCTTGGATTACGGCTGTCGGCCATTTTGTTTTATGGTCCGTTTGACTATAAATTGACATCACGCTGTTTTGAAGAAGACTCGAAAGCATAAACTCATGTTTACAATGTTTTACTGAGGGAATGAACCAAGAGTCCTTTTCTCATATTATGTGTCGCCCCCTGATGGTCAGTAGAGGGAATTGCATCCTGACATGTTTGTGGCCACGGTACCAGATCCCGAGTGATTATTACATTTCATTTTATCCAATGTTACATTCATACATCATGTAGACACAGCTACAGGGAGCAACTCAGGGTTAAGTGTCTTGCTCAAGGACACATCGACTCGGGCGGGGATTGAACCGCCGACCCCCTGATTGACAGACGGACCTGCTGACCTCTGACCCCTCGTTTGGTCAACTGATTCTCAGTTTCTCTGCACTCGCTCATGAATTGTCACCATGAGAAGCTCTCAAACGTTAAAGCTCTCAGGCGACCGTCGTCAAACGTGAAGAACTTTGGGCTGCTGGCGTGTGTGTGTGTGTGTGTGTGTGTCTGTGTGTGTGTGTGTGTCTCTGTGTGTGTGTCTCTGTCCATCTGTGAGCCAAATGTTTGTATGAAATCAAAAGAATCTCAAACCCAAACGGAAGCTAACGCTAGCTAGCTCGTCGCCTGAGCTAACGAAATAGCAATTTTTTGAATAATGAAGAACTAAAAAGGACAAAACCGAACACACTTCTTCATTGGTGGACTCCACAGGGGGGGGATCAACACCGAAGAGTTCTTACCCCCCCCCCCCCCACGTGCAGCTTCCATCACGACAACGCGACACGAAGCGTTTCCTTAGATGCTAATGAGCGCGTCACATCTCACAGGCGAGGTGACCTTTGAGGTGACCTTTGCTTGTGAACTCCAGAACACGGTCTCCGCTCCGGTCTTCTGAGCCGTGGCGTCACCAGCCGGGCCCGAGGAGGACATCTAAGAGCCTGGAGAACAAAAGGCTTTGATACGGCGATACGATGGCAGCTCAGGGGGGGGGGGGGAGGGGGGCGCGAATAACAGACTCTCAAGGACAAACAGATAGTCTCGCGATCGAGGGCGAACTCATTTGAATGAAGTCGGTGATGACGGCGCTGGTGTTGTGTTGAAGTGGCCGCGTGTCGTTTGGATCACTGAGGCGCCGTGGAAGGAGTCCAGGATGAAAGGATCTCACTCGGTGGGCGGTGCTGCTAGAGTAGTAAAAGAGACGTTGTGATTGATCGATAAAACACAGAATACGTTACAATCATTACAAAGGGATTTATTATGGAGCACAAAAAACATGTGTTGAATTTCTGAAAAGGACTCAAGTCTCAGCAGGTCTGGAGAGGCGGCGATGTAAGAAAACAGAATATTATGTTTGAAATGCACTGAACCTCCGGAATGCTGCGTTGTGCATGTGAATCATGTGACGAGGATCGACCAATCACAGGCATCAGATTTTTTTCTCCCTTCCGTAGATACCCGTCTCCAGTAAATATCTGTGGAATTTGATCCTTTCGGGCCTTTTAACTTTTTTTCTGGTTCCTCAAAGAACATTTCAACCCAGGGTTCTTTAAAGAACCTATAATGGTGCCTCAAATTTTAAAAAAATGGTTCTTCAGTAGGTGATGGTTCCTCGTTAAAGCACAACGCCTTTTAAAGAACCTTTAAGAACCCTTGTGTGTGTGTGTGTGTGGGCGAGTTGATTTACAGATGGTGGTGGACACGTCAACGCCCCTCTCTTAAAGAGACAGCTGCCCTCTCTTAAAGAGACAACGCCCCTCTCTTAAAGAGGCAGCGCCCCTCTCTTAAAGAGTCAATGCCCCTCTCTTAAAGCGGCAGCGCCCCTCTCTTAAAGAGACACGGCTCCTCTCTTAAAGAGACAGTGCTCTCTATTCCAAAGGGACAACAAGCACTTTCCTCCTTGTCTTAACGTTCCCCCTCTGCAGACACCATCACAAAGTTTGCAGAGGCTCCTCGTTTAAGACTGAAATTGTCTTTCTGTTTACTTATTCTTCAAGAAGAACAAACATGAAATCATGAGTTTGATGTGGTGAACGACTTAGCAAGGTGTTCACTCCTGACAGCACACAATATGGGGAGGTATAAAACCAGTCTCCCCCCACAGAACTACATCAACCAGTTGACAAGGGAAGACAAGCAACGGTATATTATTAATCTTACCCAAACTAAACCTGAGCACATCCCCACTCACCTCCCACCAACCCCGGCATGACCAGCCAATAAAATACTGTCTGTGAGTGTATATCAAAGAGCAGGAAAAGGTGATGTCCCAAGGATCAATACAAAATACAGCTTTTAATTAAATGGAGCCCCGCTCTGCAGATTTAAATGAGCGAAAGAGACTCCATCATTTATATTTATGCGACGCATGATGGGCACGGAGATTGAATCTAAACTTATATTATCTATCGAGATAGAGGAGGGATGCAGATCCACACCTCAGTAATGGGATTCACCAAGAATGTGAAATACGAGTGAACAGCGGAACTGAGTCGGTTCATTATGTCAGAGATGAAAACACACACTCAGGCCCTTTGGAAGGGGCACGCACGATAACACACAGGATGTATGGGCTCATGTACGCTTGTGTGTGTGTGTGTGTGTGTGATCTATTGGTTCATAGACATAAGGACCCCTGTGCTGTCTCTGTTGGGTTTCAAGAGTCCCCTGTTTGTCCCTTGCATTGTGTGTGTGTGTGTGTGTGTATGTGTATGTTTCTGTGCATGTGCCTATGTGTGTCTGTGTGTATGCCTATATGTGTGTGTGCCTGTGTGTGTCTGTGACTGCCTATGCTTGTGTGTATGTGTCTGTGTGTTTGTGTATGAGTGTGTGTGTATGTGTGTGTTTGTGTGTGCCTATATGTGTGTGTTTGTGTGTGTATGCCTGTTTGTGTGTGTATGTGTCTGTGTGTTTGTGTATGAGTGTGTGTGGAAATGATGGCGCGGCTGTGTCCAGACGCCGTCGAGGTAGCTCCGCGGAGATTGTGCGCTCTTTTAGTTTTTGTGTTTATTTTTAATGTTTTCTTTGCCACAAACACATCGGCACTAACAACATACGACCACAGCACACTTTTGGACATAAACTTTTGCGCAAAACAAGGGTTTTTGTCCACTTTTTCCATCGATCCAGCGTGGCCGGCCGAGATCGTACGAGCGAACCACAACAACAACAGTGGAGCCGCTACTACGGGGGACGACGAAAACATCGAGGGAAACGGAGCGAATTCGAACAGACTGAGAGTTCAAGCCCACCGTCCACCTCTGCCCAGCATCCTTCTTGCTAACGTCCAGTCTCTGGAAAATAAGATGGATGATGTTAGGGCAAGGATCAGATTCCAACGGGACATGAGGGACTGTAACATATTTTGTCTGACGGAAACATGGCTGACCCCGCTGGTGCCGGATCGAGTCATATGCCCAACCGAGTCCTTCTCTGTTTTCCGTGCAGACAGAACGGAAGAGTCTGGTAAATCTAAGGGTGGAGGGGTTTGCTTCATGACTAACAACAAATGGTGCGACCCCAAGAACATTAAGACTCTTTCTCGTTCCTGCTCGCCGAACCTGGAACATCTGACGATCTCATGCCGTCCATTCTACCTTCCCCGGAAGTTCAGCTCGGTCATCACCACAGCCGCTCACATTCCACCACAAGCGGACACCGGCGTAGCACTATCGGACCTACATGATGTGTTATGTCGGCATCAGAACAAGTATCCCGACGCGCTGTGGTGGTGGCTGGGGACTTTAACAGGGCAAACCTAAAAAGTCATGCCGAACTTTCACCAGCACATTACGGTGCTACCAGAGGAAAGAATGTTGGACCACTGCTATACGCCATTCAAGAGAGGCTACAAGGCTGTCTCTCTCCTCCGTTCGCAAATCAGACCATGCCGCCATTTTTCTGCTTCCGAGTACCGGAAAAAGATCGCGAAGCGGTAGTGACGAGGAACGTGAAGCGGTGGTCTGACCAATCAGAGGCTGAGCTACAGGGCGCTCTGCGTGTCGCCGACTGGGACATGATCCAATCCAGTTCCAGTGACGCCAGCGAGTTTTGGAAGTAGCAATGAGCCTCATAGCAACGCTTAGCGGACACCATCGTCCCCACGGTAAAGTTAGGGTCTTTCCTAACCAAAAGCCGTGGGTTGATAGATCCATCCGTGAAGCTGTGAACGCCCGCACTGCTGCCTATAACTCCGGTCTTGTATCCGCAACATGGACGAGTACAAGGCAGCGGTCTATGGACTGAGGAGGGCAGTGAAGGAAGCCAAGAGGAGGTACCGAGACAGAGTGGAATCACAGATGGAGCCGCGCGACACCAGGCGCCTATGGCAGGGGCTACGGACTATCACAGACTACCAGAGCAGACCCGCGCAATGGTGAGTGCCGACGCATCCCTAGCGGACGACCTGAACTCATTTATGCACGGTTTGAGGCTAGCAACAACAGCGCTAGCTCGCCGCTAACAACAACACCGTTAAGCGTGGTGAGTTCTACCGCTGGGGACGAACACACACTCTCTGTGACCGAGCACAGTGTGAGGAGGGCTCTGTTGAGGGTGAACACCAGGAAAGCTGCAGGTCCAGATGGCATATCTGGGCGAGTACTGAAGACCTGTGCTAACCAGCTAGCTCCAGTGTTCACCACAATATTCAACCTCTCCTGGCTGAGACCGTGGCCCCAGCCTGCTTCAAGAGATGCACTATTGTCGCTGTGCCCAAGAATGCATCTCGAGCATGTATGAATGACTACCGACCGTGGCCCTCACCTCGGTGGTCATGAAATGCTTTGAGAGGCTGATAAAGGACTACATCTGCGCCTTCCTCCTTCCTCCATGGACCCGCTGCAGTTTGCTTATCGCCCAAACAGATCCACGGATGATGCTGTCTCCCAGGTACTGCACACCACACTCTCTCATCTGGACAGCCAGAGGGGGCTATGTGAGACTGCTGTTCATTGATTATAGTTCAGCTTTCAACACCATAGTCCCTCCAGACTGGCCGGCAAGCTGATTGAGCTGGGACTGAACACCCCTGTGTGCTTGGATCCTGGACTTCCTGACCGCCAGGCCACAGGTGGTCAGGGTGGGCAGACACCTCAAATCCCTCACCCTGAACACAGGATCCCCCAGGGTTGCGTCCTCAGCCCCTACTGTACTCCCTGTACACACATGACTGTGTGGCCAGGTTCAGCTCAACACCATCATCAAGTTTGCGGATGACACAGTGGTGGTGGGCCTGATCTCCGACAACGACGAGAAGGCCTACCTGGAGGAAGTTGCTGATCTGTCACTCTGGTGCCAGGACAACAGCCTCATCATGAATGTCACCAAAACTAAGGAGCTGATTGTGGACTTTAGGAGGGTACAACAACAGAGGACGTACTCACCACTGGGGATTAACGGGACTACTGTGGAGAGGGTGAGCGGGTATAAATACCTGGGAGTCCACATCACCGAGGATCTGACATGGTCAACGAACACAGACACTCTGGTGAGAAAGGCAAGGCAGCGCTCTACCACCTCAGGCAGCTGAGGAAATTTAAAGTTTCCCAGAGGATCCTTCAGTCCTTCTACTCTGGAGCTGTAGAGGCGTCCTGACAGGAAGCATCACAGCCTGGTTTGGCAACTGCTCCGCTCAGGACAGGAAGGCTCTGCAGAGAGTAGTGCTCGGCTGAGCGCACTATTGGAACTACACTCCCACCCTGCAGGACTTGTACACCAGGAGGTGCAGAACCAGAGCCGGCAGGATCATGAAGGATCCTCACCACCCCAACAACAGACTGTTTCAGCTGCTGCGGTCAGGCAGGCGCCCGTAGTCACGCTGCAAGAACAGAGAGACTGAGACGGAGTTTCTTTCCTCAGGCCATCAGGACTGTGAACTCCGACCTCACCAGGACCCCCACATAGACCCACACAACTGCCCCTCTTAGGCACACACACACACACTTACTGTAAATATTGTGTTGTTTTTTATTGTAAATAGTGTGTACTTGTTGCCCTTGCACATTCCTGCTGAGCATTGCCACTTTCATTTCACTGCACACCCTGTGTGTGTATGTGACAAATAAAACATCTTGAATCTTGAATCTATGTGTATGTATGTGTGTGTGTTTGTGTGTGCCTATATGTGTTTGTGTGTGTGCCTGTGTGTGTGTGTGCCTACATGTGTGTGATTGTGTGTGTGTGTGTGTATGTTTGTGTGTGCCTATATGTGTGTGTGTGTATGCCTATATGTGTTTGTGTGTGTGCCTATATGTGTGTGTGTGTGTGTATGCCTATATGTGTTTGTGCCTATATGTGTGTGTGTGTGTGTATGCCTATATGTGTTTGTGTGTGTGCCTATATGTGTGTGTGTGTGATTGTGTGTGTGTGTGTGTGTGTTTGTCCTGGACCTAAATCAATACTCCGTGGTTCCTCGAGCTCAACCCTCAACTTAACTGCAGTAAACCCATTAGAGACATTATCTACTTCCTGTCTGGTGCCGTTCTGCATAGCAACACCACACTCAGACGGCCAATCAGAGGAGGGCGTGCTTTATGTTCATTATTACCTCAGCGTCTTTATTAAAGATGGTTTTTAGCTTTACAAGAAGAGAAGCGCTTCACTGGTTAGACACGGGAACCACCGCCTGTAAATCAACTCGCACACACACATAAAGGTTCTTAAAGGGTTCTTTAAAAGGCTTTGTGGTTCTACGAAGAACCATCACCTACTGAAGAACCATTTTTTAATTTGAGACCCCATGAAAGGTTCTTTGAAGAACTCTTTAAGGAATGGTTCTTTAGAGAACGCTGGTTTGAAAGGTTCTCTGTGGAACCAGAAATGGTTCTTCCATGGCATCACTCTGAAGAACCATTTCCATTTCCAGGTGGAACCTTCACGGTTCTGCGTGCAGGGTTCTGCAGCTCTCTCCCACCCTGTGTTTTTGTGTCTCTTTGTTTCTCGGCCGTCGTCGCCGTCTTGGATTTCGGCTCCAATCACGTCCTTACCTCCTTACTTCCTTTCCTTCCCTCAGACCCTCGCTGACGTCTTCATGAACTGATGTTCAACGCTTCGGCCGAACAATGTCGCCGTGACGACGCTGATTGAAGCGTCTCGTTGACATTTCCACGACTCCATCTCTTGATTAATCTTTTGATTCCTAGATGTCTGGCTGAGTGAATCAGGGCTGCGCTTCTCCTCTTTTCTTTCTTCCCTTCTTTTGTCTGCAATGACGTGTCTGATGTCAGATTGGAGGACGAGTGTTAACCCCTTCATTCTTCTGGTGTAACTGATTCTAATGAGTCGACCACAGTGGATTATTATTTACAATATCACACTGTGTAAAGTCATTTTTTAAATAATAAACAAGACAAAAAAAGTAAATTACAGAGAACTGAGCTGAAATTCAGTCTGAGTTTAATGTTTTCATTCTTTTTCATCCTATTTCCTCCTTTATTTTAAATTTAAAACTTAAACTTTAAATGTATTAAGTATAAATAAATGCATGAATAAATACAGAAATAAATAAATGCTTAAATAAATGTATAAACAAATAATTACAGGAATACAGTATTTATTCCTGTATTTATACATTTTAGCATTTATTTATTTCTGTATTCATTCATGCATTTATTTATTATTTATTTATACTTAATACATTTAAAGTTCTCCATAGCCACAGGCCCCGCCCCTTTAATCAACCAGATGGCTCCAACCCGTCGGTTGTTTGACTTTGGTTCCTGCAGTTCACCTTTGAGCCACACGAGGGAGCCAGAGTGTTGCATCTTTGAATCTGATTTTACTGATGAGAGCCTGTTCACTCTTATAAAATATAGGAAGACACGCATTATTTGGGGTGAAATCCCTATTTCTTTTTTCTTTTTCGAGGTGATATTATGGACAAACTGTTCCTGTATTAAGAAAACATTTAATTTGTAAACAAATAAAGATGATTGAGTGGATTATGAGCAGCCAGAGCAGAGTTTAAACATGAAGGTGTTCTTCTCTCCATGAGGTGATCCTTCACGTTATGTCATCCTTCTCGGGGTAAATACAGATGATATGAACATTACCAACCAGTGTTGAAGTATATATTTTTCTATTTTAAAGACTTAAGTTTCAAGAATTTTCTTGACCTAATCCAGGGGGGTCTCTAGGATTTTGATACATTTGGGGTTTAGCCCAGAAGAGTGAAGCAGAAGAGTGAAGCAGAAGAGTGAAGCAGCTTGCTGTTACGTGCGCCTGCTGCCAGCCTGACTCCGCTGTTTTGGGTTAATGACGTCACGTGCGACCTGGAGGTGTTAACCACTTGTGTGCCAATTTTGTAATTTTTTTTATTAACATTCGGGGTTAATTAAAAAAACATCCGGGGCTCCCACTGACCTAATCGAGACCCAGGATTCATGACTCAAAACCTCCTCATGCCCCAGGACTTGACTCGTCCTTGTGACCTGGGACTCAAGACCTGATCCTGACCCGGGTCTGGAGTCCTCTGATCCTGACCCGGGTCTGGAGTCCTCTGATCTAGACCCGGGTCTGGAGTCCTCTGATCGTGACCCGGGTCTGGAGTCCTCTGATCGTGACCCGGGTCTGGAGTCCTCTGATCCTGACCCAGGTCTGGAGTCCTCTGATCTAGACCCGGGTCTGGAGTCCTCTGATCTAGACCCGGGTCTCGAGCCCTCTGATCCAGACCCGGGTCTGGAGTCCTCTGATCCTGACCCGGGTCTGGAGTCCTCTGATCCTGACCCGAGTCTGGAGTCCTCTGATCTAGACCCGGGTCTCGAGCCCTCTGATCCAGACCCGGGTCTGGAGTCCTCTGATCCAGACCCGGGTCTGGAGTCCTCTGATCCTGACCCGGGTCTGGAGTCCTCTGATCTAGACCCGGGTCTCGAGCCCTCTGATCCAGACCCGGGTCTGGAGTCCTCTGATCCTGACCCGGGTCTGGAGTCCTCTGATCTAGACCCGGGTCTCGAGCCCTCTGATCCAGACCCGGGTCTGGAGTCCTCTGATCCTGACCCGGGTCGGGAGTCCCCCCCGTTGCCCCCGGTGTGTGGAAGGAGGACACGACGCTTTAAGTGCAGAGTAATTCATTGTCAAATAGCAGAAAACAATAAAACAGCCACGCGCTAGAGACGGTGGTTTAAATAATGTACACCCACCTTCCCGAAAACAACAACAATAAAAACCCTCACGCCCGACACGCGCCGGAGCACCGCCCGTAGAAAACCAGACGCCAACGCAATCCACAACACTTCTCTTCTTCCTTTCCTCGCACACACACACACACACACACACCGAGTGGCATCATCGAGAAAACAATAACATAATAACATAATAAAAGTCATTCCATGTGCTCTGTTGCTTTAAGATGACCATCTGCAGGTTGATAAAAAAACAACAACAACAATACATGCAGAGCCTCAATAACAACCCTCCAGCGCATGGAAGCCCAGAACCAACAGGAAGTCAACTTGTTCTTTCAAATTAAAATACGGGGTTGTCCTATAAAGTCTAAATTGTGCGACAGCTTGTAGGACGTTTATCTAGAAGTCGTCATGACGACATCTTTCACGTTATTGACTTAGAGGACACACATTTGGACATTTAAGGAGAAGCTCATCAATTCTTGCGTTAAGATTGTGATGAAAGTTAATATTTTTTGGATTAATTTAACAATTACAACTCGATAAATTCTAAGATTATGATGGAATTCTATATTTTGGGATTTACTTGCATAAAAAATAAAGTCCCGATTTGATAAATCCAGACTCATAAAACAATTTTTTTTTTAAAGTCCAAATTGTGTGATGGTACAATTATGTTAAATGATGAGCTCTACTAAGTCAATAACGCTAAGATTATGATGGAATTCAATATTTTGGGATTTACTTGCATACAAGTAGAAAGTCCCGATTACAAATCGATAAATTCAGACTTTTAAAAAAGTATTCCAAAGTAAAACTTGAGACAGTTTTGACATAAACCTAAAAATGATGTAAATATTCTGAAAGACAGAAATATCTCGACTACATTCTAGGTTTAAATTCATCCCTTGTTCTTTTCTTCCTCTCTGTTTCTGGGGTAGAGGGTCTTCCATAGCGTCGTGTGCCATATGCGAAAAAAGAAAAAGAAAAGAAGAATAAAAAAAGAAGAAGCTCTACGATCCAGGCGACATTCACACAAACAGCATTTTGGAATTATTGTGTTATAAAAACACCGACACATCGTTTTCTCTCCCTAAGACTTCATTTACATTCATTTGTTTTTTTAAATGACAGCATGTTGGATATCGTGTTCACTGGAAGATGTTTAGCCCTGTGAGTCTTTGATTAAAAAAAAAAAAGTGAGTCCACGCCGACAGCGCCGGCCCCAGTTGGGGGTCCACTGGGTCCACTGGGTTCTGCTCAGAGCCGCCGAGACCACGACCGTTGCATCAGACGTCGTCTCCGCCACGGCGAGACAACAAAAAGAAAAGAAATAAAACTAAATCTGGGTTTGAATCATGTTCATTAAAACAGTAAAAAACAAAAAGTGGTGCCTTCACTTCCCCGTTAAAGACGGCTTCCATGGATCAAACGTCACGAGTAAAAAAGAAAAAAGGTGCAACACGTAAAGTGGGTCTTTGTGAGAGGAACAACTAAATGTAACGACTCTTTGTGTTCGCACCACTCATCACGTGATCTCTCTCATCATGTGATCTCTTATCACGTGATCCCTCATCATGTGATCTCTTATCACGTGATCTATTATCATGTGATCTCTCATCATGTGATCTATTATCACGTGATTCCTCATCATGTGATCTATTATCACGTGATCCCTCATCACGTGATCTATTATCACGTGATCTCTCATGTGATCTCTCATCATTAAAAAAAGAAAAATAACTACACATATATGTTTAAAGTTACGCGGAGCGATGGAGCGGAAACATCGCTCAGTCTTTGGTTTGCGGTCAGAAGCCTCGAGGTGAGGAACATGTGGACAGAATCCCTGATTCACTTCAAGTGACACGGCGGAGGTGAAGAGAGAGAGGGGGGGGGGGGGGCTCAGTCCGACAGAGCTGTGCTGGTTCAACAGGGAAGAAGAGGAATGTAATGGGCGCTGGTGTCGGGATGAGAGAGAGAGAGACGTGCCACGGCATCATCCACCGGATGGAGGGAAGAAAAGGCAAGCGGAGAGAGAGAGAGAATCCTTTCACTCTGATCCCAGTTCGGTTCTCCGTGTATGTGTGTGTGTGTGTGTGAGCAGGAAGTAGAAGCGGTACCCTTCGGAAAGCGTCGGAGAGAGAGAGAGAGAGAGGAGGGAAATGAAGGCGGCGGTTTCCGAGAAGAAGAAGAAGCAACGGGTGGAAACCGAGGATCCGCAGAGGGTTCTGCTCTCGGGGCTCGAGGGGGGGGGGGGGGGGGCTCGTTTCGGGTTTCTCGCTCATCTCTTCCCCGACTTAATGTAGGACGGGATGGCCCCCCGGGCGGTGAGGCCCTCGAAGCGCTTGTAGGTGTAGTTGATGAAGACCCAGTCCTTGTTCTTCAGGTCCGCCTCCGTCTGGTTGGACACCGGAGCGACTGCAGGAAGAGGGGAGGAGGGGGAGGAGGAGAAGGAGGAGAAAGAGAAGGAGGAGGAGAGGTCTTTTTTTATTATTGTAACACACTCAGAAGGGGGGGAGAGAGAGAGAGAAACGGGCGTTACCTGTCGGCGTGAGGATGTCGGAGTCGGGGAACTCGTCGAAGTTTGAGGTGTCGTCGATGCTTTTGATCTCGATGGGAATGGCAGCGGGTCTCTCTCTGTGGGGGGGGGGGGGGGACATGAGGTGAAACGGAGGATGCTACAAGTCAGTCTCGTTTGAACTGGACACGCAGTTGGAAAATAAGGGGTGTGGCTAAAGGGAACTTCTTTTATAGGACAGCTTTAGAGTTCTGTGGTTCCCCCCGTCTGGTGGTTCTCCACGGGGTGCCGCTGCCCACCTGATATGGTCGTAGTCCACCCCCTCAAAGAAAGCGTTGGATTTGATCTCCTCCACGCCGGCGGCTCCGACCCGGTGCTCCTCCTCACAGCAGAACCTGCTCACACACACACACACACACACACATTAGTATCACACACACATCCACATCCAGACATTCAATACAGAGCATTTAGGTGTCGTGAGCTCTGAGGGCAACACGGGCTACAACGTGAGGGGTGAAAGACGAGAGAAGAGGTGAAAGTTACGGTTACCATGGTTACAAAGTGAGGGGTGAAAGACAGAAGAGAAGAGGTGAAAGATCCGGTTACTACGGTTACAAAGTGAGGGGTGAAAGACAGAAGAGAAGAGGTGAAAGTTACGGTTACTATGGTTACAAAGTGAGGGGTGAAAGACGAGAGAAGAGGTGAAAGTTACGGTTACTATGGTTACAAAGTGAGAGTTGAAAGACGAGAGAAGAGGTGAAAGTTACGGTTACTATGGTTACAAAGTGAGGGGCGTGTTCCTGCCTGAGGATCAGGTCTTTGGCCTTCTCCGATATCGGCACCTCCGGGGGAAAGGTGAGCGTCTCTCTCCAGTTCATCACCTTCCTGTACGTCTCCTGAGGCGTCTCCGAGCAGAAGGGAGGGTAACCTGGAGAGGACCAGGCATCCGTTAAAACCACATCAGGTCTGACCCCCCCCCCCCCCCCCAGAGGTGAAGAAGACAAGTCATCTACCTATCAGCATCTCATACATGATGACACCCAGGCTCCACCAATCGCAGAGCTTGTTGTATCCGTTTTGCATGAAGACCTCTGGAGCGATGTAGTCGGGGGTTCCCACGGTGGAGAAAGCCTGCGGAGGAGGCGGAGCCAATGGAACGACCAATTAAAAAAGGCTTCGTTGTGACGTCGTGTGATTCTGAGCGACAACCAGGGTTCATACACGTGTTGACCAATGGGTGTCCAGGACTTTAAAACTAATTAAACATGACCAAAAAAGTTGTGAAATCTGGGTGTATTCATAAAACAGTGAGAAAAGGTTGTATTTAAACTAACAATAAGAATTCAAACTATAAGTATATAACTTTAAATGACTCAAATGAATGAGACAATAGTTTGATAAAAAGAATAAAACATTTATGTCTTTTCAGTTAAGGTGCGTTCGCTTGCAGCGCGGAAAAATGTGCGACTATGAAAGAGCGTCGGCGGCTTATATTTTGAGCGTCGCTCTTTTAAAAGCGTATAAAATTATTTAAAACTCAGCGTGAATGCACATAAAAATATACAAAATTTCCATGACTTTTCCACCCCAAAAAATGTCTCCGTGACCTTTCCTGGAAATAGTTTTTTCTTTTAATTCCATGACTTTTCCAGGTTTTCCATGACCGTACGAACCCTGGACGTCCATCAATCTAAATCTGGCTCAGGGAGAACGAGATACTGAGTTTTGAGATTGGCTCACCGATAAGAAACAGAAGAAGCTGACCGTCTGAAACTCTTAAAGCTCATATAAAAACACACTCGGCTGCCTCAATAAAATAATAATACTAATGCCAAAACCATCCTGTGTCCAGACCTACCAGCTGCCTCCGGTTCCTCTTCCAGGTCTCTGCTTTCCTCTTGGAGTTCATGTTCTGGAAGGCCGCTGGAGGACCAAGACGCTCGGCGTTAGAACCCTACGTCTCTAACGTGCGCTGCACGATTCTACTGGACAGGTGACAACAGGTGAGGTGAACGGAAGGGCGGCCTCACTTTGTTTACTGAGGTCGCTGGGCAGGCTGTGGTTCAGGTTCTTGTAGAACTCGGTGCGGTGGGCCCTCTTCAGCCCCGTGCACAGGCCGAAGTCAGACAGCTTCACGTGACCCTGGAAGACAAAACACACACACACACACACACACACACACACACACACACACACACACACACACACACACACACACACACACACACACACACACACACACACACACACACACACACACACACACACACACACACACACACACACGATGAGCTCCAGCTGGGCACATCATGGAAATCATGAGGAGATAACTGGAGTATATTAAATGTGAGCGCGCGAGGGGACAAAGAGGCGTCTGTGAAGCGTAGGAATCAAGTTTTATATAAAGTACCGTCCACGACTTCTTTTAAATCTCGTAAAGCAGAACGATGCGTCAGCTTTGCACAGCAGTGTCGTCTGGCTGCGTCTGCCGTTATATATTTAATTTGCTCTGCATGCTTTTATATTCCTCGGATGTTTTTATTCTGTCCATTTTAACAGAGTTCTCCATTATTTTATTTGCTTTGTCCGTTTTGAATGTGCGAGTCTTCTCGTTGCGTCACGTCTTGTTCGTCATGACAACGTCTAAGAGTAGTCACTATTAATTGTTTGTGCGCCCAGTGGAAAGCCTAAATATTGTACAAACATTGTATGTAAATCAAACCTAAAAACACAAGATTATGCATACAATGTTTGTACAATATTGACGGATGAAAAACAGCCTCTTGGCTCATAACTCTGCCACCTTTACAGACGTGTCGTAACGTCTCCGTACGACTTAAACGCTGCAGCCGTCGCTCCTGTGGCGTGCAGGCGGCCTCACCCTGGAGTCCAGCAGCAGGTTGTCCGGTTTGATGTCTCTGTGGATGAAGCCCAGCTGGTGGATGGAGTCGATGGCCAGCACCGTCTCGGCGATGTAGAACTGAGTGGCCTCCTCCGTCAGCGTGTCCTTCTTCATGAGCAGCGTCATCATGTCTCCTGCGGCCGCAACGGCAGAGACCACCGGGTTCACCGCATTGTGGAGCTACAAAGAGGTGTGTGTGGGGGGGGGGGTCATACCTCCAGGGAGGAACTCCATGATGAGATAGAGGTTCATCTTATCCTGGAAGCTGTAGAACATCTTGACCACCCACAGGCTGTCGGCCTCGACCAGAACGTCTCGCTCCGCCCGGATGTGGCCAACCTAACACACACGCGGTTTAAAAGATGTCCACCTGGCAACATTCCTGTGTGTGTGTGTGTGTGTGTGTGTGTGTGTGAGCATTTCTCCCCCTCACCTGCTCCTTCTCCAGCATGTCAGCTTTGCGGAGAATCTTCATGGCGTAGACGTGGCCGGTGTCTTTCTTCTGCACCAGACGAACCTGGAGGCAAAACAATAAAGTTCATTCATCTCCGCCACTGGGACACACACACACACACACACACTTTTAATGCTGTCCGTGAAGATGCAAACGGCTCCTTACCTCTCCGAAAGCTCCTCGGCCAATCACCTTCAAGGACTCGAAGTCCTCCAGACCCAGTCGGGTCCGTTTCAGACGCAAGAACTCGGTCTCTTTCCTCGCATGCTGAGACCGCCGGATCCGTTTCTGAGGAGCACAGACATCCCTTCATCACAGATCCTTCCAACGCCGAGTGAGACTGAGGGTAATGCAAAGCATGCTGGGAAAACAACTCACCTCTTCATCCGCCAAGCCCTCCTGGTCCATCACTTTCTCCAGCTTCCGCTGCCTGGCAGACGGGAGCAGACACAATCGGACCATTAGCATTGTTTTCCCAGAGCAGTGTGCGCACTGCACATCCCATCATATCCGTCATGCTGACGAGGAGGCGGGAGCTATATCGAGACCCACGACTTTTCAAAATGATGCAGTGTGTGTGTACGATATGAGCTCAAAGATATCAGTTACAATCAGTCAAAATATATTTTTAAAAACGTACATCCCTAGACTTACTATATTCAAAAGGATCAGGATCAATATGACAATAGCAATAACCAGAAAGCTTTGTTACAACTGGACGTTTGGAGTTGGATTTCCTTCCGATGAGCCGCTGTTTAATGTTATTGTTTGTTATCTTCTGTGTCCTCCTGGCCCTCCTCAAGTCAACACATACTGAATAATGGAGAATGTTTCCTATCTTTATCATCACTATTGGATGATTCAAATATGTATTTAAAGAATTCATGAATAATTAAAGACAACAATCCCCCCCCCCCCCATCTCTCTACTAAACCAACCAGGAGAGCGAGGAGTACACACTCTGAAGAAACTTGTCACAACAGGAAGTGGCGTCGCCTCAACAGAATTCTGACGTAAGCCACACGCTCGGGCCGAAATGCAAACAAAGAAATTTGTGTACGGAGCAACGTGCAGAAGAGTTTCAGTTCAACTGTGAATGACATTCTGAGTGTGGTTTGAGCTGGAATCGTCACCAAAAAAAATGTTCTTTTGCCAAAATTGAGCAGCTACTGAAAAAATACTGTTGCATTGTGTCTTATTCTGTTCTGTTTGCTATTGTTTTGTTTGTTATGGCCTGTGAAGGGACGACAAATGCAAATTAGCTGTGCAGCTACAATCTGGCACAGAGCATCAAATGGGGACATTAGTGATTTAACTGTACATGTTACATCTCTTTTAACCCTCCTGTTACCTTTAGGGTCAATTTGACCCCATTCAATGTTTAATGTCGGTGTTCTTTGGGGTCAATTTGACCCCAGGCTGTTTTTCACTGTGTCAAACATATAAGAAATATCAACTTTTTTATATATTTAAAGGGCTATTTAGGTCAACAAACAAACATAAAGTACCTCACACTTAAACTTGGGAAACAATATTAATTCTAATAATTTTGCTGGGGTCAAATTGACCCCGAGGGTAAAATATGTTAGTAAATGTAAAGGTAACAGGAGGGTTAAACTAGAATGGGCACTCGGTAGAGCGCATACCTTCGCATATCACAAGATTGGGCATTGAATTATGAACATTTTGGCATTAGTTGCATGCCAATTGGATAACAATTGAGCGCGCTCTTGTAAAAAGAAGATGTTGACCTTTTCATGACCTTGACCTTTGAGCCGATCGATCCCAAAATCTAATCAAATGGTCCCCGGATAATAACCAATCATCCCACCAAATTTCATGCGATTCGGTTTAATACTTTTTGAGTTATGCGAGTAACACGCATACAAATAAATAAATAAATACACGGCGATCAAAACATTACCTTCCGCATTTTCAATGCGAAGGTAATAAAGATAAGAATCATAAAGAATTGCCGCGTGTGGATCCGAAACGTCGTGCGGCCGGTACCTCATCTCCCGCTCCTCGTGCTGGGCGATGAGGTTACTGTAGAAGTTCTCCAGGGTCACTTTGGCCATGGTGACCCGCTCCTTGGTGTGGTTGCTCATGGAGGAGCACGAGCTCGGGCCGGTCATCGCCATGCTTCACCTGGAGGAGGACACGCAGGAGAAGGAGTGTTGAGCTCAACGACAACAAACTGAGCCGTGAAATAAAATGACTGTCGGCCCAGAAAAAGAGGAAGGAAAGCGCCGCTGTCTGCGCAGAGCGGCGGGGATAACATGACGCAGTTATGAAGAAATTATGAGGAAATCTGATTTGTGCAAGCAGTGAAGGTGGAGTGTTTGATCGGAGGTAGACTCAACACAGTAAAGAAACAATACTAGTCACAGCTATTTAACCAACCACAACATGTATTTAACTGGATAAATATCCACATTATTTATGCAGTAAGCTTATATTAGCATGCATATTCAGACATGTGGGAACTAAAAACACATCTTTAGACTATATCTGGATTAAAACACAGATTAGCACTTCAGTGGCACTTAAATAGCTCTTATTGTGGTACTTTTAGAGTTCGACTATGTTGAGGAAATGTTACTTTCTGTATTCTTGTTGTTAGTTTGTACTCTAGGTTGATGCACTTATTGTTAGTCGCTTTGGATGAAAGCGTCTGCTAAATGACGTGTAATGTAATAAGAAGAGGGGATTGAATAGAAACAGAGGGCCTGATGAGAAATGTGCTGGTGTTACAGGTCAGATAGCCGAAAATAAAGAACATTAAATAAGTTAGTAGCTTCAACCGAGAGCTCGTCGTGTTGTCCTTCGTTAAAACAACACTATGAATGACAGAGAAGAACGGAAATAGAGAAGTTAGTTGCATTCCGCTCCGATGTGCTCAGTATCAACAACACGCAGCTAACGTTAGCCACCAAAGTTGTTAGTTTTGGTTGCAACGTCGCCATACGTGCGTTTAACACGCGACCAAAGAACACACGGTTATAAAGAGAGAGCATTGCAACGCGTAACGTACTTCGATGAAGCTCGGGTTCAATTATATGCTGTAATGTTTAAAAGTGAGCGTAGTTTCCTTTAACCGACAGCACACAAATGCTTTAAACTTGCTAACATTAGTTAGCTAGCTAGTTAGCTATTAAAGTTCCTATCTCCATCAAGTCACCAAGATCCTAGATGAATAACACCGGATGTTCCTTCAAAATAAAACCATCCCGTTCAGAAGAAAGCCTGTTTTATACCATATCCGTCCGTCTGCATTTTATTTTGAAATAACATCTCTGTTTCCGTTATAACGCACTTGACAACTTAAAGTTACCCAAAGCCAACGGCTACGGGAAAGTTAGCTCGTAAACATTAGCTACTTATCCACTAAAATAAACCGAGTCCCTTGTTTTCAAACAGAATATCCGAGCACGTCCACAACCCACTTACTAAGATAAACAACTCAAGAAAAAGTTCCACATCCTGTCTTCTCGTGTTTCGCTTAGTGTGTAGATAGTTGGTCTTTGTTCACTTACCTTGGTTGAAGGTGCGGTATCTGCCGTCCTCTCGTCCTCTCTTCCTCTCCTTCAACGAGGGTTGCGTCACCAGATGAGCCTGAACTAGGGCGACATCTAGTGGCGGAGTTTAGCAAGTACATCTAAACCAAATTATAGAATCAAGAACTATTCATTACCTACACTTTTTGTTTGGTTATTACCTTCGCATTGAAAATGCGGAAGGTAATGTTTTGATCGCCGTGTATTTATTTATTTATTTGTATGCGTGTTACTCGCATAACACAAAAAGTATTAAACCGAATCGCATGACATTTGGTGGGATGATTGGTTATTATTCGGGGACCATTTGATTAGATTTTGGGATTGATCGGGTCAAAGGTCAAGGTCATGAAAAGGTAAAAATCTTCTTTTTACCATAGCACGTCAATTTGTATCCAATTGGCATGCAACTAATGCCAAAATGTTCATAATTCAATGCCCAATCTTGTGATATGCGAAGGTATGTGCTCTACCGAGTGCCCGTTCTTGTTATTAAAGTTATTATGTGTTATATATTTGATTCAGATATATATTATGTATTGTCTTTGTATTGTCTCTGCGCAGGACACAGAAGAACACAGTATTAATCCCACACACTGTATAAATAATGAATGCAGGTCGATAGGACAGTAATGATAAATGTGTATTAATATAAGTACACCATTAAATCAACTGAAAACATTATACGATCATTTGTATCAATATTTAGAGTCCTTTACACAAATAATATATATATATATAATATAATGTGAAAATATGAAAATACAGATATGTTATTAAATCGTGTACATTATATGAACACATAGATCTGAACACAAACGCATCCTCAAACCAAATTAATATTACAATCGCAGCATACCAACACTATTTAAATCTGTAAAATACATACATCTTATTTTGTCTTTTCAAATACCCAACAATATTACTTCATCAATTATTTTACCTTTAATGGCAACATTCATAAATATGTCCATTTATTGAACAAACTATTTTATTCACATTGTATTAAGATATTTAATTAGTATTTTTAATATAATTTGTGGCTCTTCTGTAACTTTCTCTTGAATGTTTACTGAAGAAAATACAATAACATTAAGATCTAGAAATGTTCCTCATACATTTCTGAACGTTGTGCTTTGTGTTCTCGGGATTCAGACTCGATAACACAATGAAATGTAATGTGTTCTCAGTTTATGGCTCTTATACTGCGATGCATACCATATTGCTGGCATTTATAAAGTATATATAATGTATTGAGTCATAATTGTCGCAGTACCTACGCTTCCTGAAGGCAACGTAGTCAGGAACAGGTCCTCAGCCTTCTCTTTTATGCTGTCACTCATGAAGCCACGCCCCTGTAGTTGAAACCACGCCCATGTAGTTGAAACCAGGCCAGATCCCAGCCAAATGTCTGAAACTGAGAAAATAAACGATCTTAAAGTGAGAAAAAGAACTGAACCTGAAAAAAGCACGATATTCTATCTTTAATTGTTAATTCATAGTTCCAGATAGTTTTTAATATGATACTTAACCTTTTATATTGATTGAAGATGGTTTAGAACAGAAACAGGGAACATGTTAGTCCCTGTGCGTCAGGCACTGTTCATTTGGGAACAACTAATCAAATTAAAATACAAATATAAATCAATAAAAATGAGCACACAATATGTCCCTCTCTTCATCCAGACTTGTGTCATGAGAATCAACAAAGAAGAAACATTATTATCTCCTCCAATCATTTCAGCTTCAGATATTCTGAAGTTCTGAAAATTAGATACACTGATGTTCTAAAGTTCTGGAATTCGAGACACTGATATTCTGAAGTGTAGCTCACACTGAACTGTGTTTGCATGTCAAGGTCCAATACAGACCACATTTCCTAATATTATGCATATTCGAGAAAAAAGTGTATTAACTAGATCCTGTTGTACATGATTCTGTCCGCCTGGGGGCGCTGTGGCTTTTCATTCTGCCAAAAGCAAAGAATACACACTGGAAAAGAGGATTGCATAATGTTCAGGAATAAAATGACACAGATGAGCAGGATTTGGACAAAGCTGTGTGAACATCGGGCTGAACACAACCTTGATGGATGAAATAGAAAAGTGGATTTGTGGCATTGATTTGTGGCATATCTTTAATTTCCATTCCCAAATCTTACCGTACATACATTTGTCCTCATTACAGTTTTAAATATATCTCTATTTTCTTTTGCATAATTTCCACCATTGTTCATCGTGCTTTTTTATTTATTTTTTATGCTTATTCTACCGTTTTGTATTGGACATTTTCTTGTGCCATATACGTGATAAACAGCATTCTTTCATATTAAAAAAAGTACTTCTTCCACTCTTTTAACACTAAAAGTCCACTTA
Source organism: Pseudoliparis swirei (assembly GCF_029220125.1). Classification (NCBI taxonomy): domain Eukaryota; kingdom Metazoa; phylum Chordata; class Actinopteri; order Perciformes; family Liparidae; genus Pseudoliparis; species Pseudoliparis swirei. The sequence continues at coordinate 3,117,710 of NC_079396.1, forward strand.
AAATATTGGTAATAATTATTGTATAATGTTTTCAATTCTATTACACTACTAATTATACTTATGAAGACAGTTATCATCACTATATGAGTAATAAAGACAGTTATCATCACTGTATTAATACTAATTAAAACAGTTATCATCACTGTTACAGTGGACATGTTTTTCTACCTGTTAAATGAGTATTTATACAGTGTGTGATACTCATGATTTATTTCTACCGACGGAATACTTATTTATTAATTATTTGAATCTTTATGTTTTGAAATTCAGATTGTGACATTATAAAATAACCAACAATATGATAATAGTTTCCCTTCAACACTAGAATACTTTTTTTTAGGCTCAATGTTTCAGGTTAAACTTAAATTATAAAACTTAATCAAACCCAACACTCGGGAACGATCAACCGCAAGTGACCGAATGGAAATTCTTATAAATTATGTCAAAAGTGTTTCCTTTGTGTGATTTAAATAGGATCCATAATAAAAGATATTGAGGGAAAAGACAATTTCCTTTTATAAATGAGGAACGGTGCTTGTTGTCCTTTTGTTAGTCAGACCTACAATAAACATTGTGAATCAGGAAAACAAATCTAATATATAACTTGTTAATCTGAGTTTACTCGATGAGTTGCGGGGTCCAATCAAATAGCTGATGAATAAGGGGGCGTGTCGAGCATTGAAACACGTCCTGGTTCTCGATCATGGCTCCTCCCCCTTCTCGCTCCGTCAATATGGCAGCGCAGAGCAACTCCCGGTGAGGAGCGAGGAAACGACCGTTAAGAGACTTGGGATGTACCCCCAAGCTTCCACTGGCTACCCCGTGTTTGACGTCACATTTCTAGGAATTGTGGGTAATTTTCCTGGGCAAAGTCTGCATATAATGCAAGTTAAAAGGTGAATTTAACTCAAACTCGGCTCTTTTCTGAGACTTCAACAGGTTGTTTGTTGCCTTAACTGAACAAAATGTCCGTCTGTGTCAAACTTCCCGGTCTGCAGAGTTTCTGCATCAATGACGCATGAAAAGTAAATTACACTCGAGTTAAATTAAAAGAACTCAGTGATTCAGCTCCACCAATCACAGAACAGTAGTACTTGCCACTAGCCAATCACAGCACAGTAAGGCAATCCAAAAACAGTACGCCAAAAAATTATTTTCCAGTGTGCAATCCAGCATTCTATCATGTCTATTACTACCCACAATCCCCTATGCAGCAGGCAGAGATATATATATATACACATAAATATATATATAATATAAATATATACATATACAAATATATATACATACATTAATATATATATTTATATATATACACATACATAATTATATATATATGTATACATATATATTAGGGTTAGTATTATGACAAAGTAGTGTGTCCCTATTGAGTGCATCCTGCATGCAACAGTCCACTTTAAACGTGCAGCTGCAGTATGCAGACTACGAAGAGAAGCACACAAATAAAAAAGTATGCAATGTGCAACGCAGTGCTCTCATCTCCCAGTTTGTACATCCTCAAGTTCCTTTCCTTGCCTCCTCTCCTCTCCTTCCTTTGCCCCACAATACAGATCTAGTCGTCCCTTTGTTTTAGCCGCATGCCCGTGTATGTTTATTGAGAGCCGGAGTCACATTATTACACACTTACTTGACTGTTAAACTCTGATTATATAATTGACAATATCCATAGATATCCGTACGATGAATCTTAGTTTTCGGTTAGGACACAAAAGACTTCCGGCGAAACAAAAAACATAGACAGGAGGTGGTATGCTTAAAAAAACTAATCTTTATGTGAAATGATTTTCCTGCTTCCCGACACATCGAACTGAAGTCTCTCTCCCCGCCAGTGTTTCACAAGAGCGGCAGCGCCATCGCCATACAGTAATTCACACGTTGATACTTAAATCCAAAACTGCCCCGGGGCAACAGACACACAGTGCAACAGTCACATGGTTTCCTCTATGAACTCCCTTTATGTACACCCAGGGTCCCGCTCAGAGGCTAGTGTTTCTTTGACTTCTCCTTTTTCTTCTTCTCTTGGTATTCGAGGATCTTTTGGTGAAATATTCCTGCAGGATGAAAAAGAAAAAGAAAAAGGAACCAGATCTTGAGTCAGTGAAGCCGGTAACACAGTAAAATACCGTGTGGTGCTTTACGAGATAACTAGATCAGCATCACGGCCGCCTCTTAAAGGGCCGGTACTGAAACTCTGTATAAACTACACCTGAACATATAGTTAAATAACTCTCTTTGCATTTGATTATTGTTCATTTGAGTGTAGGAATAGCGTACATAAGAAAATGTCCCTAATATTATAACGTACATCCATTTAATTTGAAACCTTCAAAATAAAAGCACGGGGTATTTTCCGTACATTGAGAAAAGGCGATCGCGTGTCTTTCAAGTCGTCAGGGGCCACGTTCAATGACGCGAGCCGCGTCTGTGGACGCTTCATTCAACGACCAGGATGTTTTTTAATGTACATTCTTCAAGTTTAGATGCTCACAGTCGTTGTTGGAGTCCAATTGTGCGACGGATACAAATGAAAAGTGACGGTGACTTTGCACTGGGCTCAAAAGGAAGCGCTCTGGCTCTGAGGTCCTGGATCGCGTCTTTAACCCGAGTGACGACTCCTCACCTTGCTGCGGGCCGGGCTGCCGCTGCTCCACCTCCTGCATGAACAGGTCGAACGTCTGCGTCTGGATGAACTTCTTCACAAAGTGCCGCGTGGTCTTGGAGTCGATGGCCTTGTAGAAGCTCCTCTTCTCGAACACGCCCTCGCCTCCGCCGCGGCCGTACTTCACGTAGGAGCCGTAGTGGCCGACGGTCTTCACGAAGAAGTGCAGGAAGGCCTCCGACACGACGCGGTTCATCTCCTCCACCGCTGGAACGGCAAAGGGAGAGAGAACTAGACTTCTGCTCCAGGACAGAGGAAAGGAAGCACGTGAGGGACTAGGAGAGAGGAAAGGAAGCACGTGAGGGACTAGGAGAGAGGAAAGGAAGCACGTGAGGGACCAGGACAGAGGAAATGAAGCATGTGAGGGACCAGGAAAGAGGAAAGGAAGCACCAGAGGGACCAGGAGAGAGGAAAGGAAGCATGTGAGGGACCAGGACAGAGGAAAGGAAGCACGTGAGGGACCAGGACAGAGGAAAGGAAGCACGTGAGGGACCAGGACAGAGGAAAGGAAGCACGTGAGGGACCAGGACAGAGGAAATGAAGCATGTGAGGGACCAGGACAGAGGAAATGAAGCATGTGAGGGACCAGGAAAGAGGAAAGGAAGCACCAGAGGGACTAGGAGAGAGGAAAGGAAGCACGTGAGGGACCAGGACAGAGGAAATGAAGCATGTGAGGGACCAGGAAAGAGGAAAGGAAGCACCAGAGGGACCAGGACAGAGGAAAGGAAGCATGTGAGGGACTAGGAGAGAGGAAAGGAAGCACGTGAGGGACCAGGACAGTGGAAAGGAAGCACCTGAGGGACCAGGACAGAGGAAAGGAAGCACCTAGAGGGACCAGGACAGAGGAAAGGAAGCACGTGAGGGACGAGGAGAGAGGAAATGAAGCACGTGAGGGACCAGGACAGAGGAAATTAAGCATGTGAGGGACTAGGAGAGGAAAGGAAGCACGTGAGGGACGAGGAGAGAGGAAATGAAGCATGTGAGGGACCAGGACAGAGGAAATTAAGCATGTGAGGGACTAGGAGAGAGGAAAGGAAGCACGTGAGGGACCAGGACAGAGGAAAGGAAGCACCTGAGGGACCAGGACAGAGGAAAGGAAGCATGTGAGGGACTAGGAGAGAGGAAAGGAAGCACGTGAGGGACCAGGACAGTGGAAAGGAAGCACCTGAGGGACCAGGACAGAGGAAAGGAAGCATGTGAGGGACCAGGACAGAGGAAAGGAAGCACCAGAGGGACCAGGACAGAGGAAAGGAAGCACCAGAGGGACCAGGAGAGAGGAAAGGAAGCATGTGAGGCAGGCACGTGCACAGATAGAGCCCTAGTGGTGCTCAAGCACCAGCCCTTTTGCCCTGGATGAGAAAAGTGCCCTTTTTGCTGGAGCCCACTTTTTTTCTTCATTAATAAGTATTTAAGAATAAAAAATAGTCTCTGTCATCAAGTCCTCCCAAATGTGTTTGGATATCTGTCGGGGCATTTATTGGAGTTCTTGTGAGAATTTCGCCCCGACATGCTCCGCGGCGCTCACGAGCCCCCGCCGCGCCCCTCCCTCCTCCTCCTCCACTTCCTCCTCCGCGCAGTGCTCCTCGCGCCACCAAACGGGTGCACCTCCTTCTCCTCTGACCCGCAGCACCAGACGGTGTTTGTCCCCTGACGTTGTTTGGTGATAAATTAACCACAACTGAAAATATTACGTCACAACTGGTCCGACGTTTCCTAAAAAAAATAAACAAACACAAATTCCCGAAATCCGTGATTTCAAAGCCTAGTCCAGCTGTTTACTGACGTCATGTTTGAGAGAGAGAGATAGAAATAGAGATAGATAGATAGAGAGAGAGAGAGAGATCTGTTTTATAAATGCCATTTAGACAATTTCGATAGTATGTTGAATTTATTAATTCATTTTATAAATGTCACAATAATTCACAGCTAGAACAGAGCAGCTAAACTATGCTAACAATAGCTCTCGGTGTCATGCTATCCATGTGCCACATTGTTTTATGTGGTATGTTTCTCTTTGTTTTGTCTGTTCCAGTTTTACAAAGATCAATCTTGTGTGAGTAATTGCAGAGGGTGAAAAGAGTAAACGCAAGAAAAACTAGAATGGGCACTCGGTAGAGCGCATACCTTCGCATATCACAAGATTGGGCATTGAATTATGAACATTTTGGCATTAGTTGCATGCCAATTGGACAGAAATGTATCGTGCTATGGTAAAAAAAGAGTTTGACCTTTCCATGACCTTGACCTTTGACCCGATTGATCCCAAAATCTAATCAAATGGTCCCCGGATAATAACCAATCATCCCACCAAATTTCATGCGATTCAAGAACATTTTGACCTGTTCATGACCTTTGACCTTGACCCGATCGATCCCAAAATCTAGTCAACTGGTCCCCGGATAATAAACAATCATCCCACCAAATTTCATGCGATTCGGTTCAATACTTTTTGAGTTCTGCGAAAGATTTTGACCCGTTCATGACCTTTGACCTTTGACCCGATCGATGCCAAAATCTAATCAACTGGTCCCCGGATAATAAACAATCATCCCACCAAATTTCATGCGATTCGGTTCAATACTTTTTGAGATTTGCGAATAACATGCATACAAATAAATAAATAAATAAATAAATACACGGCGATCAAAACATAACCTTCCGGCATTTTCAATGCGAAGGTAAACAACACTTGTAATAGCTTCTTACGAACCAAGAGTGATGTCATGCTGGGAAATATCAGATTGAGGCCTTATAACGTTTTTACAGAAGTTTGATATTTCCCGGCATGACCGAACGGTCGAGGTTAGTACGTTGTTTATTATATGGCATTTTTGGCTCCTATTATTTTGTAAATGAAAATAAATTGTAATTGTTAATAGAAAACATGTCATTTTGTTCAACTCTCATGTCTTCTCACGACACAATGTGTTTCAAGTGTTGCTGTCAACCAACTCCTTAACTTGGAAAAATCATTTTGGCGATGGGTGCCCTTTTCTTTGGTTTGAGCACCTGCCCCCCAAAATGTCTGTGCACGTGCCTGATGTGAGGGACTAGGAGAGAGGAAAGGAAGCACCTGAGGGACCAGGACAGAGGAAAGGAAGCATGTGAGGTACTAGGAGAGAGGAAAGGAAGCACGTGAGGGACCAGGACAGAGGAAATCAAGCATGTGAGGGACTAGGAGAGAGGAAAGGAAGCACGTGAGGGACCAGGACAGAGGAAATTAAGCATGTGAGGGACTAGGAGAGAGGAAAGGAAGCACGTGATGGACCAGGAGAGAGGAAATAAAGCACGTGAGGGACCAGGACAGTGGAAATGAAGCATGTGAGGGACCAGGACAGAGGAAAGGAAGCACGTGAGGGACCAGGACAGAAGAAATTAAGCATGTGAGGGACTAGGAGAGAGGAAAGGAAGCACGTGAGGGACCAGGACAGAGGAAATGAAGCACCAGAGGGAGCAGGAGAGAGGAAAGGAAGCATGTGAGGGACTAGGAGAGAGGAAAGGAAGCACTTTTATCCAAAGAGACTTACAACATGTTACATTCACACACTGTAGACACAGCTACACGGAGCAACTCAGGGTTAAGTGTCTTGCTCAAGGACACATGGACTAGGGCGGGGATTGAACCGCCGACCCCCTGATTGATAGACCGACCTCTGACCTCTGACCCCGTCGCCGTTTCACTCACTTGACGTCTGTTCTCGGTGACTTAGCGCCTCGAGTATTTCCGCCTCGAGCTTCGGGGGCAGAATTGAACCCTCGTCGCCAACCTGGAAAAAAACCGATTCCACACAAACGTTTTAAAATTCACAACCAATTTAGATTATTCACATTCCTGTTGGCGAGACCTACGGAAGCAATGAAGGTCTCCGTTTTATCCCCCGACAAGTCGACCACCAGGAGCTGTCCCAGAGAGAAGAAGAAGAGTAAGGATTTCACCAGCGACGCCGTCGTCACCCCCCCCCCCCCCGTCACGACGTTCCCTCCATCTCGACTCACGTCGCTCTTGTCGGTGACCAGGTCCAGCAGGCGTTTCTGGACCCCCAGCAGGTAGGGGGTGGGCGCCATCACCACGTCGATCAGGATCTCCGGAACGATGGAGATCATGGTGTGCTGCCAGAGGAAGGGGTAGAGCAGGGCGGCCACGGCGTGGATGACCTGCGACAGCGTGCTGCGGGGGAGACGGGGGAGACGCCGTCACGACGGACGCTACGGCAACCGTCCAGGTTGCTAACATTCGCCTTATGTTGAAATATAGTGTCTCAAATATCAATGTTCGGCTGGATTAGGTCTCCGCGGCGTCCGCGTCGGCGAGCGTCTCACCCCAGTTCATCGGCGATGAAGACGATGCGCCGCTCCAAGACGGTGGCGGCAAACACCAGCAGCACCTCGCTGTCCGTCAGGCAGCCGAACAGCGTGTTGAAGTTCACGTGCTCCAGCCAGGAGTCCAGCGGCCGCGTCAGGCTGATGATCTGGTGGAGAGGAACCACCACTGTCACACACACACACACGTCGCCGACACCCAACTGACTTTAAACTCTTCGTCGAGGCAGGAACGCTCAGCTCTAAAAGGACGGGAGGACATGCGGGTACGCATTTCCAGGGCTTTAAACCAAATTTCCATGACCAAACATTTAGTGAAATCTGGGTGTACCGATGACCACACATTAATGAGACACTAGTTTGATTAAAAGAATAAATATTTATATTAATGTTTATTCTTTTAAACAAACTGCGTAAATGAACATGTGAATATAACACATGTCCATGACTTTTCCAAAACTTTTGGAAATTTGATTTTTTTCAAGGACTTTTCCTTAACAACATTTAAAATTCCATGATTTTTCCAGGTTTTCCATGACTGTATCCTGTACTGCAGTGACACACTGACTATGGAGAAGTAGCACATACAACCACACTAAGAAACATGCAAACTATCCCGTTATGAATGGGGAAATTTAATTAAAGGTTGAAGACTCCGAAAATGAAATAATCTTGATTTCATCAAATATAAAGTTTAGTGCTACACGCTACCAGCTGTGGAGACGTTGATACAGCCGTCTACTTATAAAGCATTCGTAGATCTATGTATTTCTCTTATGATTTAGTATGTATTCTATTCTATTTGAATGTTTTTGTATTATCTGGAGCTCTGAGATCTCTGTTGATATGGAAGAAAAAGAAGAAGAAACACGAGCAATCAGACCAGCAGAAAGGTTGGACACGAGGTAATGGAGACGAAGGAGAGCTAAAGGATTGTATTTACAGGTAGAGTAGGGGCTGCACCCCCGGTCTCACCTGGATATTTGTTTCCTGTGATTGGACTGCTGGCGTTTCTTCTTCTTAGAGTTTCGGATATGTCAGCGAATAATATCACAGAACTAACGATCGGCTCAAGTTTAACATGAGCTACCCTGAGTCTTTAAAGTTGAAGTTAAAACAGTCCTGTGGTTATCTGGGAGCTGGAGGAGGGGTGTTGGTCTGACCTCGGTGCCCGACTCAGGAATGAAGCTCTTAATCTCCACGGTGTTTCCCGGAGCTGGGAACGGAGCCTCCCTCAGCTTCTGCATGAAGGGGTAGATCATCGCCATGGAGATCTGCCGCCGCTTCTCCACCTCATTTAATATCTGCACACAGGTCGCGACACGATGCGGATGAATACTAAAATACAAATATCTTGAACTCTCAGAGCTTCACAGATATTAAAGTGTGATTGCTGCCACAGCGATGCTCGGGATCTTTCGTATAGAGAAGCTCAAATTAGTAAAATAATTATTCTGAGCTGCTGTTTCTGATTTTTAATACATTCATTACTTTATGTTCACACCAAGTACACGTCTAATGTCGAATGTCTGAAGGATGTAGAAGCTGAAGGACGTAGAAGCTGAAGGACGTAGAAGCTAAAAGACGTAGGAGCTGAAAGACGTAGAAGCTGAAGGACGTAGAAGCTGAAGGACGTAGAAGCTGAAGGACGTAGAGGCTGAAGGACGTAGAAGCTGAAGGACGTAGAAGCTGAAGGCCTCACGTAGAAGCTGAAAGACGTAGAAGCTGAAGGACGTAGAAGCTGATGGACATAGAGGCTGAAGGATGTAGAAGCTGAAGGACGTAGAGGCTGAAGGACGCTGAAGGACATAGAGGCTGAAGGACGTAGAGGCTGAAAGACGTAGAAGCTGATGGACATAGAGGCTGAAGGACGTAGAAGCTGAAGGACGCTGAAGGACATAGAGGCTGAAGGACGTAGAGGCTGAAAGACGTAGAAGCTGAAGGACGTAGAAGCTGAAGGACGTCGAGGCTGAAAGACGTAGAAGCTGAAGGATGTCGAGGCTGAAGGACGCTGAAGGATGTAGAGGCTGAAGGACGCTGAAGGATGTAGAGGCTGAAGGACGTAGAAGCTGAAGGACGTAGAAGCTGAAGGACGTAGAAGCTGAAGGACGTAGAGGCTGAAGGACGTAGAAGCTGAAGGACGTAGAGGCTGAAGGACGTAGAAGCTGAAGGACGTAGAGGCTGAAGGACGTAGAGGCTGAAGGACGTCGAGGCGGTCCGTTGACCTCACCTTGGAGAAGAGGCCGAAACAAGCCATCGAGCTGATGATGCAATACGCCTCCGGGGGTCGAGCTCCTTTCCCTCCGGGCTGCAGGTTGGAGGAAGAGAAGTTTATGACCACCTGAGATCCAGAACGGCGACACCGCGAAGACGAGCGCAGGCGACGCACTGACCAGTAACCTCCGGCAGTATCCGTTTCTTCTGCTGCCGTCAACCTCCGTCAGAACGAAGGAGAACGTCTCGCTGGAGGAAAAAGGAGGCGACAGACGGCGTTCACTGAGCTGAACGCGGGGACGAGGGTCCTCCGACCGAGGGGCGCTCGTACCTGTGGTATTCTGTCAAAGGAGCCCAGTTGATGCCCTCGGGGAAACAAAAGAGAGTGATGGCCCGCAGCGTCTTCTCCTCCTCCTCCTTCTGAAACTTCGCCATGCCATCTCTCTGAAAGCAAAACAATAGAAAAGCAGGTTCACATTTATATTCTGTTATCATTCGCTTCTTCTTCCCTCCCGTTTGCTGCGCCACTACATTTGGATACGAACCCCTCCGCACTGCCCTTAAAGCAACGGAGCTCCTGAGGTTACTGAAAGGTGGTTCCTCAAATGTAGGAGCTCCCTTTGTTCGGCTTGAATCTACAATTCATTATGACGCACAAATCCAAAGATGACCTCTGTGGGTCAAAAGAACCACATCTTGAATCAGTAGAAAAAGAAAAAAAAGGGTTAGCTCACTCTAAAAACATCTAAAACACATGTTTCCTCTTACCTGTAGAGCTATTTATGAGCCTGGATTGTTTTGGTGGGAGTTGCTTGACGTTGGGAGATATCGGCCGGAGATGAATCTGCTTTTAATCCTTTTCATATGATGGGAATAGATGACACTCGCCTTGTTGTGAGCATCTTAAACGTGCCAGAAAGAAACTATTCATCTACTCGTGGACGAGAGGCAACAAGATATGAGGATTATCTGGAGGAAGCGGTCATGATTTCTGGACAGGGGCCTTCCCGGTCGAGTGTCATGTAGTTCCATTATACGGCGAGAAGGCAGACATCTCTACTTCTTTGAATGTGATTGTTGGAGTTAAAACCACCTCGTACACCAGTGTTCCCCCCACCATTCTATCAGGTTGGCGCCCCCTGAACTCTCCCCCGTCCCCCTGTAATTTTCTCTGTAGCGCCAGATTACACCGGAAGTACTTTCAGGTTCCCTTTCCTAAAGAACAGGTCTTATTTTATTAAACTAAATGGCCGTATGTTATTGTTCCTACACCGCGGTGGCGTTAACGCTTCTCTTCGGCTCTCGGGGTTCTTACACATTTTTGACCGATGGATTTCCAGGACTTTTCCATGACTATAAACCAAATGTCCATGACCAAACTGAAATCTCGGAATAAACATGAAAACTGTAGAACATGTTGCGTATTGAGAGCTATCGCTGGCTTATATTTTGAGCGTCTTTCTTTAAAAAATGTATTAATTATTTCAAACTCGGCGTGAATGAACATGTGATTTTAACAAATTTCCATGACTTTTCCAAAACTTTTATGATTTAAGTTTTTTCCACGACTTTTCCAGGCCTGGAAATTACCATTTTAAAATTCCATAACTTTTCCAGGTTTTCCATGACTGTACGAACCCTGGGTATAGCTTCGCCCCCACGCAGGTGAGCGCGCTCCCACCGGCCGGCAGAGAGCGTTGAATATGTCGCGTAAAAAACAAAGCGAGACACTGAAACACTGAACACACACCAACTTAAATCAGCGTTGTGTGGAACTCTGACCCGCCTCCCTCCGGCTTTGCGTGGTCCGACCCACCGTCAAACTGACCTTGGGGAACTGGTAGGTGATCTGAGGTTCGTAGCTGCTGCCGTCTTTGGTCTTCTTGAGGCTGACCACCACCAGGTACTCAAAGAAGTACTGGCCGCTGGCGTAGCGGTGCGGCCTGGACACGGCGCCGTCTGCCGCCGCGGGGCCCGGCGGCTCCGTGGGCTCGGGGTCTTTGTCTCCTGCGCAGAAATGTGGGAATACATCCAGGGGTCACCGCTGTGGTCCATGTAGGAAGGTCTACTGGGCCCCTGGTCTGACGGTGATCGGATATATATGAGCGGTCATAGGAGTGGCTATAAAAACACTGGTTAACACATTTTGATTCATAGATTCTGTCATATTCATTGAATGTTTATGCAACTCTGTAATGATTCCTTCTGGTCACATGACGTCTTTTATTCTGTCCATCCTGGAGAGGGATCCTCCTCTGTTGCTCTCCTGAAGGGTTCTTAGCTTTTTTCTATATTTTTTAGAGTTTTTCCTGATCCGATGTGAAAGGTCAAAGGTCAGGGATGTCGTATGTGTCCGGATCGTAAAGCCCTCCGAGGCACATTTGTAACGTGTGATATCGAGCGACACAAAATAAACCGAATTGAATTTTGTTTCCTTTAAGTTCAACGTTATTTTTGCTCCTCCTCATCAGGGTTTTTACCAAGAGAACATTTTAGAAACCTAGAACCGCGTCACACCTCTTCCCCTCGTGACATACGGCAGAAGACATTGATCGACGTCTGAAAAGAAAGCGCGGGGTTAAAGTGCAAGTGACCAACCAGCCAGACTAAACTGAACTAGAAAAAAATTGCTCTCTAAATGCACAACTGTTTTTTGGTTTTTGTTTGTCACGTGTTTGTCGTGAAGTTGAATTTCGTTGCATAACGACAATAAATGACCCTCGAGTCCTTGAGCCAGTGTCTGCCCGCTGGCCCGGGTCACCCTCCCGATCCGGGGCTCCGCTCCGGAGGCCTGGAGGCCGCATCCAGCCGTGTTCCTCCAGCTCCATCGTGTCTCCTCCGCTGGCGGCCGGCGGCCTGTCCGCGTGTTCTCTGCTGCATTCCTCTCTCGTTGGCGAAAAAATGAAAGCGGCCCAGCAAGGGGCCTTTGTTTTTCTTTTTCTTCCTCAGGCCCGGCAGCCTCGTGTCTGTGTGTGTTTTAGGCCTGCTGGAGCATCTTGCAAGAATGCACAAATACCTCTCTGTAGTTTTATGATCCGCAGTCTTTGCGTCACACTTTGGCTCGTTCCACCTGAACAATCTGTTCCCTTCGCTCGGTGGGGGGGGGCAACAGCCTCTTAATGTGTTTGGTTTTCATTTCCCCCGTATCAAAGCTAAACCAGACGTTCTCTGGGGGGAAATGAGGAGCCCGATGGAAATCCCCCCCCCCCCCCCCCCGGTGCATCTGCAGCTGGACTCTGATTGCAATTGCGCAACACTTGTTTGTCATATTCGGTATCTACTCAGAACTGCTGCTCCACACCCCGCGAGCAAATATCACGAGGTGTTTTAACCCCAAACCACAAGGAGACCCAACGCCCAGCTCCTCCTCCTCCTCCTCCTCCTCCTCCTCACGGTAACGGTGAACAACAAAGTGGAAGCACTTGACGGCGTCGCCGCACCGCGGTACTCACGGTCTCGTTTGCCCTTGCGGAAGGAGGACCACATGGCGCTGAACCTCTTGAGGGGCCCGCGGTGTCCATCTTCGTCTTCACCTGGCGGGTCGGCTGCTGCGGGAAGACGAAGGGCAGAAGCTGCTGAGCACTGGAAATACCGCGATATCAGGACCGCAGCTATTGATGACTATTGGGGCGCTTTCACAAGTTATTAGTAATGGCAAATATTAGGGCAGCTAAGAAAAGTCTGGCGAGTTCAGAGAACAACATCACTTTACTCTCACGCAGCTTTTTAAAAGCAGGAAAAGACAATGCTTATGCAATATTACGATATCTAGTCTAATTTTATATATATATATATATATATACATGCTTTAATTTAGGAAGTAAAGTGTATTTATATTGCTTATGACAGACAGTGTCACAAAGTTCAGTACCATAGTCAATTAAAACAATTTGGCAAAAACAGGGACAACAAAATGTCAACAGTTAAAAGAGCAAAAGTACAAAACACTGTAAAAGATGGTGCAATAAAATAAATAAACAGAAGATAAAGAGCAGGCCATAGAATATTTAAAATCAACCAAATGCCAGTGTAAACAGGCGTGTTTTGAGATAGCGTTTATAGTTATTGTGCTCAGCGCAAAAACAATAAAGATCCATTATAGTTATTTAGCAATGATTCAAAGTCCAATTAGGAACCCTTTATTTGAAGATCCAGGGTAAACTGGTTTAAGAAAACTGTAACTGAAGAAAACCTGAACTTAAGAAAACCTTTGCAGTCACTTACTGTGTTTCTCCGCCGCCTCAGAGATGAGGTTACCTTTGGGCTGCTCACCTGGACAACACAGAGGAGCGGAACGATCAGTTTGATAAATACTGTGACGTCACTTATTATAAATACTTTGCACGGATTTTCAAGGTGAATCCAGGTGTGAGAACTACAGCACTGAACAACTTTCAGGCATGAAATTTGACCCTGACCTGGTGATTTACGGGCGTTTCACTGAAACTTATTTTACCATTTGATTTAGAATCAACCAAATGCTTAAAAGCATTTAAATGACATCAAGTAATCGACTCTACAGGAGCGGCTCATCGTGGCCGTAACAATGTTCTTCAAATAGCATCTCCATGGAAGTGTTTCTGGGTGTCACATTTAAATTAAGATTTTTTTTGGGGGGGGGGGGGAATCCATCTCATTCGCTTTGCGGCAGATTGATTACAGTGACGGTTAAGTCTGAGGCGGAAGTTTGGCCTAAAAAGAAAAACTAGGTTGGCGAGGACCAGGTCGCGTTTCCATGGTAACTAAACAGTTTCCTGCAGACGAGGCCCGATTTGCTGAAGTAGGGTCGGCGTTCTTCTGAAACACCCCAAAGAAACTGATACTGACCCGTTTCAACGGAGCAAACCGAGATCCACTAGAAACGGAAACTGGAGTATATCGCTAATATCACACATGTACCAAGGCTCTGTACGATATTCACAAGTACAGCACATTAAACTAAATATGTAAACAAGTGCGGTCTGTTCCATCGGGAGCAACCGTCATCAACAACAGAGGTCTTCCCTATTAGTCCTGTGTGTACACTCCAACTGGGCTGAATCATTTGTTTACATCAGGCTCCAAGGAAAGAATTCTTCATGCTTGTGCTGCGTTCAGGTCCAGTGGGGAGAATACAAAATAACTGATTTCTACCGGACAATTCTGTCAGAAGAAAGTTCTCTTACAATAAGTGTCAGGCGGCGATTCACCATTTCATATTCAGATTATATTCATATTATTTGGTTTAACAATGACTAAAAGAGTCCGTCACCAAACTTTGACGTCCCACTGCAAACACGGGAATACCGCAAGTCTAAATAAAATTAATTCATTACCAACAAAGTTCAAACTTCAGAACTCGTCTCATCTGAAAGGAAGGGAAGGGAGAGAAAGAGAAAAGTATATCGCTTATAATTATCCAAAATAAAAGCTGGTATGGTTTCCATTATGATTATTATTTTTATATTGCAACAGGAAACCATCTAAAAAGTGGGCCTGTATTTTATTATTAATTTGATAACAAAAGGAATGTCCCATCAAAATTGTACCAATTGTCAATTTTACTTTCATATAGAGAAGTACAAATTAATGTAGTAAAACAACTCAAATATACTACAGTATCAAATATGTTTTGTACGGCCTCATGCAAGCACAGTGCCCGCCGTAAAAATTATTGGGGATTTTGTACTTCCATTGAAAGTCTATGTGCAAGTGAGAGAGAGTGAGAGTGAGTGAGAGAGAAAGAGAGAGAGATGCAACATTTCCCCCTCGACCCAGAGTGAGAGCAGGGAAGTCCCTCATCCACCATGACGCCTTCATGGAATAGTTTGAAAGTTTGGGAAATATTTGGGATACCACTCTCATGTCTGACCATCTAGCTCTGCAAGAAACACCCCAAAAAAGCAGATTTCCCCACAATGTTGAACTTCCTTTCAGTCCTGCAGTTAAAATTCAATTAATTTCCGAGCGAATTTTCAAAAGCACAGAAAAACATCCAGCTCTCTTTAATGTATTTGAAATTTTTTTTAAAGCTCATTTTAGGGTTGTGTATGAACCAAACTCTGGTGATACGTTGGTTACCGTTCAATATATACCGGGATATATTGCCATAAGCCCGGCGATATACTGCAAATGTAATGTCACGGCACATAAAACACAAAACATAATAGTGCAACACTCAGTGTGTCAATAATAACTTTTACAATTTGCAGGAATGATTGCCGCGTTTCCAAAGAAACAAAAGCCCATTTATAATCGTCACGAGGCGATGCCGCTCGACCGGTTTTCTATAAAAAGGAGCCGCTCTGTCTTTTGAAGACGGAAGTGATTCGGTCACGCCCAACGCGCTGAACCTTTTGTAAACGAGGAGGAAACAGAAGATCCGATCCCGAGCGATTCGCTCGATGGCGAAACCGGTTCCGCTCGACCGCAAACCGCATTCTCGTTGTGCCGCGGCGACGCTCCGGTTTGCCGTCGACCGAGTCGTACACTCGTACGCGTTCCTTTAACCCTCCTGTTACCTTCAAATTTACTAACATCTTTTAACCTTTAAACCTCCAGAAAATTATTAGAATTAATATTGTTTCCCAAGTTTAAGTGTCGGGTACTTTATGTTTGTTTGTTGACTACCTAAACAGCCCTTTAAATGAAAAACAATAATACCCAACCAAAACCAATGTTTGTAAAAAGTTGATATTTCTTATATGTTTGACACAGTGAAAAACAGCCTGGGGTCAAATTGACCCCAAAGAACACCGATGGGTACGAGTTGTGTTCAGGACATTGAAAACATATCATCATGTGAATTTTGATGTTTTCCCAATTGTCCCCAATAAATTAGGAAGTCATGAAATATGAAGCAAAAAAAATTGTCAATGATTTTTTAGAGACGTTAAATATGTAATGGGGTCAAATTGACCCCAAAGGTAATAGGAGGGTTAAAAAACGTCGAACGAGTGCAGCCGAACGCATCCGAGGCGAGCTAGAAAACACGGAAGACGTCCGGGTTTCACTTTCAATCTGGATCCTCACGACAACGTCAATGAGATCATCCTTCAGGGCGGCCCGACGTCCGCCTGACTCGACCTCCGTCTGTGTTCACTGAAAATATGGAGCAAAATCGACACAACAGTACTCTTGACATAGACGATGACGTCAGAGCGAAATCGTCTTCGGCCGAGACGAGCTGCTGCCTGGACGCGCCGCTGCCGTCGAGCTGCGAGGAGGCTGTAAACGTGGCCCCGCCCTCGGGCTCCTGGACGTGTCACGACCGATTCTATAGAAGGAATGACGCCGGCGGAGACGCATAACAGAGAACTGCCCCGAATCCTGTGTCATTCTAAACACCTGCAACCTGTAGGTTTGAAATACAATCTCCCCTGTCCTACACCAGCGGGATCGTGTTTCAGTGCCAACAGCAGCATTCCTGTGGAGCCAGCAGTGGAAAAGGTGTTGGACTTCAAATGTGAGCGGGCGGATTACAACAGCGTCACAAAGGGCTCCCTCGCAGGCATCGTGCGAGCCCTTCATGGACCCTTTTCTGCAGACCTTTGCCAGAGGGAATTACCCACAATTCACAGCGGTGTGGCATCAAACACGCAGATTACCAACCAGTGGAAGTGTGGAAGCCGGAGACACGAGATACCCAGAGAGGACAACACATGGGTGCTTTTACATTTATATGAAAGATGGAGCGTGAGAACATATAAAAGCAGATTATTAGACAGATTTAGTCATAAACCATTTAATTTTGTTATCGAAGCTGGTTTGAAAATATCTCAGATTACATATATATTACATACGTATATATATATATATATACACACACACACACACATAAATATATATATATACACACACACATATAAATCTGTGTATATATGTATATACATATATACACACATAACAATATATATATATACATACACACATATATATATATATAAACACACACACATATATGTATATATAAATATACATATATCTATATCTATATATTTACACACACATATAAATATATATATATACATACACACACATATATATATATATTTTCTTACACACACACATATATACATACTCATATATAAATATATATTTACAAACACACACATATATATATATATATACACACACACACACATTTGTATATATAAATATATATATGTATTTACACACATAAATATATATATATACACATACATATATTTTGTTACACACACACACACACATATATATACATACTCATATATAAATATATATACACACACACACACATATATAATATATATATATATATAAATATACACACACAGATACATATAAACTGGATATATAACCACTTGACAGGTGACGTTAGTGAAGTCCGTGGGGGTCAGGCTGTAGGGGAGACGCTGTTATGTGGGCTCTAGTGCACTTGTCATGGCCAGTCAGACTGTGGATGAACAGTGAAGGACTGAAGCCTCGTTTTACTGACACGACGTCTATTTTAATCCCAACATCAGTTCTGCTGCCAAATCAAACCAAACCGCGACGTGAAATACGCGGATTTTACGCGTTGACGTCTGAGGTGCTGAACTCTCAATTTCAGCGCGTTCATAAATTATTTCAAATTGTTTTTAAGCAGTTTATTTCACTATTTTTCCGCCGTACTTAACTCCCAAAAGTAGTAGTGACAACCTACGGATATAGCTACAAGTTGCGCGAGACGTCAACATCCCGCTCCGACAGGTTGCTACGTGTTACCAGCACACCGTGTCACCGTAACCTCGCTAGCTTAAGTCGTTTTTTCCTTATATTCTTCCGGTTTTTTAAACTCTATTTATCCGTTTCACACACGACAGGTCGTATCTACGTCACACGCCGACTTCACAGCGGACACACGTCCCGCGTACTCACTCCATCTGCTCCGTAAATTGGTCGGTGTGGCCCCTTTCCTTCTCTTCACCACCGCGCCGCTCATGTCTGCCTCTCCCCGGCGCTACCCCGCGGTCCCCCGCGGTCCTCTCAGCTGTTTTCGTCGGTGAAAAAAACTCAGTAGCGCAGCAACGGCACTTTACCGTCTCCATTCCCACGCGCACACATCGCACCCTGTGCTCGCTCGCGCTTCCCGCCGCTCCCCTCTCTCTCGCTCCGCGCGTGCTCCACGAGCTCCAACTGCTTCTGCTTGTAGTGTGTTGTGTTGCGTTCAAGTCGGGTCCGCCAAAACGCTCCATAACGCGTTTACCTACTGTCGTCCGTTACCACGGCAGTTTGTTTTTCTTCCTCTTTGCTGTGTGAATAATCTGGTTCGCGAACATTAAACTGAGTAAAGAGCAGGTCCGAATATCTTTTTACTTCGTAGGATCCTGTGAAGTGTCAGGAATCTGAATCAGACTCACGTGGATGACTTTTCTTCCACTTTTACGAGGACTGTAAATACACTTCTGAAAAAAATGCTGTTCTTTAAACTGTAAATAGAGAGTTTACACTCACAGACAAGTCATGGTTCTTAAATGGTTCTTTAAAAGGATGTGTGGTTCTACAAAGAACCATCACCTGCTGAAGAACCATTTTTTCGTTTGAGTCACCATTTTCGGTTCTTTGAAGAACTATTTAAGGAAATGGTTCTTTAAAGAACCCTGTATGAAACGTTGTTTGTGGAACCAGAAATGGTAGCTTAAAGAACCATTTTTAGGTTCTTTAAAACACCTTTATAGGTTCTTTGGAGAACTCTTTAAGGAAATGGTTCTTTAAAGAACCCTGGTTTGAAAGGTTCTTTGTGGAACCAGAAATGGTGCCTTAAAGAACCATTTTTAGGTTCTTTAAAACACCTTTATAGGTTCATTGGAGAACTCTTTAAGGAAATGGTTCTTTAAAGAACCCTGGTTTGAAAGGTTCTTTGTGGAACCAGAAATGGTGCCTTAAAGAACCATTTTTAGGTTCTTTAAAACACCTTTATAGGTTCTTTGAAGAACTATTTAAGGAAATGGTTCTTTAAAGAACCCTGGTTTGAAAGGTTCTTTGTGGAACCAAAAATGGCTCTTCTATGGCATCCCTCTGAAGAACCATTTTCGGTTCCAGATGGCACCTTCATTGTTCTGTGTTTACGTACCTTTCTGCTTCACTTGGTTCTGGGTCCAGTTCACCTGCGAGGCACCCTCCACCTCTGGGACGTACTCTATAGGATTAGAAATGGAAAAAGATCCTCACAAGGATTTGACCAGTGATTATCGTGAGATGGATCAACTGCGTGTGTGTGTGTGTGGGGGGGTTACCTTTTCTCGATGTCTCCCGCACTGATGAGAACGACAGCAGTCCTCTCCGCCGGTCGAATGCACCCTCTTCAGAACTTCTGTTCTTTTCTGCAGAGGTTCAATGATGGGTCATGAGCGAGTAAAAAACATTAAGTGAGATGCAAGTAATATTGTGTGTGTGTGTGTTGCACGATCCGCCATCTTACTTTTAACGCGGAAGGATGAGAAGCTGAGACTTCTTCTGGTCTTCGGAGACGGTTGCTGCTCCGGTTTCTGAGAGAAAGGGTGATTAAAGATGCATAGAAATGAAATAAAGAGCCACGAGGCAATGTGTACAATCGGTTAGTGGTCTAGTGAGAAAGATTAGTCTAATTTTTCACCTCGCCGGTAAAAGAAATAAGCATGTTGCTCCGTCTGTCTGTATCCCAACAGCTTTTGGTTCTTCATGATTTGTGTGACCCTCTTGACCTGTCGGGTCACACATTTGTCTTTTTAATCCAATGTGTCTTCACTAATTTGTATTTAGTGTAGTCGATTTCTAGTTGCCAGATTGCCAAAATCGTTGCCGCCAAATCTTAGGCTTGTTCTGACGAGTCTTAAAAACCTGCATTCTCTCTACTGACCACCAGGGGGCGATTCCTCTGACTGTAAATTACTTATCTCTCGATTTACTCCCTTTGTAAACATTGTAAACATGAGTTTATGGTCTCTATCTCTAGTTCCAGGTCTTCTTCAATACAACATGATTCATCAGCGCGATATATTATGGTCCATTTCGAGTTAAATAGACCATAAAGCAGAGTGTACCGTAGGGTGGCCTTACTATGATTGACAGATTACAACATGGCAATGGCGGTAATCCAAGATGGCGACGAAAAAAATCCAATTATGGGTGACGTCATGATGACTTAGTCCACTTTATATATATATGTATATATATATACATATATATATACAGTCTGTTTTCCTTCTATAGGCAAGTGTAAACAATAAAAAGTGCAACTTTAAACTCATATAAAGTGTTTTAAATGGAATACTGTACATTATGTACATATGTTTTACTTTAATTTACTAACTGACATCACTGCCTTTGCTGCCACTGTTGTTGCTTGGCTTTGAATAAACTGGAAGCTGCATGAACTTTACATTATGGTCTCTGCATGGGAAGACATGGCCGCTATTTATAGCCCGCCAAAAAAAAATGACAGGACACGATGGTGCCCTATGGGAAAACTCCCCCCGGCAATATAAACCACCAGTGTACCAGTGGAATGCATCGATGCAGCGGGGTTAGCGGGGTGAGCGGGGCGCGTCGTAAAGTAAAGAATTTGTAATATTAGTTTGTTCCAGTTCGGTTGTTGCCATCTCTTTCTGCATTACGGCCTTAAGGCCTCAACATTCACTCTGTCATTGATGCTGTGGAAAGATCCACAGTTTTATGTTGCGTATTAGTTTTGAATAACCCGGGTATAATAAGCATGAGTTGTGAAAAGAACAACAATTATAATAAATTAGCACTTTTATTTATTATCGTCCCCTGAGCAGCGCTCAAATGACTTGCAGGTGGCATCTGGAACCGAAAATGGTTCTTCGGAGGGATGCCATAGAAGAACCATTTATGGTTCCACAAAGAACCTTTAAACCAGGGTTCTGTAAAGAACCATTTCCTTGAAGAGTTCTTCAAAGAACCTATAAAGTGTCTATAAAAGAACCTTAAAAAATGGTTCTTTGTGCTAGAATAAACACACATTTAAAGTTCGTTGTATTAGCTTTAAAGTAAGTTCAAGTAGGTTTAAAGTAAGTACAAGTAGGTTTAAAGTAAGTACAAGTAGGTTTAAAGTAAGTAAAAGTAGGTTTAAAGTAGGTTTAAAGTAAGTAAAAGTAGCTTTAAAGTAGCTAAAAGTAGCTTTAAAGTAGGTAAAAGTAGGTTTAAAGTAAGTACAAGTAGCTTTAAAGTAGGTAAAAGTAGCTTTAAAGTAAGTAAAAGTAGCTTTAAAGTAAGTAAAAGTAGCTAAAAAGTAGCTTTAAAGTAGGTAAAAGTAGCTTTAAAGTAAGTAAAAGTAGCTTTAAAGTAAGTAAAAGTAGGTTTAAAGTAAGTACAAGTAGCTTTAAAGTAAGTAAAAGTAGCTTTAAAGTAAGTAAAGTAGCTTTACAATAAGTAAAAGTAGGTTTAAAGTAGGTAATAGTAGGTTTAGAGTAAGTACAAGTAGCTTTAAAGTGGGTAAAAAGTAGCTTTAAAGTAGTAAAAAGTGGGTTTTAAAGTAAGTAAAAGTAGATTTAAAGTAAGTACAAGTAGCTTTAAAGTAAGTAAAAGTAGCTTTAAAGTAAGTAAAAGTAGGTTTAAAGTAAGTAAAAGTAGCTTTACAGTAAGTAAAAGTAGGTTTAAAGTAAGTACAAGTAGGTTTAAAGTAAGTACAAGTAGGTTTAAAGTAAGTACAAGTAGGTTTAAAGTAGGTAAAAGTAGCTTTACAATAAGTAAAAGTAGGTTTAAAGTAAGTAAAAGTAGGTTTAAAGTAAGTACAAGTAGCTTTAAAGTAAGTAAAAGTAGGTTTAAAGTAAGTAAAAGTAGCTTTACAGTAAGTAAAAGTAGGTTTAAAGTAAGTACAAGTAGCTTTAAAGTAAGTAAAAGTAGGTTTAAAGTAAGTACAAGTAGGTTTAAAGTAAGTACAAGTAGGTTTAAAGTAGGTAAAAGTAGCTTTACAATAAGTAAAAGTAGGTTTAAAGTAAGTAAAAGTAGGTTTAAAGTAAGTACAAGTAGCTTTAAAGTAAGTAAAAGTAGCTTTAAAGTAAGTAAAAGTAGGTTTAAAGTAAGTAAAAGTAGCTTTACAGTAAGTAAAAGTAGGTTTAAAGAAGTACAAGTAGGTTTAAAGTAAGTACAAGTAGGTTTAAAGTAAGTACAAGTAGGTTTAAAGTAGGTAAAAGTAGCTTTACAATAAGTAAAAGTAGGTTTAAAGTAGGTAAAAGTAGGTTTAAAGTAAGTACAAGTAGCTTTAAAGTAGGTAAAAGTAGGTTTAAAGTAAGTAAAAGTAGCTTTAAAGTAAGTAAAAGTAGGTTTAAAGTAAGTAAAAGTAGCTTTACAGTAAGTAAAAGTAGGTTTAAAGTAAGTACAAGTAGCTTTAAAGTAAGTAAAAGTAGGTTTAAAGTAAGTACAAGTAGGTTTAAAGTAAGTACAAGTAGGTTTAAAGTAGGTAAAAGTAGCTTTACAATAAGTAAAAGTAGGTTTAAAGTAAGTAAAAGTAGGTTTAAAGTAAGTAAAAGTACTCCTTCTGAAGAACAATGAACTTTGTTGAGTGTTTATTGATATTAATTACACCACCGGCAAGTTATCCGCTTTACAGAATGCAGAAAGGAGCCTAAAACTTCACGTACATGAGGAACATTCACATTAAACTATGATAATAGAGATGTAATTTTTTTTAATAGTTCTTCATTTCTAATGTATATGTTGTCTAAATGTTCTTTGTTGTTGTTTCATGCACTTTATTCCTAAACTCTCTTCATGTTGGACCAGAGAGAATCCACCTTCAGATCTTCTGTATGTTTGGACGAATGTAAGAAGAGACGGTGAAGATGACTCTGACTCTGAAGGTGATAACAGAGCAGAGGAGACGAGGACCGTATTGACTGAGGGCGCCGAGCCGCAGAAACACACAGGTGAGTCAGAAAAGAGTGAGTTGGGGACGGCATGTGTAGACGGCGTGTGTAGACGGCGTGTGTAGACGGCGTGTGTAGACGGCGTGTGTAGATGGCGTGGTCACGGAGGCCATCATGGCGTCTGAAGTGAACGACGCGCCGGGGGAAGGGCGAGAGAGCACAGGTACGCCCTCCAACGAACACGAGCCAGAGACACGGGGACATCACATGTTCAGTGAGTTCATTACTGTTTTCCAGCTCGACACATATTGACAAAAAGCTGTATATATATATGTAAATATCCTAAATATAGACACACACTTATTTGCTTTCTTTCATGAGAGCAAATTGAAGATGATGATTAATATGTATGTGAAGGCTGTGGGTTCTTTGAAGAACTCTTTAAGGAAATGGTTCTTGAAAGAAACTTTTTTTGAAGGTTCTTTGAGACACCTTTGTGTTCTTTAAAGAACAAATTCCTTAAATAGTTATTTAAATAACCTATAATGGTGCCTCAAACGAGAAAATGTTTTTCCAGTATAGGTGATGGTTCTTCGTAGAACCAAAACGCCTTTTAAAGAACTATTTAAGAACCCTTTTTGTTCTGTGTGTAGGACACGCTGTCCACTGTGTGTGTGTGTGTGTGTGTGTGTGTGTGTGTGTGTGTGTGTGTGTGTGTGTGTGTGTGTGTGTGTGTGTGTGTGTGTGTGTGTGTGTGTGTGATTCTCAGGTGTGCGCTGCTCTCTCCTCGTTGCTTTGTGTGTAAACTTTGGGAGGAGAACCTGAAGTGTTGATCAACGCTCTGAGGCTGAACTACCAGCGTGGAAACATCAACACCCGCATGGAAACCAGCAGGTAACCATGGTAACCCAACACCGTGTGTGTGGTTCATGGAGTAGCCCCCGGCACACCACCTGGAGTTACCTGTTTCACGCTTTATGAATATAATGTAAAGTAGATGATTTGTGTTTCACTGAGTCTGGACGGAGCAGGAAAGACTTGAGCTGAGACAGGTGAGAGACAGGTGTGACAGGTGAGAGACAGGTGAGAGACAGGTGAGAGACAGGTATGAGAGACAGGTGAGAGACAGGGGAGAGACAGGTGAGAGACAGGTGAGAGACAGGGGAGAGACAGGTGAGAGACAGGTATGAGAGATAGGTGAGAGACAGGTGAGAGACAGGTGAGAGACAGGTATGAGAGACAGGTGAGAGACAGGTGAGAGACAGGTGAGAGACAGGTGAGAGACAGGTGAGAGACAGGTGAGAGACAGGTGAGAGACAGGTGAGAGACAGGGGAGAGACAGGTGAGAGACAGGTATGAGAGACAGGTGAGAGACAGGGGAGAGACAGGGGAGAGACAGGGGAGAGACAGGTATGTGAGACAGGTATGAGAGACAGGTGAGAGACAGGGGAGAGACAGGGGAGAGACAGGTGAGAGACAGGTGAGAGACAGGTGAGAGACAGGTGAGAGAGATAGGTGAGAGACAGGTGAGAGACAGGTGAGAGACAGGTGAGAGATAGGTGAGAGACAGGTGAGAGACAGGTGAGAGACAGGTGAGAGACAGGGGAGAGACAGGTGAGAGACAGGTTATGAGAGACAGGTGAGAGACAGGTATGAGAGACAGGTGAGAGACAGGTGAGAGACAGGTATGAGAGACAGGTGAGAGACAGGTGAGAGACAGGGGAGAGACAGGTGAGAGACAGGTGAGAGACAGGTGAGAGACAGGTGAGAGACAGGTGAGAGACAGGTGAGAGACAGGTGAGAGACAGGTGAGAGACAGGTGAGATAGGTGAGAGACAGGTGAGAGACAGGTGAGAGACAGGTGAGAGACAGGTGAGAGACAGGTGAGAGACAAGTGAGGGAGAGAGACAGGTGAGAGACAGGTGAGAGACAGGTGAGAGACAGGTATGAGAGACAGGTGAGAGACAGGTATGAGAGACAGGTGAGAGACAGGTGAGAGACAGGTGAGAGACAGGTGAGAGACAGGTGAGAGACAGGTGAGACAGGTATGAGAGACAGGTGAGAGACAGGTGAGAGACAGGTGAGAGACAGGTATGAGAGATAGGTGAGAGACAGGTGAGAGACAGGTATGAGAGATAGGTGAGAGACAGGTGAGAGACAGGTGAGAGACAGGTGAGAGACAGGTGAGAGACAGGTGAGAGACAGGTATGAGAGAGACAGGGGAGAGACAGGTGAGAGACAGGTGAGAGACAGGGGAGAGACAGGGGAGAGACAGGTGAGAGACAGGTGAGAGACAGGTGAGAGACAGGTGAGAGACAGGTGAGAGACAGGTGAGAGACAGGTATGAGAGACAGGTGAGAGACAGGTGAGAGACAGGTGAGAGACAGGTGAGAGACAGGTATGAGAGACAGGTGAGAGACAGGTGAGAGACAGGTGAGAGACAGGTATGAGAGACAGGTGAGAGACAGGTGAGAGACAGGTGAGAGAGGAGAGACAGGTGAGACAGGTGAGAGAGGAGAGACAGGTGAGACAGGTGAGAGAGGGGAGAGAGAGGAGAGACAGGGGAGAGACAGGTGAGAGACAGGTGAGAGACAGGTGAGAGACAGGTGAGAGACAGGTGAGAGACAGGTATGAGAGACAGGTGAGAGACAGGTATGTGAGACAGGTGTGAGACAGGTATGGGAGACAGGTGAGAGACAGGTGAGAGACAGGTGAGAGACAGGGGAGAGATAGGTATGAGAGACAGGTGAGAGACAGGTATGAGAGACAGGTATGAGAGACAGGTGAGAGACAGGTGAGAGACAGGTATGAGAGACAGGTGAGAGACAGGTATGAGAGACAGGTGAGAGACAGGTGAGAGACAGGTGAGAGACAGGTGAGAGACAGGTGAGAGACAGGTGAGAGACAGGTGAGAGACAGGTGAGAGACAGGTATGAGAGACAGGTGAGAGACAGGTGAGAGACAGGTATGAGAGATAGGTGAGAGACAGGTGAGAGACAGGAGAGACAGGTGAGAGACAGATAGGGGAGAGACAGGTGAGAGACAGGTATGAGAGACAGGTGAGAGACAGGTGAGAGACAGGTATGAGAGACAGGTGAGAGACAGGGGAGAGACAGGTATGAGAGACAGGTGAGAGACAGGTGAGAGACAGGTGAGAGACAGGTGAGAGACAGGTGAGAGACAGGTGAGAGACAGGTGAGAGACAGGTATGAGATAGGTGAGAGACAGGTGAGAGACAGGTGAGAGACAGGTGAGAGACAGGTGAGAGACAGGTGAGAGACAGGTGAGAGACAGGTGAGAGACAGGTATGAGAGACAGGTGAGAGACAGGTGAGAGACAGGTGAGAGACAGGTGAGAGACAGGTGAGAGACAGGTGAGACAGGTGAGAGACAGGTGAGAGACAGGTGAGAGACAGGTGAGAGACAGGTGAGAGAGAGAGACAGGGGAGAGACAGGTGAGAGACAGGTGAGAGACAGGTGAGAGACAGGGGAGAGATAGGTATGAGAGACAGGTGAGAGACAGGTATGAGAGACAGGTATGAGAGACAGGTGAGAGACAGGTGAGAGACAGGTGAGAGACAGGTGAGAGACAGGTGAGAGACAGGTGAGAGACAGGTGAGAGACAGGTGAGAGACAGGTGAGAGACAGGTATGAGAGACAGGTGAGAGACAGGTGAGAGACAGGTATGAGAGACAGGTGAGAGACAGGTGAGAGACAGGTGAGAGACAGGTGAGAGACAGGTGAGAGACAGGTGAGAGACAGGTGAGAGACAGGTGAGAGACAGGGGAGAGATAGGTATGAGAGACAGGTGAGACAGGTGAGAGACAGGTATGAGAGACAGGTGAGAGACAGGTGAGAGACAGGTGAGAGACAGGTGAGAGACAGGTGAGAGACAGGTGAGAGACAGATGAGAGACAGGTGAGACAGGTGAGAGAGAGGGGAGAGAGGTGAGAGAGACAGGGGAGAGACAGGTGAGAGACAGGTGAGAGACAGGTGAGAGACAGGTGAGAGACAGGTGAGAGACAGGTGAGAGACAGGTATGAGAGACAGGTGAGAGACAGGTGAGAGACAGGTATGAGAGACAGGTGAGAGACAGGTGAGAGACAGGTGAGAGACAGGTGAGAGACAGGTATGAGAGATAGGTGAGAGACAGGTGAGAGACAGGTGAGAGACAGGTGAGAGACAGGTGAGACAGGTATGAGATAGGTGAGAGACAGGTGAGAGACAGGTGAGAGACAGGGGAGAGACAGGTATGAGAGACAGGTGAGAGACAGGTGAGAGACAGGTATGAGACAGGTATGAGAGATAGGTGAGAGACAGGTGAGAGACAGGTATGAGAGACAGGGGAGAGACAGGTGAGAGACAGGTGAGAGACAGGGGAGAGACAGGTGAGAGACAGGTGAGAGACAGGTGAGAGACAGGTGAGAGACAGGTGAGAGACAGGGGAGAGACAGGTGAGAGACAGGTATGAGAGACAGGTGAGAGACAGGGGAGAGACAGGTGAGAGACAGGTGAGCACCCAGGGGAGAGACAGGTGAGAGACAGGTGAGCACCCAGGGAGAGACAGGTGAGAGACAGGTGAGAGACAGGTGAGAGACAGGGGAGAGACAGGGGAGAGACAGGTGAGAGACAGGTGAGAGACAGGTGAGAGACAGGTGAGAGACAGGTGAGAGACAGGGGAGAGACAGGGGAGAGACAGGTGAGCACCCAGGGGAGAGACAGGTGAGAGACAGGGGAGAGACAGGTATGAGAGATAGGTGTGAGACAGGTGTGCAGGATGTCCCAACAGCTGATAGTCGAGTGATATATTTTACAGTTACACACACTCTCTCTCTCTAACACACACACACTCTCGTTCTCTCTTACACACAAACACTCTCTCTCTCTCTAACACACACACACACACACCCACACAAACATAGACTCTCTCTATAAGACACACACACACTCTCTCTCTAACACATGCACACACAAACACACACACACACACATACACACTATCTCTCTAACACACACACACGCACACACACACACACAGACACCCTTCCCCTGACTCGGCATCAAGGTGGTTTGCACTTGTTTTGCAATTCTTACCACAGGAAGTAAAAGTGAAGTTGTTAACATCAAAGTTCTCCGTTCCTCCTGTCATGTGACACTCACTGGAAATATATCTATAGCTATATCTATATATATCTATATATAAATATATATATATAAATATATCTATATATAAAAATATATATATAATTATAAATATATATATATGTCTGTTTTTATCTCATGGTTTTCCTAATGACATTTTCCAGATACTATAGCTATATCTATATATATATCTATATATAAATATATAGATATATATAAATATATCTATATATAAAAATATATATATAATTATAAATATATATATATATATATTTATATATATATGTCTGTTTTTATCTCATGGTTTTTCTAATGACATTTTCCAGATACTGACATGAATACATTTAATTCTGTTTATTATATACAGCCCAATATCACAAGTTACACACACACACACACACACACACACACACACACACACTCACCTGCGCTCGCTGTGTCTTGTCCATTTTTTCTCTGTCGTTCAGATGAAAGTGAAATCCGGTTCTAAGGTTCTGACTCTGTCATCATTATTCAAGATGTTATTCCTTCAATTCTCCGTCAGCGCGACTCGTCCTCCTCACACGGTGTGTGTGTATGTGTGTGTGTGTGTGTGTGTGTGTGTGAAGCCGCCGCCAGAGGAAGTGTGTACTTGTGAAGGGTGCGCTGGACGGACTTCAGTCTCAGGCTGGGATTTCCTCTTTCAATGTCAAAGTACAGCGACGTTACAATGTGTGTATGTATGTGTGTTTGTGTGTGTGTGTGTGTGTGTTGTGAGGTAAAACCTGTTCATCGGCTCATAGAATCAGTAAGTGCCCTGGACAATGATTATTATTGTATATGCACTAAGCTGAGTGTGTGTGTGTGTGTGTGTGTGTGTGTGTGTGTGTGTGTGTGTGTGTGTGTGTTGGCAGACACACAAAACAAGTCATGAGGAAGAACGATTAGTGCGATATAAAGACGTTAAATCAGTCGTTTACTCCTTCAAGTCCTGCACACAGAACAATAAGGGTTCTTTAAGAGGCTTAGTGGTTCTACGAAGAAGCATCACCTACTGGAGAACCATTTTTTCGTTTGAGGCATCATTATAGGTTCTTTGAAGAACTATTGAAAGGTTCTTTGTGGAACCAGAAATGGTGTCTTAAAGAACCATTTTTTGAAGGTTCGTTGAGACCCCTTTAAAGGTTCTTTGAAGAACTCTTGAAGGGAATGGTTCTTTAAAGAACCCTGGTTTGAAAGGTTCCACAGACATGGTTCTTCCATGGCATCACCTTGATGTTCTCTGTGTGTTCACGGTGTAAAGCCTCAGAGGCATCTTTGTGATGTTGGGCATTGTGAGAACAGCTGACTTGTCAAAAGGCCTTTCTGGTGTCTTTGTTGTGTTGCTCTCTCTCTTTGTCTCCACCCCCCCCCCCTCCCCCCGAAGGCCATGACCTCTGCTCTCATTCCTCAGACCTGCCGTCCTCGAAGCGTCCACTAGATGCACTCAGACTCCAGTCCTGAGACACATTCTGGTCCATTTAGAGTCCATCCGGCTCCAATGCAGTGAGGTGCCATGTAGTGAGGAGCCATGCAGTGAGGAACCATGCAGTGAGGAACCATGCAGTGAGGAAACATGCAGTGAGGAAACATGCAGTGAGAAACCATGTAGTGAGGAACCATGTAGTGAGGAATCATGCAGTGAGGAAACATGCAGTGAGGAAACATGCAGTGAGGAAACATGCAGTGAGGAACCATGCAGTGAGGAACCATGCAGTGAGGAAACATGCAGTGAGGAAACATGTAGTGAGGAAACATGCAGTGAGGAAACATGCAGTGAGGAACCATGTAGTGAGGAAACATGCAGTGAGGAAACATGTAGTGAGGAAACATGCAGTGAGGAAACATGCAGTGAGGAACCATGCAGTGAGGAACCATGCAGTGAGGAACCATGCAGTGAGGAAACATGCAGTGAGGAATCATGTAGTGAGGAACCATGCAGTGAGGAAACATGCAGTGAGGAATCATGTAGTGAGGAACCATGCAGTGAGGAAACATGCAGTGAGGAAACATGCCGTGAGGAAACATGCAGTGAGGAATCATGCAGTGAGGAAACATGCAGTGAGGAAACATGCAGTGAGGAAACATGCAGTGAGGAAACATGTAGTGAGGAAACATGCAGTGAGGAAACATGCAGTGAGGAAACATGCAGTGAGGAACCATGTAGTGAGGAAACATGCAGTGAGGAAACATGCAGTGAGGAATCATGTAGTGAGGAAACATGCAGTGAGGAATCATGTAGTGAGGAAACATGTAGTGAGGAAACATGCAGTGAGGAACCATGCAGTGAGGAAACATCCAGTGAGGAATCATCTAGTGAGGAAACATGTAGTGAGGAAACATGCAGTGAGGAAACATGCAGTGAGGAAACATGCAGTGAGGAATTATGTAGTGAGGAACCATGCAGTGAGGAAACATCCAGTGAGGAATCATCTAGTGAGGAAACATGTAGTGAGGAAACATGCAGTGAGGAAACATGCAGTGAGGAAACATGCAGTGAGGAAACATGCAGTGAGGAACCATGCAGTGAGGAAACATGCAGTGAGGAAACATGCAGTGAGGAAACATGCAGTGAGGAAACATGCAGTGAGGAACCATGTAGTGAGGAAACATGCAGTGAGGAAACATGCAGTGAGGAATCATGTAGTGAGGAATCATGCAGTGAGGAATCATGTAGTGAGGAAACATGCAGTGAGGAATCATGTAGTGAGGAAACATGCAGTGAGGAATCATGTAGTGAGGAACCATGCAGTGAGGAAACATCCAGTGAGGAATCATGTAGTGAGGAACCATGCAGTGAGGAAACATGCAGTGAGGAATCATGTAGTGAGGAACCATGCCGTGAGGAAACATGCAGTGAGGAAACATGCCGTGAGGAAACATGCAGTGAGGAATCATGCAGTGAGGAAACATGCAGTGAGGAAACATGCAGTGAGGAAACATGCAGTGAGGAAACATGTAGTGAGGAAACATGCAGTGAGGAAACATGCAGTGAGGAACCATGTAGTGAGGAAACATGCAGTGAGGAAACATGCAGTGAGGAATCATGTAGTGAGGAAACATGCAGTGAGGAATCATGTAGTGAGGAAACATGCAGTGAGGAATTATGTAGTGAGGAACCATGCAGTGAGGAAACATCCAGCGAGGAATCATGTAGTGAGGAAACATGTAGTGAGGAAACATGCAGTGAGGAAACATGCAGTGAGGAAACATGCATTGAGGAAACATGCAGTGAGGAACCATGCAGTGAGGAAACATGTAGTGAGGAAACATGCAGTGAGGAAACATGCAGTGAGGAAACATGCAGTGAGGAACCATGTAGTGAGGAAACATGCAGTGAGGAAACATGCAGTGAGGAATTATGTAGTGAGGAAACATGCAGTGAGGAATCATGTAGTGAGGAAACATGCAGTGAGGAATCATGTAGTGAGGAACCATGCAGTGAGGAAACATCCAGTGAGGAATCATGTAGTGAGGAACCATGCAGTGAGGAAACATGCAGTGAGGAAACATGCAGTGAGGAATCATGTAGTGAGGAAACATGCAGTGAGGAAACATGCAGTGAGGAACCATGCAGTGAGGAAACATGCAGTGAGGAAACATGCAGTGAGGAATCATGTAGTGAGGAAACATGCAGTGAGGAATCATGTAGTGAGGAAACATGCAGTGAGGAATCATGTAGTGAGGAACCATGCAGTGAGGAGGCATGCAGTGAGGAACCATGCAGTGAGGAAACATGCAGTGAGGAAACATGCAGTGAGGAACCATGCAGTGAGGAAACATGTAGTGAGGAAACATGCAGTGAGGAAACATGCAGTGAGGAAACATGCAGTGAGGAACCATGTAGTGAGGAAACATGCAGTGAGGAAACATGCAGTGAGGAATCATGCAGTGAGGAAACATGCAGTGAGGAATCATGTAGTGAGGAAACATGCAGTGAGGAATCATGTAGTGAGGAACCATGCAGTGAGGAAACATGTAGTGAGGAAACATGCAGTGAGGAAACATGCAGTGAGGAAACATGCAGTGAGGAACCATGTAGTGAGGAAACATGCAGTGAGGAAACATGCAGTGAGGAATCATGTAGTGAGGAAACATGCAGTGAGGAATCATGTAGTGAGGAAACATGCAGTGAGGAATCATGTAGTGAGGAACCATGCAGTGAGGAAACATCCAGTGAGGAATCATGTAGTGAGGAAACATGTAGTGAGGAAACATGCAGTGAGGAAACATGCAGTGAGGAACCATGCAGTGAGGAAACATGTAGTGAGGAAACATGCAGTGAGGAAACATGCAGTGAGGAAACATGCAGTGAGGAACCATGTAGTGAGGAAACATGCAGTGAGGAAACATGCAGTGAGGAATCATGTAGTGAGGAAACATGCAGTGAGGAAACATGCAGTGAGGAAACATGCAGTGAGGAAACATGCAGTGAGGAAACATGTAGTGAGGAAACATGCAGTGAGGAAACATGCAGTGAGGAACCATGTAGTGAGGAAACATGCAGTGAGGAACCATGCAGTGAGGAAACATGTAGTGAGGAAACATGCAGTGAGAAACCATGCAGTGAGGAAACATGCAGTGAGAAAACATGCAGTGAGGAAACATGCAGTGAGGAACCATGCAGTGAGGAAACATGTAGTGAGGAAACATGCAGTGAGGAAACATGCAGTGAGAAAACATGCCCTCAAATACGTTCATATTCATATTCATATTGACAGCTGACGGTGGCAAACCACATATATAAAGCAGTCAAGTTCCTCTTTTTTTCTATTGTGTTGTGTTTTTCGGGGGGGATGGGCCTTCTGAGATGTTTTAACCCCAAGAAGTGGGCCTTATGAGTGCCCCCCCCCCCCCAGTCTCTCCTATACGACCTGTGGTCATAGTATATAGTAGATAGGACGTGACGGAGACTTTTCAGATTCAACATGTCAGCAACCAGAGTATATGACTTGTTGACGGTTCCCTCTGTGTGGTAAGTGTGTGTGTGTGTATGTGTGTGTGTGTGTGTGTGTGTGTGTGTGTGTGTGTGTCGGCAGCTCAGCCACTTCCACTGTACATGTATACGACAGTGTGACTCCGAGGTCACAGCAGAGGGCGTGTTGGAACCGGAGACGGCACAAACAAACCGTCCTCACATCCTGGCAACTCACCAAAATAAAAGTGATAATTTAAGATTGAAATGTAAAATACACAAACGGTGATTCTTCTTAATTGTGTAGCATCGTTGAGTATTGATGGATTAGTATCTTTGGGTATAGTATCTTTGGGTAGGACTGGAGAAGCTTGGTGCTTCCTCTTAATGCATTCAGGGCATTACATGTATATTTTATTTAGCTTATTGACGGCATGTTTTTCATATTCTCTGTTCTGTTATTTATATATTTATTTATTATTATTTTTTAAAGTGTTATAATTTAATAATAAAAAATATTCAAAGTAAAATAAAGCATTTTGAATTTAATTTAATTTATTGCACAGAGAAGAAGGCTGACTTACAATATGAATATGAGTATGACGTCATTACTTCTGTTCAGGACAAACTCCCCCACAGAAAACCCTTTAACGGGGAGAAAAGGGGAAGAAACGGGTGGAACAGCGCCCTCTGGTGGTCAGGTGCCGCAAGGGCCCCTGATGCAAAAGATGATGCAGGTAAAAGGAAAACATATGCAGATTTAAAACCTTTTAGACTTGAGACACAATTCTCATTGGACGGCATGTCGTCTGACATGAAGTTGTAAATATTACCCTAAGTTGATACAGGCAAACCTGGAAGTGTCCTTGAGCAAGGCAGTGAACCCCCAGTTGCTCTTCACTGCAGCCCACTGCTCCTCAATAACTAAGGATGGGTCAAATGCAGAGAAGAATACAGAAATAAAAGTGTACATTTAATTCTTTCTTTCTTCTTTGAGAGACAAAACACACGCACACTGTACATGTCTTTGAAAGTTGAGGTGTGAACACACCATATCCTCTCGGATAGGCCTCACAAACAGGAAGTAGGTCACACCAGCCATGTAATCTTTAACGGTCAGCGTGTTACACGCCGGCCGGCCCGTTGGATGCTATTTATTTGTCCTACCCGAGGATACGGATAACCTTCGTTATGATAGCAGAGCCGGTGGATTGCAGCCAACTTACTCCGATTGATGAATGTTAAGCGTTTTATTGAGTAGTAACATTTATTCTGCGATACGTCTGGTGTTAGATGTTAAAGTGAATAGTGGATAAAGTGCAAAGGAAGGACAGGTATTACATCATCTACTGGGGAGGGGCGGCCATTTACTACAAGTTACGTAATGTACGTGAGTGACATAATCTACTGTCTGTGCAGTTGTTTCTCAGATTTAGAAACATTTAAGGTCATTTAGCATATTCCAAAATGTAAGATCAATAAAAAATACAAATAAATGTTCATTTTCAGGGAGCCCAAGGGACATGATTTGGGGCGACTGTGTGTCAGTGGTTAGCAGGTCGGTCTGTCTGTCAGGGGGTCGGCGGGTCGTATAGAGATGTAGGGCGGTGTAAAGTTTACAAGTAAAAGGTCATTAAAGGGGTTGTTTTCTTTTTCTGTTTTCTTTTTGGTGTTGTTGTTGTTGTGGTTTTTATGTATGTATGTATATATGTGTATGTATGTGTATGCGTATGTGTGTATACATATTCAATTCAGTTTATTTTGTATAGCCCATTATCACACATTACACTATATATATATATATATTTGTATCATGTGTATGTGTGTATACACACATATATACTGTATATATATATATATATATGATTTGTGATAGTGGGCTATACAAAATAAACTAAATTGAATTATTTATATATATGTATATATATTTGTATCATTGTGTCCTGTTTAATGTAGTTTAATTTTTTTTTACGTCTGACATTTTTTTATTTGTTTTAAATTAATATGTCTAAACAAATAAAAAATGGAAGTGAAAAAATATATAAAAATCAGGGCGTCGGTGGTTCAATCCCCGCCCTCATCGATGTGTCCTTGAGCAAGACACTTAACCCTGAACTGCCCCCCGTAGCTGTGATATATGAATGTAACATGTAAAGTATCTTTGAGTACTTTAAAAAGCTCTATATGAATAAAATGTGTCCTTATTGTCCATGTCTGCCTCTCAGTGACGACATGTGTTCCCCTGTCTGTGTAAAACAGCAGAACATCCGTGGTGCCGCTCACCATGTGACGTGGGCCGCCGCGATGAGCTCGTCACTCAGAGCCTCTCAGTCTGGACACGTGGCAGAACGCGGGTCACAGACAAGGACTATCACAAAGTCCTTGTCCCTCAGACGGGGGCGGGGCCTGTTGATCTGGAGGTGGGGCCCCAAACACGTCAACGTTTCTTCAATCAACTCGGTGACGTCACCGTCTCTTAACTTTTTAGTTTCTTTGAACTCCTCTTGTGTGTTTTTTCTTTTTTCTAACTACGTGTTTATTATTTTGTCCACCCTCAAAAAATAGATTTTTAATCTCAATGGGATTCACCTGGTTGAATAAAGGTTTACATAAATAAATAAATAAAATAAATCTGTTACGTAATGCTCGTCCGAGTCCAAACATCAGATCCCTTTAGCTGCTCTTAATAATTTTACTTCACTGCAGATTTTTTTTTTTAATGTTCTATGTGTCACATCATATTGACGATATTGATACCTGTTTGCAGTCTTTCCTAAAGAAATCATTTAAATGAAATAAAATGACAAAATACAATAAATTCAATTAAATTCAGTTTATTTTTTATCGCCCAATATCACAAATTACGAATGTGCCTCAGAGTGCTTTATAATCTGTACACATACGACATCCCTGACCTTTGACCTCACATCGGATCAGGAACAACTCCCAAGAAATAGAAGAAGAAAAAACGTTCCCTTCCTTTTAGAGAGACCCACACTTTTTTGGGCGACGTCTTTTGAGTTCACTTTCTAGTTCATAAAGTAATTCCATCCACCGAATGTCACCTGACTTCCTCCTTTTGCTCTCGTCATTACTTTGTCCACGAGAGGTTTCAAAAAGGACCGGGCGTCCGTGTGTGTGTGGCGAGTTGGGAGGAAGAACTTGTTGCACAAAGTCATTTTAGAAAACATTTCTTCTTCGTAAACAACAAAATTCAGCAGAATAAAACAACAACAACAACAACAACAGAGCGTCGTCTGTTTAGAGTTGACGTGAGGGCGCCCTCTACAGGCAGTAGTACCTCTGACAGGAAGTACAGGAGGAAGTAAGGGGAGGTTTTTATACTGCAACTGAATAGGTGCACGTGGTTATTATTGTAACCATGACAACAAGGTGATGATGACTCTCTACCTGAACTACTGTCACACATCTCAAACTCCATCTCACAACTTTTCTGTTTATGGTATTTAGTTGATTTAAATGTTGTGTGTTCTTCTTTTTATCTTCTCTGTTTATTTATTTTACCGCATCATCTTTTACAGTGTATTGTACTTTGTCTCTTTTAACTGTCGACATGTTTTAGTCTGTTATTGACTAATCGTTTAAATTGACGACTGAACTGCACTTTGTGACACTTATTTACTTACTTACTCATACATACTCCTACTTACTCTTACTTACTTATTAACTTACTTACATACTCTTACTTACTCACTCTTGCTTACTTACTCTAACTTACTTATTAACTTACTTATTAACTTACTTACTCTAACTTACTTATTAACTTACTTACATACTCTTACTTACTCACTCTTACTTACTTACTCTAACTTACTTATTAACTTACTTACTCTAACTTACTTATTAACTTACTTACTCTAACTTACTTATTAACTTACTTACATACTCTTACTTACTCACTCTTACTTACTTACTCTAACTTACTTATTAACTTACTTACTCTAACTTATTAACTTACTTACATCCTCTTACTTACTCTTACTTACTTACTCTAACTTACTTATTAACTTACTTACATCCTCTTACTTACTCTTACTTACTTACATCCTCTTACTTACTTATTAACATACTCACTCTTAATTACTTATTAACTTACTTACTCACTCTTACTTACTTATTAATTTACTTACATACTCTAACTTACTTACTTACTGACTTACATATTATGCGTTTACTTCTTGAATTCTTGTCCCCCTAACTTTTTTTTACTGACCCTCACAGTCTTTCCCCAAATCCTGCTCAGTGAAAGACGACATCGATCTGCCTAGCAACTGAACTACAACCACAGCGTTGTAGCGTCCTCCAGGGGGATGCATGTCTGACAGTTGTTGGAGGCCCAGACCGATGCAGCGGCGCTACTGATAGCGCCGATCACAAAACACTTTGTTCTAAAGGGCAGTTCTACTGGCCGTAGAGTAGATTAAATGAGATTAGACTAGATTACCTCTCTGTGCATCACGGGGCAGAAGAACATCCTCCTGACGGTGCTGCGTCATCTGTGATGCGACGCGTTCTCTCATGTCTTTCTGTCACGGCGTCGCACATCATTTATCCTTCTCTCTTCATTGATGTCACCACGATGTGGCTCTGGGATGACCCCGGAGATGACCCCGGGTGACCCCGGGGGATGACCTCAGGGGATGACCTTTGTTGTGAATTTGGTGACCAGTTGGCATTCATCATGTTTAATGAGGCGCTTTATGACAAGTTGAGAGAGTTTACTGAATCTGTCCAACAGAATTCTGTCACCTCCTTCCAGAAGCAGAAGTTATGAAAGCAGCACACCCAGACACATCGTGGTTCTTCAATGGTTCTTTAAAAGGCTTTGTGGTTCTACGAAGAACCATTACCTACTGAAGAACCATTTTTTGGTCTGAGGCACCTTTATAGGTTCTTTGAAGAACTATTTAAGGAAATGGTTCTTTAGAGAACCCTGGTTTGAAAGGTTCTTTGTGGAACCAGAAATGGTGTCTTAAAGAACAATTTTTAAAGGTTCTTTGAGACACCTTTAAAGGTTCTTTGAAGAACTATTTAAGGAAATGGTTCTTTAGAGAACCCAGGTTTGAAAGGTTCTTTGTGGAACCAGAAATGGTGTCTTAAAGAACCATTTTTAAAGGTTCTTTGAGACACCTTTAAAGGTTATTTGAAGAACTATTTAAGGAAATGGTTCTTTAGAGAACCCAGGTTTGAAAGGTTCTTTATGGAACCAGAAATGGTGCCTTAAAGAACCATTTTTAAAGGTTCTTTGAGACACCTTTAAAGGTTCTTTGAAGAACTATTTAAGGAAATGGTTCTTTAGAGAACCCAGGTTTGAAAGGTTCTTTGTGGAACCAGAAATGGTGTCTTAAAGAACCATTTTTAAAGGTTCTTTGAGACACCTTTATAGGTTCTTTGAAGAACTCTTTAAGGAACCAACCGCTCTGTGGAAAAAGCTGTTCATCATCATCAGCGTGTTAGTTGTTAGTCCGGATTTTAATATTCCTAAATCTTTAATTGTCCTGAAGTATTGAAACTTTATTTACATTGGAAATGATAAGAAATTACATTTTAATTTTAAAATCCAATTATGTTAATTAAAAAAAAGACTCCATCTTTTGTATTCGGTAATCCGACCCCCGCCTGTAGCGGTTATCTACATGTTTACTTCAGGGACTCCTCGGTGGCCCGGAGCTGCAGAGACAGGCGTCACACTTCTGAAGACTCGCCCGACATGTATGAGTTCATCACTTATCCATCCGCTCCTTGTCTCCCCATCTCCTTGTGTGGTGTTGTACAGTGTGACAGTGAATGTGACAACGAGAGGCCAGGAGATTGTGAGTGTGTTTGGGTACACTGTTGAGATTAGTCAGGATGCAAATACACAGACCAAGTGACCAGGAGAGATTACATCATCCGGAAACCTTTGTTTTTAATTCAGCACTCAAGTCTTTTTACCTTTTTTTTAATTATTTGCACACAGGTGCCGTCTCGAACCAAAAAAGGTTCCTCAGAGTGATGCCATAGAAGAACCATTTATGGTTCCACAGAGAACCTTTGAAACCAGGGTTCTTTAAAGAAGCATTTCCTGAAATAGTTCTTCAACGAACCTATAAAGATATCTAAAAAACCCGAAACAAAGGGTTCTTTAAGGCATCATTTCTGGTTCCACAAAGAACCTTTCCAACCAGGGTTCTTTAAAGAACCATTTCCTAAATAATTCTTCAACGAACCTATAAAGATATCTCAAAAAAACAAAACAAAGGGTTCTTTAAGGCATCATTTCTGGTTCCACAAAGAACCTTCCCAACTAGGGTTCTTTAAAGAACCATTTCCTGAATAGTTCTTCAAAGAACCTTTAATGGGACCTCAAACGAAAAAAAAAGGTTCTTCAGTAGATGATGGTTCTTCGTAGAACCACAAAGCTTTTTAAAGAACCATTTAAGAACCAATTACTGTTCCGTGTGTACCTCCAATCGTGATGGACAAGTTGCCACGGCGACCTGTCGATCAGGTGCAACCTCTTCACCCTCCCCGTCCAAATATCGTCACTTCTGGCTCCATAAAAAAAACCAAGATGTCAAACTGGAGAATTAAAACCCGTGGTCATAACGTCACGTTGACCACGTCCGCTTCTGTTCTCGTCTCTGGCTGCAGGAGAACAAAGCTGGCATTGAGGAACATCCTTGACAACGTCTGAACCTTGAGCGCTTCGGGCCTCCACCTGTCCGTGCACACACACACTGGCCTGTGTTTACACCGGTGCAGGTTTAATGAGGAGGCGACGCGGCTCAGCAGGTGGTTGGCGGTTGGAACACGGCCGATAAGGAATCCCAGTCCAACACACTGAGGACACTGTATTCACACTGTGAGGAACAAAATGTGAAACAAGATCAGACACCTTTTTTTTCTCCCTTCTTTTTTTTGGACTGTTTACTGCAGCATTGACACAAACTGACGATGGGAATGCGACGAGCAGGGAGTCTCTGCAAAAGATTTATTAAATGTGATTTATTAAAACTAAGGTGTGTCTGAAACGACCACTGCAGTATTGTATAATTGAGTGAATACAATTCCCATTGGCTGAGCCTCTCTCTGAACACCAATGAGCCGTCAGGCATCGTAAAACACAACTCGTTTAAAAACAAGCGGGGATGTATGCGGGCGAAAGTTACCCCAACGGGCATTTCATCGTGTTCTCTCCCCCTACACTTTGCCTCTTTTTCTGAAAATGATATGCTAAGATTAGTATACTGATATATAATTACCTTCGCATTGAAAATGCCGGAAGGTTATGTTTTGATCGCCGTGTATTTATTTATTTATTTATTTATATATTTATTTATTTATTTATTTATTTATTTGTATGCGTGTTATTCGCAAAACTCAAAAAGTATTGAACCGAATCGCATGAAATTTGGTGGGATGATTGTTTATTATCCGGGGACCAGTTGATTAGATTTTGGGATCGATCGGGTCAAAGGTCAAGGTCAAAGGTCATGAACAGGTCAAATCTTCTTGAATCACATGGAATTTGGTGGGATGATTGGTTATTATCCGGGGACCATTTGATTAGATTTTGGGATCAATCGGGTCAAAGGTCAAGGTCAAGGTCATGGAAAGGTCAACATCTTTTTTTTACCATAGCACGATACATTTTTGTCCAATTGGCATGCAACTAATGCCAAAATGTTCATAAGTCAATGCCAAAGCTTGTGATATGCGAAGGTATGCGCTCTACCGAGTGCCCATTCTAGTTATATTTATGTGATAGTAAACATCATTCACTGATCATGATGTCCTTTTATGGTGGTATCGACATGCATGCAATCCCACCTGTAATATGTTCTCACCGAGTAATGCATAGCGAGTGGAACAATCACATTTAGATTAGAAACGTTATTGTTGCCATGCCAGTGTTGGTGGGGATGTTTTGGGACAGCATGGTGGCTCAGTGCAAAAGAGAGAGAGAAAGAGAGAGACATCGTAAACCATCACAACAACGTGCACAGAAGGGAAAACACGTGCATGCAAACAAATGTACAGACTAAATATATGATATGTACAGTTCAGAATACCAACAGGAAGAAAGTACAATGGTTGATGTCCCAGTACAAACCAGTCCACTTTGTGATCAGTCCTGCAGAGCAACACGGGAGCTCCAGAGGGGGGCTAGCAGCGGGGGTTACGTGTTGTGACTGCTGGAGGAACAACACATTGCACGATAAAGACGTACAAGTTAAAACAAAGATATGAAAATCAATACTGAAAAAGGCTGAATGAGGTGGTCAGCTGGAGCAGCGGAGGCAGAGTGAAACATGTCATCCTGGAGCTCAGGGACCCAAAGGGAAAAAATGAGCCTGTCTGTGAATTGAAAACTATACTTCTGTCCTTCATGGACAGCTCAAGGTGCACGTTTGTACTCTGGGTAACCAGTTTGATGGCAAATGCTGTCAGCTGTTGATGCTTTCAGATGCATGATGGGTTGCTGGTCCAGGTTGAGGGCTAGCTGTTAGCCTCTGAGGGCTAGCTATTAGCCTTTGAGGGATTTCTCTTAGTCTTTGAGGGTTAGCTATAGCCTCTGAGGGCTAGCTGTGAGCCTTTGAGGGCTAGCTGTTAGCCTCTGAGGGTTAGCTGTTAGCCTCTGAGGGCTAGATGTTAAGTGTGCAGCTGCTCCGCTGCAGATAGGAGCCGGCTGATAGGGCGGCAGGAGAGAAGATAGCATCCAGATCCTCCTGCAGCCTTGACGGAGACACACCGCCACGGTGAACTCCTGCCGTCGCAGGTGGACCTGTTGACAGTTTATTCACCCAACAGGCCTCATAGGCCTCCACAAGACAATCTGTCTGCCGTTTTGTGCCAATTTTAATGCACAAACTTCTGTGAGGGTGTCAAGCATGCGTCAGCATTTCTGTATAGTCCCACTGTCATATTTCGGTTTATTTTCACATTACAAACTTGACTAACATCTGCTGCACTGAAAATTACAAAAAATACTTAATAACTGTAAGGAAAGAGTCATGGTAAACGTCACTGGTTCCTATAATAAAATGTCCTTTAATTAAATAAACTGTTTTATAAAAGAAGAATTTGTGACGAAGTTGAATATGTTATTGGACAAAACTTGTCGTTTTTCTAAGTGAACGTTGATTTGTTGAATCAGGATTTTGTATCTTTCCCTAATCGTAACCATGTAACACCGTAACCCAATGTGTGTAGATACAAAATATCAGATGCATGCATCATCTATATTCAGCATATGCAGATTAGAAAGTACTCATGATGTTTTTATTATAAGTCATCTGTAAGAGTTCTGGACCTGAACACATCTAACGCCCACATATGGCGTGTGGTATAGGGCTTATTATCCCATTCCAGGTGTGCAGGATCTTTCTTCATGAAACGCCTTTAATTGATGTGTATATCCTCCTTTATGATAACAGACTTGCCCAGGGGTCACAATGCATGACGTATGGGATGTTACAGCAGCGATCAGAATGAATACAGCTATGAATTCTGCATGAAAGGTATATTTGTTCATTTTTATGAGCTCCGTCGGAAGAAAAAGAAAAAATAAATTGGAACAGAAAATCACAAAGGGCCACAGTATTCCTTCATCACAGATCTGTTAGGATTGTTACAATATATCATCTTCAAAATTTTTTTTTTACCAGTCCAACATTTACCCTTTTGGGCTGACGACAGCCCACTCGTGGCCATGAGAATAAGATGTGAGTGGGGGCTTTATTAGAATAGCTCCGCATGGGAAGAGATGGGAGTAAATATCACTATCTGACTGTGACGCAGGCAGCCACAAGGAGAACGCTCTCCCCTGCGGCCTTATCACGACAACGGTGAACAGCTGTTACTATGTTGTGGAGACAAAAGGCACCTGTCAAGTTCAAAGCAGGTTATCCCCAGAGGTGTAAGTGAGGGTCAACGGGGGACAACGTATTCCTAAACCGTTTCACACATTATTAGCGAACGCTTTTGTTCAGGGCATCCCAGAAGAGTTTGAAATGTTGCTTTCTTTTATGAATTATCAATGCACTTCCTCTTTCTCAATGTCACATTACTTGGTAACTCGTTACAATAATGTCATTACTGTTTTATCAGAAATAGAAGGACTAAGAGAAGGCTGCCATGCAGCAAGAAGTTTCTAAAAATTTGTTCTAGAACATCCGGGGTGCGTTGCATAGGTGGACAGACAGAAAAACAGAAAACGTTTGAAAACGAGAACCCAGACGCCGACATTGACTACTTGATTGGGTCTTAGCGGCCACGACGTGTCCCTAAGCATGACCTCTTAGGCTTCCCATGTACATTAGCACCCTGCGTGTGCCCAGTGTAGGTGGATGGTCATGTGATATTCATTTTTAGATCACTTTTTTTGTGCGGATGGAGTTTTTAGTCTTAAAACAATGTTCTAAAATGTAAATGTGGTTGAAGCCTCAGGCAGGAGAAGCATGGACGGGCCTTTCTGCACTGTATTTTCTGAAAAAGCAGATATTACCTCCTCACGCTCCGCTGCCACAAGGACAGATACAGGAGAACATTCCTGCCGACGGCTATGAGGCTCTACAACAGATCACCTCTTGCCAGATCATCGTGCAATAACTACAATAATAACTTCATATCCACACTATGTTGATCTGCACTTCACACATGTCATTTATTTACACTACACACATACACACACATTTCATTTGCACTACACACATACACACACTTTGCATTTTGCACACTGTCTATATTTGGTGTTTTTATATTTAGTTTAATTGTCATTAGTATTGTGTATTGTGTATGCATATATGTTGTATATATACATATATATTTTATTTTATATTTTGCTTTGTATGCTTCTATATCTTTCATCCCTGTTTTTATATTTTATTTT
This sequence comes from Pseudoliparis swirei, assembly GCF_029220125.1. Taxonomy (NCBI): domain Eukaryota; kingdom Metazoa; phylum Chordata; class Actinopteri; order Perciformes; family Liparidae; genus Pseudoliparis; species Pseudoliparis swirei. Next base: position 3,161,700 of record NC_079396.1, read on the forward strand.
TTATTTTTTATTCATGTGTGTTTGGTTTATTGGTGCTGCTACTGCTACGACAAATTTCCCCTTGGGGATTAATAAAGTATATATCTATCTATCTATCTATCTATCTATCTATATTACTCACCATCTGTGGCCTTTTCACGGTACGGCCTGAAAAACAAGCTGTGCCGGCACTACCCGACCGTCCAGAATCCAACCAATATCCTGTCCTAAGTCACAGCTCCGGGAATGCTTGATCCAGCTGATGGACATTGCTGTCACACTCCAAGCTTGAACGAGTGAACTGCTCACGGTAGACAGCAGCGTCCCTGAACTCAGGTAGCCTCTCGAAGCACTCGACACGTTTCTGCACCGCGTAGAGAGAACAAAGCGAGTGCAGCATATCTCCTTGAAGCCATTAGGATATAAAGATGCTGAGGGGATTGTTAGCGTCGCCATGTTGAGCGGCAATAGAAGTGCCCCAGATCTTATAAAACCCTTTTTTTAAAGTGGGATCTGGATTCATACCAAGAGAAATTAAGTTACATTGAGGATTCCATTTAATATGTTTTACCTTTCATTTCTGTCCTTCTGTACACATTACATCTATTGCATCTGTCCATCCTGGAGAGGGATCCTCCTCTGTTGCTCTCCTGCAGGTTTCTTCCCTTTTTTCCCCCCTGAAGGGTTATTTGGGAGTTTTTCCTGGTCCGATGCGAGGTTTTGGGGCAGGGATGTCTATGTGTACAGATTGTAAAGCACTCCGAGACAAATTTGTAATTTGTGAAATTGGGCTATACAAATAAACTGAATTGAATTGAATTTGCTTTTTAGTTCCTGGGCGGTGTTGCATCAGTGAAGAAATGTAGATAATGCACCTGGTCACAGATACAAGCCACGACTTCCTCCAGTGCTCAAACTCCTTTAGCCTCAATGAAAACTGAGACTGCGTTGGATTGACTCTTCACAATCGATGCTTATTAAAGGGAGAGTTCACACCAAAATCAAAAAAGCATTTGTCCTGTACCTGTAGTGCTTTTAATCAATCGGTATTGTTTTGGTGAGAGTTCCTAGTATTTGTTGATATGATGATACTCAACTAGTTCAAAGCTCAACAAGCCTCAACAACCAGAAATCCTGATATCCGGTGACTCAAGATAACCCAGAGAATTAGTTGCGTTTCATGTCGGAACTCGATTCTCTCTGTCCAACTCCACATATCCACGACTGCGCAGGAGGAAGCGTGCATCTCCTAGAGACACAAGATGTCCGACCTTAGCTAGCTCAGAGCTAGCTCAGAGCTACCTTCTACGTGGTGATACGGTTGGTGGGTTTTGGATAGAGAGAAAATAGTTCCTACATTAATCCATGTCCAACTACACATATCCAAGACCTTGCGGGAGGAAGCGTGCGTCTCCTAGAGACACAGCACAAGATGTAAACATCAATGGCCGAGCTTTGCTAGCTTAGAGCTAGCTCAGAGCTAGCTTCTGCGCGGTGATGCGGTCGGTGGGTGTTGGATGGAGAGAACATAGTTCCTACATTAAACTGTTGAAAACAAAGCTTGTGGAGTTACAGTATGGTTAGCCTGTCACACCAAAACAATAAAACAATTGATGAAGAGCACTACAGAAAAGAGGAACAGTTAGTTTGGGGTATAAGTGTAGCCATTTGTGCTATCGGAGAGGGCATGGGTGGCTATCGAGGCTCTTGGAAAGCTCTTGGTAAGAGATGATAACTTCAGTCATGTCAAAGTAAAATGAGTCAGCCCTTTTGTGATCGCACCGACGGCCCACGCCAAAACAAAAGGTTGATTTGTTGTTGCGTGGTTATGAAATTGTATGAAATCTAAAACTGTGCGTGCGAGCAGCGCCCGAAGCCGCCGGAGGAGGAACGGCGTGACCTTCTCTGCTTTTTAAAGTTTTCTCACTTAAATCAAGTCATAAAGGAACATCACAAAGAATTCTACAGTTGTAATATTTATTATAATATCGTGTTGTCATAGTGAAATAAATAACGGTTGCATACAAATATAATAAACCCCATGCATTTTGACATGGACAAGTGAAGATCAGGACAACTGATCAGGCCCATTCAATAATAACTCAACTCGTAGATTCTGATGTCGGGCTCCAAAACACACGGTACTTCAATTCAGTCAAAAGTGCTATAATAAGTATTAAATTGCATGTGAACAGATGCTGTGCAGAAGAAAACACACATATATATATATATATATGTGTCACATATATGCCATACATCATAAATATACGCTAGTGTGTTGAAAAAGACAATATTGTTAGCTAACATCTCAGTGTCATGTTTAGCTCTCGGTTAGAAATAGCGCAGACAATAAGCACATTTAAGTAGACACCTCAGCAACTGATGTGACTGATGAACATAGTGCAGGAGTGGTGTTGGTGAAGAGGACACAAACACCACTCCGAATGCATTCAACTTCAAAACTGACTGTTTGCTGACGCGTTCATCACGACAAGCCTCATAAACCAAATCATTAGAATAGTAATGAATGGTTTAAATACAGTGGAAACACAAGGAGAAGAACCTCGTACCAAAACCTCACACGGTTCTTAAAAGTACAGTCCAGTAGAGCAGACTTCTCTCCCTCATCGTACTAACTTATACCTACCGATAGCAATTGTATCTATATATCTATCTATCTATATATATATATATTATTATAATAATAATTAACATTTACACACCATAGGCACAGCTACGGGAGCATATTGGGGTTAAGTGTATATATATATATATATATTATAATAATATTATTATTATATATATAATAATAATATTATTATAATATATATATATATAATAATAATATTATTATATATATAATAATAATATTATTATTATTATATATATATATATATATATACACTTAACCCCAAATTACTCCCGTAGCTGTGCCTATGGTGTGCGAATGTTAATTAGTCCCGATAGGCATGCGATACCTTGCATGGTAGCCCCTCCCATGAGTGTATGAATGGGTGTGAATGGGTGAATACTGTCCCGCTTTGAGTGGTCAGAAGAATAGAAAGCGCTATACGAGTAAAGGTCGATTCACCATGTAATGTCCCTTTGATCCAGAAAGACAGAAGTAAGAAGGACTCAGTGAGACGTTCCATTGAGTTCCAGGTTAGCGTAACATCAGCTCGCCCAGAGATGGAGTCCGGACTTCAGTTTCCCTCCAAACCGGTTTGTGATCCCTACTTGGTAGAGAATGTATATCACAACAGGCAGAACCAGTCTTTCAAACTAGCTGTGTCCAAATCCACTACACATATTGATGGTTCTTTTCACAAGGTCAAAGGTCACGATTTAACGGTCATCATTCTCCAAAGAGGACGACTCCCGGAGGTCGAAGGAGGCCTGCCGGTCGTGGTCTTTGCTTTAATCCTCCGGCGAGCCAATGGGACTTTGCTTTTCCGTCGAGGGGAAGCCTGTGTTTTCTTTCTGTCCGCTTCCCTCTTCGGACCGCCGGGCGCTCCCAGGTGCTCGGAGAGCCTCTTCAGAAACACCGCCTGGAACTGCTGAGTCTGCGAGACAAAAGATAAGAATGAGGAGTTGATTCAAGGACGTGCTGCTGGGGTGTAGCAGGTAAACGTGGCCCTGTGTGTGTGTGTGGGGGGGGGGGGGGGGGAGGTTAGTATTCAGCACAGACACTGACTGTATTAGGCTTCACTTGTTGGTTTTGCTTTAGCTATTCACCATTATGATTTGTTTTATCATTTAAACGACCGTTCAAAAGTTTGGGGTCACCCAGACCATTTTGTGTTTTCCATGAAAACTCACACTTTTAAGATCAAATTATTTGCAAAATAAATATAAAATCTAGTCAAGACATTGACAAGGTTATAAATAATGATTTTTATTTGAAATATTAATTTTGTTCTTCTTGTGGCTCAAAGGAAGGCCAGTTTTATCGCTTCTCTCACCAGCGTAACTGTTTTCAGCTGCGCTCACATAAAAAGGGTTTTCAGGGGTTTTCTTACCCTCCGTTAGTCTTCTAAGGCGATAACACAATGTACCACTAGAACACTGGAGATGAGCCTCGATACACCTCTGTAGAGACTTCATTAACAACCAGAGAATAGTCATTTACACATTAACTATGTATAAAGTGTGTTTATGATAAATGTAATGTTATCTTCATTGAATAAAACAGTGCTTTGAAAAATAAGGACATTTCTAAGTGATCCCAAACTTCGAACGGTAGTGTATATTAACATTCTACTAAAACCAATGAATATACTGTTCTCCCTTTTCAGAACCGGAGGTTGCCGTCGGACACCAAAGACCGTCCTTGACAGAAACAGGGATCCTACTCCACCCAAAAGTTCAGGTGTCATCACGTGACCAAAGTCCAGGTGATGACACCTGAACCAACTCCCTGGTCGAAGCCCAGAAGAGGTCGTACCGTGTGCAGCTGCGTGGCGGTACGAGGTGCCGTGGTTGTGGTCGGGGAGGCGGTCGTCTGCCGCCGCTGGCTCTTGGGTTTGGCGCAGTACATCTCCAGAAGCTGAAGTTCACAGCCACCCGCCCGACAGCACTTCTCCACTATCCCCTTCCCCCTCGGCCGAGCGCCGTAACCAGACCACGTCCCTCTACCTGCGCAAGGAGAGAGAGAGAAAAGTCCAATGGGAATCTTGTCTTAACTTCTTAACTTTAAAAAAAAGAAGAAAAATAGGCCAACTTAAATGTATGTGGGGGTCTTTTACACATGGTAGCAACTGATGAATTAAACGTGTTTAACTGACGCACGCCAGCCTGTCCTGAAGGTGCCGCTGGAGGTCAGTCTGGATGGTCGTGGCCACGATACAGAGGGCTCACGAACCGCCACCATTTTGGTTTTATTCTAAATATTTAACGAATATAACAAAGGATTCACACAGTTGAATCTGATTTAACTGATCTTTCCAATAATCGACCGATCGCCAAATGTGTTTGTTTGGCTCATTGAGCTCCCTCTGTTAAAGATGTATGTATCTATTGCGAAATAGTGCAAAATGAGTCGCTTTTTTGCAATAGTGTTATTTATATATATTATTATTATATAATTATTGCTATATGATCATGATTATATGTCAAATCGGATAATTGCCACCCCCAAACAGACGAAATGAAATGATCCTTTGGTTTCATAACACATTTTCGCCGCGCGTTAGCATGCGCTCGTTAGCATGCGCGCGTTAGCATTCAGCTCTCGAAGCGCCAAACTCCCAACGTGTGAGATATTGAGTGAGAACGAAGGGGATGGTCTTCGTTGCCCGTCCACACCTTTTCCTCCGTTACGACTGTGAAAGCCGCTCCGCTGCTCTCGAGATAACGCCGAGATGTTTGAACAACAAAGCTATCGCGCACCGAGGCAACGCGTTCTGGTGAGTACGCTGCCATTTTGGTGGATAGCGCGAGGGTGTATGGTGGCCTTGGTCAGAACAGAGCAAAGGTAATCAAGTGAAGGGTCATGTGAGTAAATCTGTCCAGGTCCATAACAATAACACTACAACAATAATAACCTTTTATATGAAATGAAACGATGCAACCTGCCAAGGAGGAGGAACCAATCCGCTCCGGTTCCATCTACATGCCGCACATTCGGATCTAATGACGAACCGATGTTGGATAAAACGGCGCAATCAAATGTGGCCCCGGATAGAAAGACAAAATCGCGAGATATTAAATTGCGTAAAAGATGTCGGGTCCAGATGAGCATTGTTGTGGCTGGTCTTTATGTCAATAAATGAGCTATTGTCGTGGCGCTGATAGCTTGCTCAGAGTTACTGCTCTTGGCATGATGGCCATGGCCCTCTGCTCCTGTAAGTGCGACCACACAGGGTGGAATAACCTTGATAGCACTTGTTGCTATTATCTTTTTCTATCTTCATTAATAACAGATAATTTATGTCATATGCATTTCTGTCATAACAAGACAGAATCTACCAATTTATACTTATACTTTTCTGTAAAACGTGCCATAAGAGCTACTCATTGGGTCGTAATGCAGAGGTGCCCGTTGTGTGCGAGCGATGGAAGATAACATCAAGTTGGTTTGACGTGTGTTTGAAGAAATATGAGAAAATCCAAAACCTTCAATCCTGCAAAACATGATCTGAGTACATGTGAAGGCTTGCAGGGTATCCCACGCCCCCAGACAGGTGCAACAGGTGGACGCCGTGGATGTGGACCTACCTATGTAGATCCCACGGTCCCCGCACACGAATCTGATGTCGTCCAGGAGGTCCGAGCCGCAGCGGAGCCGGGCCGCCTCGGAGGACGGCGGCCAGCCGGCCAGACACACGGCGGCGTAGAACACACACATCCGAACACACACCACCTGGAGAGGAGAGGGAGGAGCTTTGAATACGCCAGAGCCCATCATCATGCTCTTCGTCATCATCACATCCAGATGTTTCCTGTACCTCGCGACATCGACAACACTCCTTTGTGTCGTTTGACGCATAAACAACACGTGATAACTGGAATTAAATGAAGTTATCTTTGATAACAGATTAAATTGATAGAATAGACCTCATTGAGACGCGCTCGCGCCGATACATCTTAAGGCTGGACTAATGACAGATTAGATAAAAGGATATTCCTTGAATTTTGGGCTTTGAAAACCGCGTTTCGACACTTGGCGGTGCTCTTCGTGACCCGAGTGATGGTCAACCGTAACTTTGGGGATTTTGACTAGAACCTCAGATGAATTGGTGGACTATGAATGCATTCTCTGATATTGTTTGAGAGGATGATAGCGCTGAAAACTAACAACTCTCTTTGTCGTTTTTTAGACCCAGACCTACGAGGTTACAGGATTATAAACAGTATACTATCGTAGACTAGTTTTAGGAACAGGGGTACACGCCATCACGCCTCCATCCCTTGAGGACAGTGAAGTGCGGTTGGAGCGAAGCACCAGACCTCGAGAAGACTCGATTTTGGTCAACACAGTTGTACAAGGAAATTACATTTACAAAATATCAATCCTAGAAAATTCCCATCGGCATTGGCGAGTCAGGCCTCTGAATTCATTCAGTCTGTGACTAAAGTCCATGAGCAGGATCCAAAAAGCTGAAATCTTGCTCTGTGTGACTAAGTCCAAGTCATACTTTCATTTATTTCATTTTCAATAATTGATTGAAGCGGGTTTTTAAATTCTTCTGACATGAGGAAGATTCAGATTCTCAGTAAATTGTGATGAGATTACTTCACTTCCGAATGATTTCCGAAATATTTTTTCTCGGAAATAAGAAACAATGAGTAAAAAACAAAAAAAAGGGTAAATTCTCAGACCGTTTGAACCCAAGGAATATTAACCAAAAAACATTCCATTGTATCTTCGTCTGCCTTCCATTTTCTCCCTCTCATCAGAACCCGCAGTGACAACTGGACTTCAGACCGATGGCAACACTCGGTTGGCTTCGGCTCGACAACCAGCTGCTGCTGCTCATGTCTTCAGGAGAGTCATGGTCTTACCTTCAGCATGGCGGGAGGGCGTGAGGAGTGCATCCCGTCTGTGTGGACGTCCTCCCCGCCAGACCTGCCGTCTTATAGTGCGGCGGCCCGGAGGGGCAGGGCGGTCTCCTCCCCGCACGCTCAAATCTCATCTGGAACTCCTATCAGAGGATTGAAACACGCTGTCTCTGTTCTGCTGTGTTCCTATCCAGCGTGTGAGAGGATCTTCATCTTCGTCACAGACACGATATCCTTAAAAAAACAAACTATGTAGTCTGGAGCCAACTTAAGAATACGAAAGGTCCTACAGTAAATCCTGTAATAACATTTCTTTTTGAAATGATGAAGGCACTTGCAAATGACACGGTGGTACGAACTGTGAAGCATACTTTGGTGTTTCATTTTGACCTTTTTACTTAAGATTGAATTAAAATGTACCAAAACAGTGAGGATGAGGAAGGTGTCGGGTAATTAACGACGAGAATATATATGAAAGACATTTAAATAATACACGCAGAAAACATGAAGGTTCCATTTGGAACCGAAAAGGGTTCTTCAGAGTGATGCTATAGAAGAACCAATTCTGGTTCCACATAGAACCTTTCACACCAGGGTTCTTTAAAGAACCATGTCCTTAAATAGTTCTTCAAAGAACCTATAAAGGTGTCTCAAAGAACCTTAAAAATGGTTCTTTAAGGCACCATTTATGGTTCCACAAAGAACCATTTCCTAAGAGTTCTTTAAAGAACCTATAAAGGTGTTCTTCAGCAGGTGATGGTTCTTGGTAGAACCACAAAGCCTTTCAAAGAACCATTTATGAACCTTTATTTCCCTCTAAAATAAAAAGTTCATCTGGTTTTAATTGTCATCAAACACTTTTAATACTGTGAGGTATTTCTTTTATTTTGTCTCGATAGTTTTTTAAATTCTGTGTCGCAGAACAAAAGCTAGAAAGTGGAAGAGCACCGAGGCCGATTCGATCCTGGCTTTCAGGACTTGTTCAAAGTTCTCAGGACTCGTGACCGGTTCCTGGGTTTTAGGACGTTTTAGGACTAATCCCTGGGGTTCAGGACTCGTAACCAGTTTCTGGGTTTCAGGGTGTTTTAGGGCTGGTTCATGTGTTTCAGGATGTTTAAGCTCGTTCCTGGGTTTCAGGACTCTTTACTCGTTTCTGGGTTTCAGGTAGTTTTAGGACTCGTTCCTGCAGCACTCTAAACTTCTGTCGTCACGTAAGTCTGTGGCTACCGTAACTTCTGGAAACAAATAATCAAAAAATGACGTCTTTTATGAACCACTCGTTCCTGGGTTTCAGGACTCTTTACTTGTTCCTGGGTTTCAGGTAGTTTTAGGACTCCTTCCTGCAGCACTCTAAACTTCTGTCGTCGCGTGAGTCTATGGCTACCGTAACTTCTGGAAACAAACAATCAAAAAATGACGTCTTTTATTAACCACTCGTTCTTGAGTTTCAGGCCTTGTTCCTCGTTCCTGGGTTTCAGGTAGTTTTAGGACTCGTTCTTGGGTTTCATGTAGTTTTAGGACTCGTTCTTGGGTTTCAGGTAGTTTTAGGACTCGTTCTTGGATTTCAGGACGTTTTAGGACTCGTTCCTGGATTTCAGGACGTTTTAGGACTCGTTCCTGCAGCACTCTAAACTTCTGTCGTCGCGTAAGTCTATGGCTACCGTAACTTCTGGAAACCAAATTAAAAAATGACGTCTTTTATGAACCACTTCTTTTGCACTTCGATGGAAAGCGTCAGGAAGTGGAGGACAGGCGGGAAGGAGAACTCACAAGGACTTAGGAAATGACACGTGTGGTGCTCAGAGAACCTTCCACCGAGGACCTTTTCTCTTTCAGGAAAATGTATAAAACTCACAGAAAAAGAGCGCAGTGACCCATGGTGTAGTATTTAATTTAAGACTCACGTCCGAAAACAGAATCAGACCTTCAAGAGGCAATTTTCAATGTCTTCACAACGTACAAATAAACAACAAACTCAGCTCCAGGTTGTACCGCCGGGAATCCATGACAGAAATCACAGAAAGACGAGGTTTAGACGGACTCTTTGTTCAAAGGTACGAGACCAGTGTTCAGAACTAGTGATGGGAACAAATAGGATTGAGAGAAAGAGGCGTTTGGTCCATGGGCCTGATGCATCCCTCGAGCAAAGGTCAGGGGTCAGAAAACAACAGCATGCGTCCTCCGCGGGAAATGTCAAGGAAGTGTGACTACTCGTTTAAAAAAGAAGGGATGACCAGAGGAAGGAAAGTTATCCTTCAACATTCAGAACAATATGAGATCAGGACGTCCTGTCAGCCGTTAGACTCTGATCACGTGACGTTGTGTTTACGGTGAACATGAGCGTCATCGCGTTAAGATGCGTTCACGTGTCGGACTCGAATGAACATAGTAGTTTGAAATAGATGTTTTCACAACATAAATAGATATTAGGAGATAAATAATAATCAGTTTACACTAACTGATAATACAGCGTTAAAACTACTAATGACAATATTAGTTAGCATATATTATCAGGATTTAAAAAAACAAATTAAACATTTCCTAAAGAATTTTTGATGGTTTTACTGAAATTATTTTTTTAGGACCGAAATCAAATCGTCTGGATCCTCGTCGCCCAGCTGCCATCAGAAGATGGATCGTCGATGATTGGCAATTAATATCGGGGGCAGAAAAAAAAACGCGTTGTGCTGACCGATCCTCGACTCCGATCCGAGCCCTGAGTTTTACGACGGCGCTCGTGGCGACTAGTGGTCCGCCATTTTGAGCATCTCCAGTTTGGCCTTCTGGCGAGCGATCATCTCCTCCCCCGCCAGCTGCCTGAAATCAAACTCCTGTATGGAGGCGGAGGCTCGAGCGGATCCCGGAGGCGTCCAGCTCGGGTTGCCGCCGTCGTTGGGGTCGCCGCACTCACCCCCGCCGCCGCCGTCGTCGTTGGCCGCCTCCTCCTCTTCCTCAATCTCCTGCTCCCCCGGAGGCCGAAACCACCCGGCCGCCTCTCCTCCTTCCTCCGCGGCCTGCTCTCCGTCTGCATCCCTCTGGCGACGGACGTCCGCTTTGTGCGCGGTCGTGGTCGAGGACACGTCGCTTCCCTTGTGCGCGGTGACCTTCTTGTGCTCCCCGAGCGGCGCTCTGGGCGCGCTGCGTTTCTCCTTGGGCCTGCTGTCGTTCAGCAGCTCCTGCAGGACGGACCGAGTAGTGTCACATCGCGGGGACGACAATCAGAGCAACGGTACCAAAAAAACAGCTGACAGCAGAAGATTCTGAAGAGTTACATGGTAAAATATATGTATGTATATATATATATATATACTGATAGTGAATATATTTATTTATAAATAAATATATATATTTATATACATATAAATAAATATATATATATATTTATGTATAAAAGAATGTATATATATATATATATATATATTTATTTATACAAAAACATATATAAATATATTTATATATATAATTATTTATAAATATATATATATTTATACATAAATATATATATATATAAATATATATATTCACTACCAGTGAAAGGTTTTAGAACACCTCAATTTCTCTTAAAGGAAAAAGCTAAACTTTTGAGGGTCCGTCTGTCTTCCTTTGTTAATTATAAGAGCAATATATACGATTTCCTGCAGGACAATACTATCCATATAATTCTGAAGAGGGTGTAGTAAGTTGGTGTTCCAACACTGCTTTGATCCAGACGTAGGGTTTGTAAGTAATCAACAAAGGTCGACACACCTGTAGGAATAGTTAGCATCAACAGCTGAAAGTTGTTTACCCATTCCTGAAAATTACCTATTTGTATAACTCTGAAATGTACATTATTTTTCAGTTTTTGGTAACCTACATTTTTCTCGGTTTAACCTCTGGCAGTTTGCCGCTGACCTTTGTACCATTTCAGGTTTTTCACTGGACTTTGCTTGCATTTTTTTTTAAACTGGAAAACTTAAGCATGCGCATAAATTCCCCACCCGCCACCCAGAGGAAGGAGTGAGACCTGCCTGGACACGTCACCCCTCTCTACTCGTCCCTGACTGAGCTGCTAGGTATGCTGCTCCTGCCATGACATCATCCATTCACCATCCGTACCCATGATCCGTCCTCGACTGAACATCAGATAAGGCACACCTTTTTTAAATAGCTTTTAATTGACATGTTTTTTATAAATCAATTTGATAAGTCTCACTTATTGCCGACTCCTATTCTTTGTTAAAGCATTTTTTTGGAAACTGTATTACCTAAAGTTCTCAAAAACATGAACAAAAATGACTCCATCATTATTCAGACGCCTACCTGGTCCGTGGTGGAGGGATGTCCTGGTTTGGTGAGACGGTCCTTCAGCTGTTTTGAGGTCTGGGGCAGAGCGACATGAGATTTCTTCCTCTGTGGCTCTGCAGGTTCAAGAGGAGCCGGGGGGGAGCGGCGCTGCGGGAGGACAGACAGACAGGTCTCAGATATGAATGTCAGACATATGCTTCACACGTGGTGCCATCTCCGATAAGAAAGGTCAGAGTGAGGCAAAAAGAGGGTTCTAGGTACCACGAGTGTCAGCTTCTTTCAAACCAACAGGGTTTATTTACCCTCTGCGGTGCATGATTGTTATCTAATGGCGGCGTGATGCTAGATTAAAAGTCACACAGACGAAAAAATTTGAAGATCGTCACCTTCTTGAGGCTTTTGGACGATACGGCCGATGTCGAAGGAACGGACGACTGGGCAGCCGGCTGCGGTTCGCTCGCCTCCGGTCGCCTCCGATTGGGATTCCTAATGGACAGGTAAATGCGCCCGTTGTAGAGGATGATGGCGTCTTTGTACATCCGCGGCGCAGAGCCCCGGGGTAGCGGGGCGGCGTGAGGCGCGGCGCCCTTTTTGCCCGGCATGACATCCTTAAGCACCTTGTACACCGCGTGGTTGGCCGAGACGAAGTTCATTTGGACGGGACCCGGATTGGCCCGGAACTCTCTGCCCATCAGCGAGGACAGGTTTTCGGCGGCGTTGTCTCCGGCGTGGGGGGCCAGCTTCTGGCCTTTCCTTCGTATGACCGCCGGACAAATCCATATGCCTTCCAGAGAGTCCGCGAGCTTCCCGGAGCCCTTCCGGACGGACGCGGGGAGGCCCATTCGGCTGAGCACCGACTTGGGTAAACTCCACAGAGGGATGCTTTTCACCTCAGCTTCCACTGGGATGTAGATTTCAAGTTTTCCAAGGAGGTCCATGCTCTGTGGACACATTAAGAGTTACATTTAGAGCTATAGATGCGGCTCAAAACTGAAACTACATGTATTTTACGACATTTAGGTGCAAGACTTAAACAGTTCTTGATTTTATTCGTTAAAATTATCCTTTTAAAATATTTTTAAAATAACAAATTGACACTATTTCCCCACAGTTTCAATGTGAAGATGTTTCTGGTGTGCATCATCATAAATGTAATTTTTAAAAAAAATTCTTCTGACATCAGGAAGATTCAAATTCTCAGTAAATTGAGATGAGATATTTGTAATTATTTTTGGGATTTTTGTTGAATACTTGAATGAAAAAAGATGAATACTAAATCATTTTTAAAGAATACAAAATAAATCAGACAGGATATTGATCACCGGGCTAGAACGACTTTTACTTTGAAATGCATCCCTCAGCTAGCATAGGCTAGCGGTTACTAGCATGGAGCTATTAGCTATTCGCAGACTCTGAATAAAAAACATATTTGGAAGACAATGACACACTGGAGTATTATTATTATGTTCGCCGTCTTGTCAGTTAGGTAATTAATGGCGTTACTAGCGATTCAAGTGAAGACTTCCTGCGTTGGCCTTCGCGTTCCGGTGGCCAACAAACGGCCAAAATGTTACCGGCACCGGGCAGAATGACGTCGAGCCGAACCAGAAGTTCTCTTTCGGGTTTAAATGGCTTTGAAACACTCGCTTTGGTCTACATGAGATATCGGTGGCTTTACCTTGATGGACTTTAAACGTATCCAGCTTCAGTGTTGTGTTGCATTTTCACTTTGTCGTAAAAAAACCCCAGGACTTCCGGTTCCACACCCTCCAGAATAAAAGTCACTATAAACGGCACAGCGCGCACACACGCGCAGAAGCAGTACGTCCTCTAGGTTTTCTTTCACCACACTTACGTGTAGTAATAACATTTGAAACAAATACAAATAATCACGACTTTACAATTGCTCATGTTGTACAATAGTGACACACAAGGACTAAAACCAATTGTACATTACTTCTTTAATTGTTAATGATTAATTCCGTCCTGTTCTTAAACCTGAATTATATGTTGAAATTATCATGCCGTCGCTGATAATTATATCGTCTAAATAAAACATTGGACAGTGTGGTTGTACTGCGGATCGGTGTGATCACTTTGTAGATATGCCTATCGAATACTAAATGCCATACCTGTCCTTCAGCTAGATCACTTTAACTATTCTTTTATTCTGAAAAACAGAAGCCTGGCAGATCACTCGCATTGCTTCCGGTTGTGTGTGTGCGTGTATATATACATACACGTACACACACTATTTGTGTGGATACACTAAATATAAATATATATATATATAAATATATATATTGTTTACAATATAAGTGCTAAAACAATAATCAGCAACATTATCTGGTTTCAGCTTCTAAAATGTCACGATTGCTCAAAATATTTTTTTGAATTATATATGTTTTCTAGTAATTATATCTATTTACTACAATAATTGTATTTATTCTAGCAACAATAATTATATTTATTCCAATGCAATAATTAGATACATTATTGTGGTAGAATTTAATTTATTATATTACAATAACATTATTTATTTAAATAAAATAAATGTATTATTCTCGTGCAATAATTGTATGTATTATATCATCAGCTCTCTACTGATTGAAGCGTCTGCTTGGAGGTATGTGCAACAGCAACTGCAGAATTGAGCCTGGACTCTCTTCACTATTAATTAGTGATTAACCTTGGACCTCAGGATAACATTTGATAATCCTAATCCTCTCCCACAACATGTAATGTGTCACGATTATCACGGACGGCCAGCTCCTGGTCCAGGTTACGTCCAATATTCCCTCCACCTTTGACCCCAGACCCTCGTAGTATACCTGGCGTCCTGTTCCTCGACACCTCTTACAACAGTACAACCTAAAAAGGAACATTTCAAACTGCAACGCAGCTTCAAATACCAACTCATTGATGGCCTTGCTGTCGGGATTTTTCATAATAGATCCACTTCACGGACAGTGGGTGACGCGGCATTAACTGCACGCGTTGTTTTCCCACAAAGATGATTTAACTATAATTTATGCTGCACATGCCTGTAAATAAAGGCTTAGGGGCCACCATCATTACAAATACTAACCTTTCTTGAGGAAGGTCATCCAGGTCAGTGAAACACGTGATGCACTCTTGATCTCTGGCTTGCTGCTGGGACAGGCTGTACTGGTGGTGCTGGTGATGGTGCTGCTGGTCCTGGTGGCAGCAGTCAACCCTATAGTTACTTTACAATATTTTATTTACCCACATCAGTTCGTAACTAAAACATTTTTATCAGACTTATTTAAAACTATCCACGGTCATCACAACTCTACTGAACTGATGACTTACTTTCAGATGAATAAAACGGGTTAATTTATCTTAGTTTACATAAATAATGACAGATAATTTATTTTAATATATATTACAATGTATTATATAATATTATAATATATATATATATAACATTATAATATATATTATAAATATTCATATATTATAATATAATAAATAATAATATATTATAATAATATACAATAAGTATATTTAATAGACAGTGGGTAATATATATTAATATCAAATAATATAAGAATGTAATTTTTTTATTGTATTCTGCAGCCATCTTTGATTTGTCACACTGTCTGTTGTCTCGTTCCTCTCGGACGTCGCTCACGAGGATCGAAACACAGCTTCACATGTTGGGAAACTTTCCAAAGACACCAACAATACATGGAGGTGATACTGCAGGTTATTGTTTTACGCATCATGATGTGAAGCAGGAGGTTTGAATGTAAAGATGCTTCCACAATACCCAATGAGTTTTCCTTACGCTTCAAACCCT
Source organism: Pseudoliparis swirei (assembly GCF_029220125.1). Taxonomy (NCBI): domain Eukaryota; kingdom Metazoa; phylum Chordata; class Actinopteri; order Perciformes; family Liparidae; genus Pseudoliparis; species Pseudoliparis swirei. The sequence continues at coordinate 3,177,289 of NC_079396.1, forward strand.
CTCGGGTCTCAATCCCACAACTCAAAACACAATTTACTGAAACAGATTTCATTGCTCACATAACATGTTCAGCTCCGTTACAAAAGGAACTAAATATTGTAAAGGTATTACTTTAACTTGACATCTTACCGTATTTCAGGGTTTACACTTCAACTTCAATTTTCGTATTTCAACTCATTTAAATGTTAAATTGCAAAAATTGTCGGCGAGCACACGTTTTCTTGTGATGTTGAGTCAATTTTAATCCCATCGTGTACAAATAATACAAATACATTTTAGAAAGCACTTTACATTGTAAAAACAAAGTATATATATACAGTATGAACAAGATGGCAGTAAGAAACAAATTGAAAACATACAAGAGAACATATTTAAATAACTTAGTACTGTTTTGAAGTGAATTTGTTGAAATAAGAAATTAAAAAGTAATATATCTGTAGAAAAACAAGGTCATATTATATATTTTTTAAACATCGGGGCCTGTGGCTCCACAACTGGAGGTAGAGCCCATGCAATGAGAGCGTCTGATCTGGTGTCACACACACGTATATATAATATACAGATTTATACTATATATATCTATAAATATTAAGAGAAATTATCTTTTTATAATCCCCCAAAACTAAATTAAATGATATCTTCTCTTTATTTTCAGTTGAAGAACCATCCCTTGAATTATGAAACAAACTAGACATCCAAAGTAGAATAATATTACTCACTACTGCTATCATCTTTTGTGTAAACATTCCTGGCAATAAAACTGTTTCTGATTCTGATTCTGATTTTGACTTTAGTATGGTTTCTTTTAGCGCACTTTTAAAAATGTATATTCTTTAATCTGAACTCTTTTCTGAATACACTTCTCTGAAATCAAAATTATATTCATACCAGTCCCTATAAATATTGTATTAGTATTCATAAATATTACATTCAAACAAAAATGTCTAATTATCACAAAAGATTAAAAATAGAAAATAGCTAAATCCGCACAGTGTCGACCGTCACTAAATATACACGAGTCACGAAAGTGTTCAGGGAGCGTGGGGGGCGGGCGGGCTCGCCTCGGCTCTGCCGGTCCTCATCAGCTCCAGAGCCGCTTCCTTCTGTTGCAGAAGCTCCTTGAGTCTCGAGATCTGCTCGTGCAGCTTGAGTTCGTCGGAGTCGGCGGACGGCGCCGCGGGAACAACGCCGCCGGCGCCGGACGGATCCTCGGACGTCCTGCAGCCGTGTTTGCTCTTGGCCGTCGGACTGCCGGACGTCTTGGCGTCTTTACCCGAGGCCTTCGCCCTTCCCCCTTTCTTGCCCGTCCACTCCGGCTTCTCCGGCTCTTCGGCGGGCCTCGGCGCCGCGGGATCCGGAGCGCCCGGCACGCAGCACGGACACGTCGGGCGCTTCCTCTTCCTTCCCGCTCTCCCCGCGTTCGCGTTGAGCTCCGCGCACGTCCGAGGGCGGCCGGGGAAGTCTTCCTCCTCCGCGTTGTGGAAGTCCTCGTCGATGGGCTCGCCGTAGCCCGCCGCGGAAACCGTTTCCACGTCGCCGCACGGAGAAGGGGTCGCGTTCACGTGGAAATGTGAACACACGGGAAGACCTCGAGAGGAGGCGGAGTCTCGGGACGGTTCCTGTTGAGCTTGCACTTTCGCCTTCTTGGCGTCGACGGGCCCGTCGCAGCGTTCGGTTTCTGGCCGCGTAAAAAGTTCTCCGTCCTTTAATCCGCTCGATGTTTCCCGACGATCCGCCGCCGACTCGCCGCGGTCGCTCTGCGGAGGGTCTGCGGGGAGCGACCCGGCCGAGGCCGCGTCCGTCCTCAGCAGGTCGATTCTCACGTCGGCCGTTATCCCAAATATCCGTCTCAGCGCATCGTCGGACCGCTGACGGGACTCTGGCGCCGGCGAAGACGTCCGACTGGTCACAGAGCTCTGCACGGGAAAACAGAACAAAACCTCTTTAAAATACAAACAATACGACGGAGTTACAGCCATGCAAGTGACACGAGTTCATCCACGTGTCGACCAATGGGTGTGCAGGACTTTCAACCAAATTTCCATGACCAAACATTTTGTGAATTCATGAAAAGTGAGAAAAAGTTGTATTCAAACTAAAAATGAGAATTCCAAAGCATACACGTAAATCACACAAATGAATGAGAGACAATAGTTTGGATTAAAAGAATAAAACATTTATGTCTTTTCAGTTAACTTGTAGTGCGAAAAATATGAGAGCGTATGGAAGGTTAAATGTTGAGCGACTTCCTTTTAGAAGCATATTCATTATTTAAAACTAAGCGTAAATGAAAAATATAACAAATTTCCACGACTTTTTCCAAACTTTGGGTTTTCCCCCCCCCCAGGACTTTTACAGGCCTGGAAATAGCCATTTAAAAATGTCCATGACTTTTCCAGGTTCTCCATGACCCTGAATCGACGTAGCTTTGAGGTAAATGCTAACAGCCTGACATACCAACGTGGAGTAAAATGCTGATGTTTAGCAAGATATGTTGAACCGGATCATCGTCTGAGCTGATGTGATGTGTTTACGCCTTTGAGGGATTTGGTTAAAAACCGAGGCAAATTAAAGACGGCAGGGGATCGACAAACAAAAAAATCTTCTTCTGTAAATCAATATTGGCAACACATCTAATATGTCAAGATAAATGAGTCTCAGCGAGAGTCACGGCTGCATTCACATCCGGATCAGATCTATACATCATGTTATTATATCATTCAATCAGGTGAGGCCGGCAGAGATCCCCGTCATGGTTTGCCATCTAAAGCTAAAATATGTTCACGCAATATGTAACCGGATGTTAGGTAGCTCCGCTAGGACAATGTTGTTATAGTTTAGAATAGATTACTAAGAGACGGCATTACATTATAATAGGAGACACATCACCATGACAACAAAAACAACTAATATTGCCTTTCTTCTGAGGGATCACAATATTTAAAAAAAGGAAAACACACACACAGTGTCCTGGCGGGTTACAACCACGGGACGCCCGAAGCACCAACTTCTGACCAAACTGCGCTGTGGCAGTTATAATTACTCATTTTTTAAAACTGTTAATGGAAACGCGCCTACTTTGCAATTCTTTAAAAAATAAATCGCTAAAAATTCATCATCGAATGGAAACATGGCGGCTTCAACATTTGTGCCGACACTAAAAACACATTTATCAATGCAGTTAAATTGTCCGGATGTCACGTAATGAAGCGAGAGCCCTCACCTCCACGATGTAGGTGCGCTCCGTTAGTCCAAAGCATATCCCATTGCTGCTGGAGTCAACTTCCACGCCCTCCACCTGTTGGGTGGAGGTGTTCTGTTGGCCGTTAGTGGCGGAGCGACCATCATCACCACCATCGTCATCATCACGCACGGTCACCACTTCCGGAACGTTGACACGCGTTGGACTCTCGACCGCGTTGACCGGTACGTCCCGGCCGAGTCGTCCTCCTTCGACGACGCCACGCGTCTCATCCGGACTCTCGTGTTCCGGCACATCGCTCGCGGCGCCCGCCGGGTCAGCTTCCTCCCCGTGCGTCGACCGCGTCTTCGGCATCGAATCCTGAGCTTCGGGCGCGGGCGGAGTATACGACACAAATATGACGGTGTCTTCGTCCGCTCGTTGAGACGAGTCGTCCGGAGCGTCGTCGTCGCCGCAGAGGTCGATCACTTTGTGCGCCCGGCTCGGATCGAGAAGGCCGAGGTTTCTATTTCTCCGAGGCCCGACCGACCAGAGCGGTTGCGGCGTCGAAGCCGCGACGGGTTGGTCGAATTCGTGACTTTTTCTCGCCGCGTCGCTTTTCCCAGTTTTATCCGGCGGGCTGCAATTTTTGGAGAAAACAAAAAGCTTCCCGTTCCACATGACCGAGGGGTTTTCCTCTCCTTGTTGCCCCCCCTTGCCCCGGCTCGACCCGGACGCCGAGTTCCTTAAGACGTCGCGGTGCTTCTCGCCATTTTCCCTCACGCAGGCGACTCGAAGAATCTCTAAAGAAACAGAAGTGTCGATGGCTTCGGGGGACGGCGCCGTCGCAACGTCGTCCTCAACCGACCACTTTATGGGGCTGTCGGGCCTTTGTGGAACATTTGGAACTAATTTTAAATGCGATTCCGATCCATTGAATGGAAGTCTATACGAGGTAGACGTGTTATGAAGTAACTTGAGCATGTCGACGGTCGAATCACATAGTGGAGCGACGCCTCGCTTGACACTTGTCAAGCGAGGCGTCGCAGGTAAGCCAGGTAAGCCTGAACTTGGTGAGCCAGAACTTGGTAAGACAGACCGTCGTAAGCCAGAACTGGGTATGCCAGAACTGGGTAAGACAGACCGTGGTAAGCCAGAACTGGGTAAGCCAGAACTGGGTAAACCAGAACTGGGTAAGACAGACCGTGGTAAGCCAGAACTGGGTAAACCAGAACTGGGTAAGCCAGAATTGGGTAAACCAGAACTGAGTAAGCCAGAACTGGGTAAACCAGAACTTGGTAAGCCAGAACTGGGTAAACCAGAACTGGGTAAACCAGAACTGTGTAAGCCAGACCGTGGTAAGCCAGAACTGTGTAAACCAGAACTGTGTAAGCCAGAACTGGGTAAGCCAGAACTGTGTAAGCCAGAACTGGGTAAACCAGAACTGGGTAAACCAGAACTGGGTAAGCCAGAACTGGGTAAGCCAGAACTGAGTAAGCCAGAACTTGGTAAGCCAGAACTGTGTAAGCCAGAACTGGGTAAACCAGAACTGGGTAAGCCAGAACTGGGTAAACCAGAACTGGGTAAGCCAGAACTTGGTAAGGAGTTGACTGTGGGAGGAAAAGTCTGTTTCTTGATACCCGGAGGTAGATGAGATGCTTGGACTTTTCGGACTTGCGCTCCAGGGAGAATCTGAAGACCTCTCGGGAGTGCTTGAGAGGTCGCTCTGACTTGGAGATCGCTTGGAGGTCTTCCGGACTTTCCACTGTTTGCTACAGGCGTTGACGCCAGAGGTACTAGGGCCATGACACGTACATTCTGTTGCAGTTGGTTCCCGTTCCACATGAACATGGGGTTGCCCGGTTTTTCGCCACTCGTGCCCTGACCGGACCCGGTAACAGATTTAATAATGACCTCACAGAGCTTCCCGGTGTTTTCTCTCTCGGTCGCGTCTCGAAGACGCTCCGAAGCGACGGAGGGACGCGTCGGCTCGGGAGCCGGACCGGGTTTTCTCACGGTCACACGGGGAGGGGCGGTGCGTTCTCTTCCCGAGAGAAGTCGAAGAATATCCGAACTAACCGAAGAATCACTCTGATTAAGAGCTGGAACCGCCGAGTTGTCTTCCTCTTCAACGGACCACTTTATGGGGCTGTTGGGCCTTTGTGGAACACTTGGGACCAAATTAAAATGTGGTTCTGATCCTTTTGATGGAAGTCCACGTGACGTCGCTTTCGATGTCCTGCAAAGCAACTTGGCCGATGGAGTAAAAGTCTGTTTCTTGTTCACCGCCAACAGATCGGATGCTGGGACGGTTCGGACCTGTGCCTGAGGGGGAATCTGAAAGCACTGTATTCCGGGGGGAACTGGAGATTGCACTGTGACTGGAGGTCTTACTGGGTTTCCACTCTTTGCTACTGGTGCCATTGGAGGCACAATTGCTAATAAATTCACACTCTGTTGTAGTTGCTGGAGTGGATTCTTGTTGAGTGATAAACCAAGATCTGAACCGACTTGATAAGTGGTGGCATTCATGAGGGGAACCTGCCTCTGGACAATTTGCTCAGTTGCAGAAGGGTTCGAAGACGCCTTTTGCCCCATGGCAGCCGGTCCGGAGGCAATATTGACGGTTAAAGCTTTCGGTGGTGCGATGATGGTGTTCAACCGGCTTATTTGAGCATTGAAAAAGTCTCCGTTGATTATTTTCACAGGAATCAGTTTCATGATGTTTCTCCCATCAGCGCCGACAGCAGGTATTGCCTGGTAGAAGACACCGGTCCCACTTTAAAAAGACAAAACAACAACACGTCAGTTAAGAAAAGTACAGATTTAAATGGTAAACACTCTACGAGAATTCATTTTACAGATGCTTTTGTCCAAAGAGACAGATTTGATGCGTCCATTGTCAGCAAGGCAGCTTCTCCAAACATACAGGTCCAGATCTTTAAAATGCTGCAGTTGAGATGTGATGGTTGATATAATAATAATAATATTAAGACTGTGGCTCAGGAGTGAGCAGGGTCCCCATTCAAATCAGAGGATCGGCGGTCTGATCCTCAGTTTACAGTAAATATGGAGAAGTTAATCATTTTACTACCAGATTTTTATTGATATATATATATTTTTATGTTAGCACAGCTGAAAACAGTTATGCTGGTGAGAGAAGCCATACAACTGGCCTTCCTTTGAGCTTAAAGAACGAAGTGAATATTTCCAATAAAAATAATTATATATAATCTTGCCAATGTCTTGACTATATTTTCTATTCATTTGATAAATATGTGTGTTTTCATGGAAAACACAACATTTACTGGGTGACCCCAAACTTTTGAACGGTAATATATATATATATATATATATACTGTAAAGTTAGTGAGGGATTAACAGTTATGGAAATGAAATGTCTTGGTTTTGACTGCATTTAGTTTAGTCAACGAGGCTTTTAATGCTGAATGACCACAACGTATTAACAGCAGTTGTGCAACCTCCCAAGCACCTGTGATGAAAAGGCTGAAATACCAGAGAGAGGTTAGATACATTGAGCCTTAAGCTAGACTTTAATTCCACAATTTTTTTTTCTCTTTTAACCTGCTAGATCGCCATTGTAACGCCATTTAACCCGGGTGTGCTACCTTTGTGATATAGAAACCTGAATTCAACTCAACATCTTCCATTAATCACTAAAGGGGGGGGTGTGGATGTTGCTAAAGTTCTACCAATCCACGGTTTTTTAAATGCGCTTTAATGGAAATCATACGCCGACATTTTGCCATTAAACCTAGTCAACTTTCGTCGAAATCCAACGGTTACCTGTGATCCGGATTCTTTTCCGCCATTGCGGGGTACATGACGGTGGAAACTCCACTTGTAGTTTCCCCGTCAGTCAGTCGAAGTAAAACGGCAGTTTCGGCTAATCTCGAGGCAGAATATGCTAACGTAACGTCGGTCAGCTGTGTCCACAAAAGACCCGTAGAGTTACGGTTAGTACGTTGTATTAACGTCAAAATAACCGCTAGTTACGTTGGACATTACTCCTTAAAACACGCGGGTTTAGTTTGTCTTCTCGACAATGTAAAATCGTCGAGTTACCCAAAATAATCCGAGGTTTTATTTGCGTTTAACATTTAACGTCTCACTTCTCGCTTTCCGTAGTTTCCGTATCCGTTACATTAGGCTTCCGGTTTGTTACATGGGTTGTATTCAATGCAGCCGCTTTTGTTTTCTGTCTCGCTGTGATATTAAATCACCAAAAAGTGTTCTCCCTCAACACAACAATCAGTTTAGGTTGAATATAGTTTTATTATATTCTTGCCTATATCCAATGTCCATTTATTGACGCCAAATATTAGCGCGTGCTTCTGTGTTACCAACTAAATATTGGTGGCTTGTGAACGCTCCCTTCTGCCAACACGGTGCAGCTTCCGCTTCAGTGAAGCAGTTCCGGCTCTTTTCAGCGAGCCAGATCTCCGAAAAGAGTCGGCTCTTTTGAGCTTTTATGATTCAGCTAAATGTACCAATGTTTTGATATATGATTGGCATGTGTGCATGCATATCAATCTCAATATTAACAGACAAACACACACACACACACACACACACATATATATATATCCATCCATTATCAATAACGCTTCATCCTCATTAGGGTCGCGGGATATATATATATATATATATATATATATATATATATATATATATATATAGTTTACATATATATACACATATACATATATAAACACGTGCAAATCCTTCACTCAACAGTCTCTCTTCCAACAGCAGCTGTTTCCAGTGGAAACAAATCTGACTACACTGTACATATCCAGGTCTAAAACTGAATTTGTTCTGAATTTGTATTATAATAAGTTGTGACTCCTCCATCTGTACTTCAAATAATAGAATAAAGAAAATATAGCAATCACTTTCAAGTAACCAATAGTTATATATATGTTATATATGTGCAAGGAAGCACTAATATTTGGCCCCAAAACAAGCTTATTTTGGCTGCAATTAACCTGTTTTCTAATGGATATCTTTTCAAGATAACAATCACATGCAACCTGTGAAAAACTAAACAAAACAAGTTCAAATATTTGGCAATAAAACAGAGTTTTACACTACCTATCTTTACAAAACAACAATAACGTGCAATGTGCAAAACGAAATGAGTGCAGATGTGTGTGAGCCATCACGTTCTATCAGTATTAGTGGCTGCAATCAGCCGGATTTCAACTACAAATCTTTTTCAAACAGGGTTTCGCGCTAGATACGGCTATTTTCAATTCATGCTCAATGTTGAGCTTAGATCTGTATTTTGTTCTGACAGCGTTAAAATCTCGTTTGGCAAATGCCAAGAATCGGCGACACGGAAGCACATTTCGTCATGTTGTTCTTAATGACTAAGTTGTATGTCTGTGTCCTTTGTATTTTTGTTATATGTGAAATGATCAAGAAAGGTCTTTCTGCAACACCTGTAATACCACCGCGCCCCACTAGAGGACCCCGCTGAGCTAAAGAGACAAACTTCTTTCTCGTGTTTTAGTATGTATGACGAGGGAGGAGCAGCCAGGGTTCAAACCCATGTGGACCAATGGGTGTCCAGGACTTCAAACCAAATTTCCATGACCAAACATTTTGTGAAATCTCGTTGTATACACGAGTATATAACTTAAAATGACACAATGAGATAATAGTTTGATTAAAATGTATACATTTATATAAATGCTTATTCTTTTAATCAAACTGCGTGAATAAACATATGAATATAACACATTTCCATGACTTTTCAAAATATTTTGGAAATAATTCTAGGCCTGGAAATAACTATTTAAAAATTCTAAGACTTTTCCAGGTTTTCCATGACCATACGAACCCTGAACAGTGGCTCACTGGTTAACACCGAGAAGAGGTTTAAAGCACCCTGGATCGCCACCCACCAGTTATTTAGACACCGAGCATCTCACAAAAATGACGTGAAGCAAAAGTTACAACAACAAACTCAACGGCGGTACATCGTCTCGGTCGTAAAAAAAACACACAAGACGGCAGAAGTATCTGAAATTATTTTAAATGAGTGTAATGTTCATTACACGACTGATTATTGTGGTTCGATTTAGCAAAAAAGACGTTCAACCCCTTCGTGGTCGGAGCGCTCAGTCGCCGTTCGCCAGGAGATCATCCAGCATCCGCTCGCACATGTAGAGGCAGCGAGGCACGTGGAAGAAGCCTGAGGAAGAGGAGAGGAACCCGATTATCTCACTGAGCAGGAAGCCTGATGGTGAAGTGTATCGTGGTCCAATACTCATTGAATGTGTTTATGTAACTTATGTAATGCTTCATTCTGGTCACATGACATATATTATTCTGTCCATCCTGGAGAGAGCTCCTCCTCTGTTGCTCTCCTGAAGGGTTCTTCACTTTTTTTCCTATTTCTTGGGAGTTTTTCCTGATCCGATGTGAAAGGTCAAAGGTCAGGGATGTCGTACGTGTACACATTGTAGATTGTAAAGCCCTCTGAGGCACATTTGTAATCTGTGATATTGGGCTGCACAAAATGTTCACTGTGTGGCAACTAGTCTCTGTTTTGGTAATCCTGTATGCATGCTGACCGCAACGATAAAGGCCTTAAATGGGATTACAGGCCCCCCCCCATCCATCAGTGTCTTTCCAGGTGTACAGTATGAAGCCTTTTAGAGTCTCGATGGTGTGCTCACCTTTAAAGGGGCCTCCCTTGAAGTCCAGGGCCACTTTCCCCTCTTGAGTCAAATAGCCGAACCACTCTCCGCCCTCAGCATCGGGAAACTGCACAGAATCGGGCACAAGTACCGTATGTAACGCACATGGTGAACACTGAGGTATACAAATTCACATGTTCTATAACAGGGTGTCTACAGGAATAAACCAGTGAAATGTAAGACTTTTTAAGACTTTTTAAGACCACGTCTAAATAAAATTTAAGTCCTAACTTACGATGGAAATATACATGAATCTAAATTAATTAATTCAAAGTAAACACACTAATGTCTATTCAAAATTAACAGAATGGTGTAATGCAAAAGGATAACACAAATGTCATTGCTGTTGTAAATTATATTTATTAATACATTTTCAGAACATTTAGGTCCCATGAACAAATGTCTATAAAATTAAGTAAATATATTTTAAAAATACGTGCAACATAGTTCCTTTTGAACAAAAACAATCTATAAAATAACATAAATAACATTTCCAGCTGCTTTTAAAATGCAAATACATTTACATAATAGAATATATGTGTGTGTGAGTGAGTTCTCATGTCTCTATGTGATGGATGTTTGTGCACAGGTTCACGTCTACTCCTGAGCTTTTGTGAATATACTAGGAAAACAATCCTTTTCAAACTGTATTAATATAAAAACTTCCAGTTGACATTTGGTCCATTCTCCTGGAAAAAAGAAAGAAAAAAGGCAGACATTAGCCAAACAACAGTCACCACATCTCTTCATGACACCACCACTTCAGATTAATGTCAGACAGAGACTGGATGAATATGAATGAAAACTATTTTTACAAATTAAGCAACGTGAGCCATCCTTTGAGCCTAGTGAACACTATGTAGACATATTGACAGGTAAACACCACTCTACTACCATTCTAAAACTATTTTTAATTAGTCTAATTAATGTGTAGTGCGCCTATCCATAGCTGTTATTAACTTGACACATGAGTAAAGCTTAACTATATGAAACACATACTCATATACATGAGGTTAGTTAATACATATATTTATGTTAGACTTACTGTGAGATGCTGAAGTAGGTCCTGGTGTCATGGCCCATGAGCTCCAGAGGATCCTGACGGGACCGGGTCATTTCAACTATAGCGCACATGAAGTCCAGCTGTCTGCTCGCGGTGGTCTGATCCAGAGTCTCATGGTGGTCTGGTTCAGAGACTCATGGTGGTCTGGTTCTGAGTCTCATGGTGGTCTGGTTCAGAGTCTCATGGTGGTCTGGTCCAGAGTCTCGTGGTGGTCTGGTCCAGAGTCTCATGGTGGTCTGGTTCAGAGTCTCATGGTGGTCTGGTTCTGAGTCTCATGGTGGTCTGGTTCAGAGTCTCATGGTGGTCTGGTTCAGAGTCTCGTGGTGGTCTGGTCCAGAGTCTCGTGGTGGTCTGGTCCAGGGTCTCGTGGTGGTCTGGTTCAGAGACTCGTGGTGGTCTGGTCCAGAGTCTCGTGGTGGTCTGGTCCAGAGTCTCGTGGTGGTCTGGTCCAGAGTCTCGTGGTGGTCTGGTCCAGAGTCTCGTGGTGGTCTGGTTCAGAGACTCGTGGTGGTCTGGTCCAGAGTCTCGTGGTGGTCTGGTCCAGAGTCTCGTGGTGGTCTGGTCCAGAGACTCGTGGTGGTCTGGTCCAGAGTCTCGTGGTGGTCTGGTCCAGAGTCTCGTGGTGGTCTGGTCCAGAGACTCGTGGTGGTCTGGTCCAGAGTCTCGTGGTGGTCTGGTTCAGAGACTCGTGGTGGTCTGGTCCAGAGTCTCGTGGTGGTCTGGTCCAGAGTCTCGTGGTGGTCTGGTCCAGAGTCTCGTGGTGGTCTGGTCCAGAGTCTCGTGGTGGTCTGGTCCAGAGACTCGTGGAACAGAATGAAGAACGCACTGCAGCGTTGGACTTCGGTGATGAGCTCTTTGTTGCACGGCGCTGATTTCCTCCGGTGACCTCCAGCGTTGTAGCGTTGACGTTGTAGCGTTGACGTTGTTGCTAGCGGCGGAGCAGGAGCTGGCGGCGGAGCAGCAGCTAGCCCCGCGGGCTGCTGGCGGCCTTCGCTATTCTCTGTGCTTCTTGTTCTGCACGTGAGATTCCACCCGACACATAACGCAGCTTCAGAAGCATTTCACCGACCGTGACCAGAAACACTCGTTCTTTTCAAGCCGTTGTTGAACTTGCATCCCCCCCATGTTTTCTAAACTAGCCGATGCTTCACGTTGTAGGGGATAGGACCGAATACGCGGGGCCCCTTTAAGAGAAGGGGCGTGGCCCCGGTGACACCAGAGACGCCGCAGAGCGACCGGAGCAAAATACGGACCTGGCGGAACAGATTGACTCATATTCGTAATGACATGACACCCAAAAAATGTAAGACCAATCCAATCTGAATTTAAGACAATTTAAGACTTTTTAAGGCCTTATTTTTAGGTTTAGCAATTTAAGACTTTTTAAGACTTTTTAAGGACCCGCGGACACCCTGTATAAGTTCACGAAACATTCAACCTTCAAAAAGTAATTTAAATGAAGCACGTGTGGTTTTCAATGTTACGTCATTTGCATCACATCATAAGCGGCTCACGATAATAAGTGTATTTAACCACGCGGATACAACCCACAACATTACACAACTTCAAATACGCTGCTTCTCGTGCTATATTTTGAATTCATGTTGGAAAAAAAAGCTCGACAAAAGCCATCAAACGTGTTGCACTTTATTCAACTCACGTGGCTGAAGGTGTACTCGTACACCTGAGAGAATCTCTCCAGCAGCTCCGGCCTCCTGGTGTGGCTGTAGGCCATGAGGAAGGCGACGAGCGCCTCGCAGTGCGGCCACCACAGCTTCATGTTCCACTCCAACTGCAAGCAGACGGCTTTATTTCATGCATTTTCTTTTATAAAAACGTTATGCAAACGATATGTTGGATATCAAAGCTCCACCTGTGTGGGGCAGTGGCCGTCCACATCCAGGAAGGAGAAGAGGCCGCCGTGCTCTTCGTCCCAGCCGCCCCGAAAAGGAAGCTCCACGAACTTGTCGACGGCGACCCTCCGGAGCTCCTCGTCCTGCCGCTCGCCGCTGACCTGGAGCAGGAACCAGCCCGCTTCCAGGGCGTGGCCTGGAGCCAGATGGGGGGGGGGGGCAAGAGGCGCGTTGGAAAATGTCGAGGTCGGCAACAAAGGACCGGACCCTCCCCTCCCCCCTCCCTGCACTCACTGCCCTCTCTATCGCCTGGCTGCCTCAGTGTTTACCTGGGTTCTGCAGTCGGCCCTGGCAACCCGGTAGCTCCGCCCCCTCCAGTGACACATTCTCTAGAATAGCTGTGCCGTCTCTCTGGACCAAGGTGCGAGAGAAGGAAAAAGGAAATAGCATTAGATTAAAAAAAGTGAGTGTTGAGCCCTGACCCCCCCTGACGGGCCCCTCTCTCTGGAGTCGTTTTCATGCGTCACATTCTGTGTCCGTACCTGGGCGTGTTGGAGGATCTGCTGCACGCACCAGCCGGCCAGCTCCCCGTACTTCTGAGCGACCTCCTGACCCCGGCCTTCGGTCAGCTGCTGCACCAGACACAGCAGCATCATGGGCACCGCCATGCTGCTGGGGGGGGGGGCGTCTCCGGGGAGCGGCGGCCGGCCCAGACCCGACGAGTCCTCCCGAACCCAGAAGATCACCTGCTGCATCATCTGCTCCGCCTCCAGCTGAGAGACAGAGCAGAGGCCGGGGGGGGGGGGGGCAGGCAGGATCAGACTAACTAACCAACTAACTAACAACCTAACTAATTAACTAACGAACCAACAAATACAATTATAAACAACCTAACCAACTAACCAACCAACCAACTAACTAACGAACAACCTAACTAACTATTTCATTAACTCACTAATTAACTAACGAATGAACTAACTAATTAACGAACGAATGAACTAACTAATTAACGAACTAATTAACTAACTAACCAACTTACTAACCAACCAACTAACTACACAACTAACTAACGAATCAACTAACTAACTACCGAACTAACTAACAAACTAATAAACTAATGAACAACCAAACTAACTAACTACTCAACTAACTAACTAACTTGCTAACAAACAAACTAACGAACAAAAGAATAAAGAAACTAACTAACAAACAAACTAATTAACTAACTTACTAACTAAATATCTAACTCTTTCAGACTTTAATGTTTATTTGTACTATCGGAGAAAATATGATCAAAAACCAAACTAACGATGTGTGAAGACAAGACATGTGAAAACATAACGATGTATTTGACTTTAATATCCAGAAACAAGGAGCACTGGGAAGTTTTCTGGCTCTGATGATGTCGGCAGTTACAACAGAGCCAAAATATGTTGAGGACATATTTGGAGAAACCAAGATCCAGATAAAAAAGAAGAAGAAACATTTGAACTCAAAGCCTGTTTCTGTTTGTGCGCAGTCAGCATAAAGTGTGCTCGGAGGACATTACAACACATGGTTAGTTCCCGTGGAGGAACATTGTCACGGACCAGAAGGTTCCGCGTCATCCGGTCCGTGTGATTCTTCCTACCTGCATGTCCTCGTCTCCAGTCGCCCTGCTCAGCTCGTCCACGGCCATGATGTAGAAACACTCGCTGAACACGCTCCTCTGGATCTTGACCGCTTTGCCATCTCGCGTCAAGCAGAAGGCGCACTTCCACCGGCCGCCACCGGAGACACCGTCGGAGACGCGAGCGAACTTCCTGAGGAAAGCTCCTCCTACCAAGCGAACGGACCAATGAGACGTTAGCTTATGATTCATGAGCAGTGGACCCCACACGTGAATAGATCGAGCTGATGGCTGAAGGATATTTAAAGGGGACTTATCCTTCTTATTATTTAGGTTCATAACTGTGTTTTCTTTTTACTAGAACAATTTAAATACTTTCATGTGAAGGAAAACCCCATTGTTTTGTACATACTGTCTGTCTAAATGTACCCTCCCTTTAAGGCTTAAAGAGACAGGCGCTAATGCATCTCTACCCTCTGTATTAGCACCTGTCTCTTTAAGGCTTAAAGAGACAGGCGCTAATGCGTCTCTATCCTCTGTATTAGCACCTGTCTCTTTAAGACTTAAAGAGACAGGCGCTAATATGTCTCTATCCTCCGTATTAGCACCGGTCTCTTTAAGTCTTAAAGAGACAGGTGCTAATACTAAACTTAAAACTTGGGAAATTAATACAAATTCACTACTTATTCAATTAAGGGGATGTATCTACTTTGCCTTTAAGTCTTAAAGAGACAGGCGCTAACACGGAGGCTACATTTAGACAGACAGCATGTACAAATTTGAGCAAACTTTTTTCGGGAGTATGACATGAAGTTAAAATCATGACTTAAAGTTTAAGTAACACTTACAGTTTAAGTCATACCCCCGAAAAAAAAGCCCAGTTTTCTCCAATTGTCATGCTGTCTAGGTCGTAATAATAACGGATGTATTTGGTATTCTAATGAGCATGTGACATAGAAAGGGGGAGGTGCATTTGAAGGACTTATTCATTCACATGTTTTCTAAAGCAGGCAGCCTTATTGCTAATAACAATGATGTCATACTTCACAGTTTCAGAGCTTTTCACGTCATGTCCCCTTTAAGAGCCGCAATGCTGCCACGTCTGTGCTGGAGAACAGCGGTCAGGTGGAATTGGGATGATATGAAGGAAGATCAATGTTCGCTGTTCTTTCACAAGCTGCCCCTTTGATTGATTTGAACATCAATGATCACGAACTGTGGCCGTAAAGATTTTTGCCGCTCCAAGGTTTCCGACATGTCGTGCACTTTACCGTGCCGTGATGACGATTAACAGAGCAAACACACGAACGTGTGACTGTCATCAATCACCTAAGCCTACAACGGAGCGCCGCGCTGTTGCACACGTTTCCCTGTGGACTGTGAGGTCACTTTAAAATAAAGTTAATGTGAACTTTCAGACTTTTAGGGACTAATTTGTGTCTAATTTGAGCTTCATTTTAAAACGCACATAGTCTTTGATTAACACATTTAACAACAACTATTAAATAATATATTGTAAAATATCACCTGAGATTTAGAAAAGGCGATGCTCAGCAGTTTCTTGAGAGCCAGGACACGCTGGAGTGATTATACATCTCTTGGGTGCTACTTTATGCAGGACTTAAAATGTCTTTAGTACAGTATAAATAAATAAATGCATGAACAAATAAATGCTTAAATAAATGTATAAATAAATTGATAAATACAGGAATAAATAAATAAATGCTTAAATAAATGTATAAATACAGGAATGAATAAATATAAGTTATACCTAAACAGGACATCATTAAATAAATATATTTCTACATTTCTGTATTTCTTAATTTATGTATATCTCTATTTATGTGTCCACACGTATTTCTTAATTTATTTATTTATTCCTGTATTTATTTATTTTATTTACATTTATTTAAGCATTTATTTATTCTTGCATTTAGTTATTGATACATTTATTTAAGCATTTATTTATTTATTCTTGTATTTATTTATACATTTATTTAAGCATGTATTTATTTATTCCTATATGTATTCATGCATTTATTTATTTATTTATTTATTTATACGTAAGACATTTTAAGTCCTCCATACTACTTGGGGGGCCACAAAAAAGCCCTTCAACGCGGCCCTGGAATAAGCGTGAAAAGGAACCGTAGACTGAACCCTTCTGTAGCTGCGACGAGCTTTACCGGCTTTTGCAGCTTCCAGGATTTCCGGCTTGTGGAAGCGCTCCATGGTTCGGTACAGGCGGCAATACATCCACACCTGAGAGGAAACATACATTAACCTCGTGACATCAGGTGTTCAGACGGCTATCCTGCGTCTTCGACGTCTCACCTGTCGACCCTGCAGCCAGACGTACTTCAGCTCATCGTAAACCTTGCCGTCCCTCCCGATACAAGTGAAGAAGCCTCTGAAACACCGAGGAGAGGTCCAAGGTCATCACAAGGACACACACACACACACACACACAGACGGTATGCTCGGTGTCACTTTTGGGAATAGTGTACCCGTGTTTCGTGTCATGAGAGTATTTGAGCCAGAAGTCCACCGTGTCGTCCAGTTCTTTACGGATCCGCTCCCGCCACACCTCCAGCTTCACCGCGGACATCCTTCAAACATGAATAGTTTGTATTAATAAAAAATGTTTTATCAAACCGAACACGGATTGAGACTTTGAAGCAAGTCGTCTGCTTAATTTTGGGGTATTATTAAGCACAACAAACTTGATTTAAGTACTAATAATAATAATATAATAATAATAACTTTATTTATATAGCACCTTTAAAAACAGAGTTTACAAAGTACTCTACCGAGAATCAAGGCAAAACCAACGGAATGGTAAGATACAAATATAAAATTAAAATAAAAAACAACAGACAAACTAAATTAAGGGGACCAAATAACTGCGTAAAAGAATGACATCACTTAAAAGCTGTTCTATAAAAATGTGTTTTAAGAATCGATTTAAAAGAAGTTACTAATTCTGCGAGCTTTATCCCCTCCGTTGTCTAAAATAAGGGCTGAAATAAGTTGGGGTTATCAAATATATAATTATTAAAGATAATTGTGAATAAGTGCCTGATGTTACTGACTAATAGAGATAGAGCTGTTCGTACATGGTCCAAACACAACTCAAACACGATATGTTCTGAATGACCAAAAAAAAATCAATATTAATGCATTAAACTAATGGAAATATGACTTACTTTCACTGAAGAAAAATACTCCAATCTTTAAGCGCTGTATCTGCATTTCTAACGGACGACTATCTTCCTGTAATGTGTATTTCTGGGTCTAAAAAGTACTTTTTTTTAAATATAAGCCATTCCAGCCCCTATAGGCCATATGTAAAAACATTTTTTACTTAACGTACAAAACCATGTGACCGTGTTGTAGTTCCTTTATAGCCTAGCGTTAGCGTTTTGCTGCCGGTTATGTTCACGCTTCGCCAAAAAAAACAGCGTTTGCAACTTTAATCACAGAAATGATTTTGTTTTTTCCTGTGAATATTACCCCTTTCCCACTTATCCGTAATAATTTTGCAGTTTTTCCTAGGATGGCCCTAACATAGCATTTTTGACGCTGCTAAGAAACGACAGCAACCTGTCAATCACAGTAAGCGCCGCCCCGAAAGCGCCCCCTGCTTTATGGTCTGTGTGACTCTAAATGACCATAAAGTACTAAATGATGACATCATGCTGTATAGAAGAAGACTTGAAACTAGTGACTGAGACATAAACTCATGTTTACCATGTTTACTGAGGGAATACGTCAAGAGAAGTAGAGTCATAGACTTCTATACAACCAGACGTCAGTCGCCCCCTGGTGGTCAGTAGGGAGAACGCAGGTTTTATGATCTGCACACCATGAAGCACTCGATATGAATCTTAATTGGCTCATCTGTGTGCGCGTGCCCTGGGGGCTGATGAGGTGAGGGACCACGAGAAAGAAACCTCCAGTGTTCCCCCCACCCCCCCCCCCCCATAAAGAAAGTCATGATGCGTTCAAGTGTCCCTTAAAGAGACAGGCGCTGCACTGCAGCAACGGAAACACGTCGAGTACAATAATAAAGCCTGTAAACACTTTAAAAGCACGAACCTGAAGATGAGGAAAGTCTTGTCCCCTTTAACGACACGCAGCTACACGATTTTATATGTATAAAATATGTTTGAACACACCGTTATTTTATTTCGTCTAGCTTGACATCTTTAGTTAAAACTATTATCCGACCAATAACTTGTTATTCTCGCAGAAAAAGAAAGAAACTAGTCCCTCCGCCGACCACACGGTGTGTTGTTTCTCGGTGTGAAGCGCTCCGCGTCCCTTACCTTCGGGTCCAGGTGCAGACTCACAGTGACCAGCCTGCAGCGCGCTCCCGACGAGCCGGAGCGTCCTGCAGAGGCGCGCTCCCGACGAGCCGGAGGTCATATGACCCGCGGCGGCGGGGCAGCACGAAAAGGAAGTAGAAGTGGTCCGCGACGCAGTATTCTGGACGCGCCCCACACGAGGAAATGTCACTGGCTGGAATGTGCACGTGTGGCATGAAAAGAAGAAGAAGAAGAAGAAGAAGAAGAAGAAGAAGAAGCAAACGGTGTTGTTCTCACGGGCGCGCGCAGGGGAGAGAGGTCATTGTGCCATAATGTTGGAAATAACTCAAAGCAAGTGCACTGTTCTTTTTCTTCTTCTAATCTCTTTTAAATGTCAGATAAGAGAAGGAAAAAAATAATAATAATAATAAAAATAAAATAATAATACAAATAAAATAGTTATAATTATAATAAGACTTCTGAAAAGTATAAAGCTGTTAAATAAAGTGTCTTAGACTTGCATTCGTTCTAATGGTCAGCAGGGGTTGACTTAAATGTTTATTTAATAGACAATAGCTTTTGGGGCGGGGCTTCGTTGTGATTGACAGGTCTCAAAGCGGAGGTGCTGTCCCTGGGGGTGCGCGAGCTGCCTCTAGGGGGTGCGCGAGAGGAAAAATGTAATGGTGGTCTAATGGTGTAATAATTAATATTAAACATTCTCAGGGCTCTCAAGTGTCATTTCGGTCTTAACCAGTGGCGTCCCTAGGCTAAAAAACATCCGGGGCTAAAGCTAATTAGCCCCGAATGTTAATTAAAAAATAAATAAATAAAAGATTTGGCACACAAGTGGTTAACACCTCCAGGTCGCACGTGACGTCATTCACCCAAAGCAGCGGAGTCAGACTGGCAGCAGGCGCACGTAACAGCAAGCTGCTGTCTGAGAGTGTTTCTATGTCTACAAATTTCGCTGCTTCACTCTTCTGGGCTAAGCCCAGCGCCGCCGCTCCCATAACGCGCATCGCTCCCCCCCCCCGTCAACAACTCTTCTCGGCTCGATGCCGGCGCGCGTAACGCCCAGCCGTGATGCGCGCACAGGTGAGCACACTCTCACTAGCACCCCCGTCAACAACTCTTGCATTCTGTTGCGTTTTTTTTAAAGGTGTGGGGGATTGGGGGTGCGTGAATAATGTGGGCTACGTAGACAACTGGAAGACTTTCTGGGGAAAACCTGATCTGATGAGGAGAGACGGCATCCATCCCACGTTGGACGGAGCGCGTCTCATTTCTGCGAATATGACCAAGTTGATCACCGGACTTAATCTATGACAACCCAGGGTTCAGATCAGGAACCGGGAGCAGAGTTGTAGTTTAACACCCTTCTCTGCTCTTCCATTCGAGCAGTTACCCACCCTTGACTTTAGAGTAGAGACTGTGTCTGTCCCACGGCCACTTCAATTAAATAAATCAAAAGTAAGCAGAAGAGGAGTCGCACAATAACCTTATACAAGTTAACACCATTATTTCAGCAGTGCAACAAAATAGGTCTATTAAATGTGGTCTCCTAAATATTCGATCTCTGTCATCTAAAGCTGTGTTACTGAATGATTTAATATCAGATAATCACATTGATTTATGTTGCCTAACTGAAACCTGGCTGAGCCATGAAGAATATGTCTGCCTGAATGAATCGACTCCTCCAAGTCATATTAATACTCACATTCCTCGAGGCACCGGTCGAGGAGGTGGAGTAGCAGCCATCTTTGAATCGAGCCTATTAATTAATCCTCAACCAAAATTACACTACACCTCATTTGAAAGCCTTGTTCTTAGTCTTTCACATCCAACCTGGAAAACGCTACAGCCAATTCGATTTGTGATTCTGTACCGGCCACCAGGTCCATATTCAGAGTTTATATCTGAATTCTCAGAATTTATATCAAGTTTGGTTCTTAAAACCGATAAAGTTATTATTGTTGGAGATTTTAATATCCATGTGGATGTTGATAATGATTGCCTTAGTGCTGCATTCATCTCCTTGTTGGACTCGATTGGCTTCTGTCAGAGAGTACAGAAACCCACTCACAGCTTTGGCCACACGCTTGATCTTGTTCTTACTTATGGCGTTGACATTGAGCATTTGAACGTCTTCCCACAGAATCCTCTTCTGTCAGACCACAACCTCATAACTTTTGAATTTATACTACCGGAGTGTACTCCGTTAGTCAAAAGTTTCTACACTAGATGTCTAACTGATAGTGCTGTAGCTAAATTTAAAGAAGCGATTCCTTCTGTATTTGATTCGATACCACGTCTCAATATAACAGAGGACTCCTGGTCTAACTTTAGTCCGTCCCAGATTGATCATCTTGTTGACAGTGCCATAGGCTCTCTGAGAATGACACTGGACTCGATAGCCCTCTGAAGAAGAAGACAGTGAGGAAGAGGAGGTTTGCTCCTGGTATAACCCTCAGACCCGCAAACTGAAGCAACGTCACGAAGCTTGAACGCATATGGCGTTCAACTAATCTCGAAGAATCCCGCTTAGTTTGGCGAGATAGTCTTAAAACATATAAGAAGGCCCTCCGTAATGCCAGAGCAGCCTATTACTCATCAATAATAGAAAAATAAAACAACCCCAGGTTTCTCTTCAGCACTGTAGCCAGGCTGACAGAGAGTCACAGCTCTGTGGAGCCGAGCATTCCTATAAACCTTAGTGGTAATGACTTTATGAACTTCTTTAATGAAAAGATTTTAACTATTAGGGACAAGATTAATAATCTCTGCCCATAACCAGTGCCAATCTGTCCTCAAGTGGAATGGCCTTGGAAACCGCTGTATGCCCTGGTGTATATTTGAGGATTTTCTCCTATCAACCGTGACCAATTATTTTCAACGGTTTCTACTTGAACACGCCTACCTGTCTCTTGGACCCCATCCCGACGAGGCTGCTTAAAGACGTTTTGCCTTTAATTGGCGGCTCTCTATTAGATATTATCAATGTGTCTCTGCTAACAGGCCACGTACCACACTCCTTCAAGGTGGCTGTTATTAAACCTCTCCTGAAGAAGCCCACTCTGGATCCAGAGGTGTTGGCTAACTACAGACCGATCTCTAACCTCCCTTCCTCTCCAAGATCCTTGAGAAAGTGGTCGCAAATCAGTTGTGCGACTTTCTACATCATAATAGTTTATTTGAGAAATTTCAATCAGGATTTAGAAAACACCACAGCACCGAGACGGCACTGGTGAAAATTACAAATGACCTCTTAATGGCAGCAGATAAAGGACTCCTCTCTGTCCTGGTCTTGTTAGACCTTAGTGCTGCATTCGACACCATTGACCATGACATCCTGTTACAGAGACTGGAGCAGTCGATTGGCATTTCAGGCACGGCACTAATTTGGTTTAAATCCTATTTATCAGATCGATCTCAGTTTGTATTTGTAAACGATGACGCCTCGATAACCACCAACGTTAATCACGGAGTTCCACAAGGTTCTGTGCTTGGACCAATTTTATTTACCTTATACATGCTTCCTTTGGGCAATATTATCAGGAAACACTCCATAAACTTTCATTGTTATGCAGATGACACTCAACTATATTTATCGATAAAACCAGAGGAGAGCAACCAACTCTGTAAAATTCAAGCATGTCTTAAAGACATAAAAACATGGATGACCTGCAACTTCTTGATGTTAAACTCAGACAAAACCGAAGTAATTTTAATCGGCCCTGAGCACCTCAGAGATCAATTATCTGGTGATGTGGATTCTGTAGACGGCATTGCCCTGGCATCCAACACCACTGTAAAGAATCTTGGCGTTATCTTTGATCGACTTGTCCTTTAACTCCCACGTAAAGCAAATCTCAAGGACTGCATTCTTTCATCTACGTAATATTTCAAAATCAGGCACATCTTGTCTCAAAAGATGCAGAAAATTGGTTCACGTTGCTCACTTCGAGACTGGATTACTGCAACTCCTTATTAGCAGGCTGCTCTAATAAATCTCTTAGGTCCCTCCAGTTGATCCAGAATGCTGCAGCTCGTGTTCTCACTAAAACTAAGAAAAGAGATCACATCACTCCTGCACTAGCTGCTCTGCACTGGCTCCCAGTAAAATCAAGAATCACTTTTAAAATTCTTCTTAACCTACAAAGCCTTGATTGGTGATGCTCCATCATATCTTAAGGAGCTTGTCGTACCATATTGCCCCACTGAGAGCTACGCTCACTAAATGCGGGACTACTTGTAGTTCCTAGAGTCTTAAAAGTAGAATGGGAGCCAGAGCCTTTAGTTATCAAGCTCCTCTTTATGGAACCAGCTTCCAATTTCAGTCCGGGAGGCAGACACAGTCACCTCGTTTAAGAGTAGACTTAAGACCTTCCTCTTTGACAGAGCTTATAGTTAGGGCTGAATCAGGTTTGCCCTGGTCCAGCCCCTTGATATGCTGCTATAGGCTTATAGCTGCCGGGGACGTTTAGGATGCACTGAGTACCTATCTCCTTTCTTTTTCTCTCCTTAAGGATGAATTTTCATCTCTCAATCACAAGTTACTAACTCTGCTTTCTCCACGGAGTCCTTTTGACTTTACGTCTCATGGGGTCATCGGACCCTATGAGACGGCATAGATCCTATCTGCCTGATGGATCGTCTGGGTCGTGGAATTCCTGCTCATGACTACGCCCACTGTTGAGACTCCACCCACCCTCCTCCCCACCGCCATCTGCCTGATGGATCGTGGAGGTCTCCATCGTGGAATATGCCTACTATGAACTATTCATACACTCTGTCATATTCATTGAATGTATTTTAACTCTAAATCTGTCCTTCTGTACACATTACATCTATTGCATCTGTCCATTCTAGTAGAGTGATCCTCCTCTGTTGCTCTCCTCCAGGTTCTTTCCCTTTTTTTCCCCCTGAAGGGTTATTTGGGAGTTTTTCCTGGTCCGATGTGAGGTTTTGGGGCAGGGATGTCTATGTGTACAGATTGTAAAGCACTCCGAGACAAATTTGTAATTTGTGAAATTGGGCTATACAAATAAACTGAATTGAATTGAATTGAACCCGGTCGGGATGTAGAAGGGGGTGCGTGGTCTAAAAAGTTTGGGAACCCCTGCTCTAGATAAAACAAGATCAGATATTCCTTTATTGGGGACATTTACAGGATTACAGCAGCACACAAGAAACATAGTACAAATATGAAATATAAACAAGTGATGTTAACAGTAAAATATTACAAAAACAGCGAGAATCTACAGTAATGTTATATATACACGGGCAGAATAAATATAATTGTTTAATATTGCACACAGTTTAGGGTGGTTGAAGTGAATCGATGTTTTTTCTTGCAGTTCCTCTCCTTCACCAGATGGCAGACCGGTCCAGTTTAACTGTGTACTGTAGTGAAGGCCTGAGACACTATATTGCAATTCTATTGACTAATTGTATTAGAGTAAAATTCATCAAACGAAGTTGACTAATTCACCAGAAACAAGTAACAATATATGTATGAAATCAGTCCTCAAAGTGGTGTATAATCAAAATAAATACAACAGTATTATTAAAGTATTACTCACACTAGAAACATCCAGTTGCAGTTCATACCGCTGTCCAGCAGAGGGCGCTCCAGGACCACTAACACATTACTGAATGGGGAGAGCACCCACAACCCTCTTTTGTAGTGACATAAACTCTTTGATGTTAGATAGCTGAATTATATTTACATGATAACAGGAAGAACAAGCCAGAGAATATATGTGTTCTTATAAATATACACATGTATATGTAATTAAAATGATTATTACTGAGTGGTCGTAGGCTATAAAGCATACAAGTACAGTTCATTTACCATTTGCCATTATTATATTCTTAATTACTCGTCACGTTCACGTGTAACGCAGACAAGTTTTCTTTAAGAATTCAAGGTAACAAGTAAGTATTCCTTTAGTGGGGCCGCGGTCCACAGGTATTTATTCATTAATTATTGGTGTGAAAAAAAAGGTTCTTCAGTAGGTGATGGTTCTTTGTAGAACCACAAAGCCTTTTAAAGAACCATCAAAGAACCATTATTTTTCTGTGTGTAGTTGTTGGAGAGATAGCGAGAGAGAGAGAGAGAGAGAGGGGGGGGGGGGGAGAGAGAGAGAGGAGGAGGAAGAGCAGCACACATCCATCACCACGGTGTTTTATAATGGAGGTGATTGAGCTCGGGGATCAGCGCCGCAGCATCTGCTTCCACTGCCAGCCGGGCTCTCTGTGGAGGGGGGGGGGGGGCGATTATACCGAAATGACAGCGGTGTAAACAGGGGCAGGAATACGATGCCCCCCCGAGTGTGTTGGTATTGACGGTTTTCGGGTTGTAAACACGTCTGAGTGCTGGCAGCTGGTCTGGGCTCCGAGACGGAGGAGCCGTCAGGAGTGAGTCGAGCTCTAAGCTTGCGCCGCTCCTTTAAGGGACGCACGCACACACACACAGACACACACACACACACGCACACACACACAGACACACACACAGACACACACACAGACACACACACACGCACACACACACACACACACACACACACACACACACACACACACACACACACACACAAATAAAATTAAGCGATGTTGCGATCACACTCAAAAGTAAAAACTAATATAATTATGTGGAATATGCATGAAAATCAGATCCATAGGCGACATCGTAATGTTTTTAAAAACCAGTCAATTGTAAAAAGGACGTAATTTTTTTTTGTCCCTCGTCTCATTTGAGGCCAAAAGGTCAAAGGTCAGCATTGAGCCCGCTGCTCCGAAAGGGCTTAATTAAGGTTGTTACACACACACACACGCACACACACACAAACCTACACCTGCAAACACACACAGACACCTACACATGCACACACACACAAACCAACTCACACACACACAGACAACTACACCCACCCACAAACCTACACACACAACTACACATGCGCACACACAAAACTACACAAACACCTCCCCCACACGCACACACATACAGACACACACAATTTATTTATGGTTTTCTTAGTGTGTTAATTTAATTTTAGGATCTTTCCAGCCAGATGTTTCATCTTGTTTTTGAGGCCCTAAAAACAAAAGCAATTTGTTATCATTGTGACGGACAATAATTTTTTTTTTTTTACATGCGCGTTGAAGCGATGACCTCGCTGCTCGGATCGAGACTCTTCACCCAGATACGAGCTCGCCATCCATCACTCAACATCCTCAAGAACCGGGTTGGAACACGTCCGCCTGCTCACCTAAAATTACCGGATATGAAAACACGCCTCCAGAGCCGAGCGGCGGCCGCGGCTCGTTGTGCCGTCGGCTTTACAAGCTAACGACAACACGCCCTCACACTTACCCGTCACGGCCGTAAATCACCGGGGAGCGGCGCCGACAACCCCGACTTCACTCAACGGCCCAGAGACGCTTTAACGAGGCAGCAAATTATAGTTTATTGGTAACAAGCGTCGGTCCATCAACAAACACCTCCTGTAGTGATGAGTCAGCGTTATTACCGCCGAGTTTAAGTATTCAAACAACCGCACGAAGAAGAAAAACAGACGCATTTGGACGTTTCACACACAGGTTTTTAATTTAATTAAAAGTGATATTTACAAGATTAGACTGATGCAATCAAACATTTTATTAACATGGCCTGAAGACCATTTGAGAGAAGGTTGACCCCTGGTTGACCTCTGGTTGACCCCTGGTCTCCGTGGCTCTAGCTGTAGTTCCTCAGGTACACCAGTCGGTGCGGCTGGAACTTCTCCCGACACAGGGGGCACTCGGCCTGAGGGACGGTTATCGTCAGTGGAATATTCAATACATACATGACATCATACGTCAAGACATCGTGACACACAGAGAGGCCGACTCAGACTTCCCTGAAAAAAACGGGAATATTGTGAAGATTCAGTTTTTACATCTTACATTTAACATTATTGTAATGCGTCACTGTCCAATTACGCATGTAAGAAGCTAGAATTTATTTATTTGTTCTATATAATTTCACATTAAAAGGTTGATATCATTCCAGGGAACAGGTGGATGACATCGGCTTATCTGCCAAAATACCAGAGGTGGAGGTGGAGCTCAAATCACAGATATTATTATTTATCCTTCATTTCTGCTGGGAGACATTTGGTCCTTCCTGTGATGTAATAAACAATACGTGTGAAGTGAAGTGACGCCTGCTGCGTTTACTATACACGGTATTAAGTGTGTGCCGTGAGTCTGACCTTGGTGTTAAGTGAGTCTGACCTTGGTGTTATGTGAGCCTGACCTTGGTGTTATGAGAGCCTGACCTTGGTGTTATGAGAGTCTGACCTTGGTGTTATGAGAGCCTGACCTTGGTGTTATGTGAGCCTGACTCTGACCTTGGTGTTATGTGAGTGTGACCTTGGTGTTATGTGAGCCTGACCTTGGTGTTATGTGAGCCTGACTCTGACCTTGGTGTTATGTGAGCCTGACTCTGACCTTGGTGTTATGTGAGTGTGACCTTGGTGTTATGTGAGTGTGACCTTGGTGTTATGTGAGCCTGACCTTGGTGTTATGTGAGCCTGACTCTGACCTTGGTGTTACGTGAGCCTGACTCTGACCTTGGTGTTACGTGAGCCTGACTCTGATCTTGGTGTTACGTGAGCCTGACCTTGGTGTTATGTGAGCCTGACCTTGGTGTTAAGTGAGCCTGACCTTGGTGTTATGTGAGCCTGACCTTGGTGTTATGTGAGCCTGACCTTGGTGTTAAGTGAGCCTGACCTTGGTGTTATGTGAGCCTGACCTTGGTGTTAAGTGAGCCTGACCTTGGTGTTACGTGAGCCTGACCTTGGTGTTAAGTGAGCCTGACCTTGGTGTTATGTGAGCCTGACCTTGGTGTTACGTGAGCCTGACCTTGGTGTTACGTGAGCCTGACCTTGGTGTTAAGTGAGCCTGACCTTGGTGTTACGTGAGCCTGACCTTGGTGTTACGTGAGCCTGACCTTGGTGTTGCACCACTCCGTGATGCACTCCCAGCAGAACAGGTGTCCGCAGGGCGTGGCGGTGGAGTGCCTCCGCTCCTCCAGGCAGAGGATGCAGCCGGCGGCTCGGGCTCCGGCTCGGGGAGCGCGCTGAGGACTGGAGACACACCGCGGAGGTCAAGCTCAGCTCACGGGGGTTCATTGTTTTTGACCGACACACAATGTTTTCAGGGCAACAGGCCGGCAGCGGCGTGGTCTTTAGAGACGGTCCTCGCTCAGCGAGAAGCTCGAGGATCTTAAAAGGACCATAATGATGTCTGGGAGACAATAAAACAGCTGCATCCATGTTGAACACCTGTTGCACCAGGATACGGGGAGGTAAAGAATCAATACTGGCATTGGTGTCAGAACAAATGATATCATTTTAATGAACCGTCAGATCGAATACCGGAATAAAAATATCATAATAAAGACTTCTTTGGATATCTCAGGTTGCAGGCACACGCAAATGAATACTAATAAAAACTAACATTTGGATGTTCATCTGTAACTAATACTCCTCAGATACAAATACCAACCTTTTGTAAAAGTCAGCTTTATTTGTACGTATTTATTTTATTTGTGAATATTTATTTAATCCCATCTTACTTTATTTTGTATCATTATTAATAATGATAATTATTAATTATAATTTTTTATTATTGTTTGTATAAATTGTTGTGTGTGTAAAGCGTCTACATGTAGGAAGGTATATGTATAGGTATGCTGTCTTTGTATGTATATATATACATACACACACATATGTATATATTAGGGCTGTCAATCGATTAAAAAAAATTAACAAATTAATCGCACATTTTGAAATTCATTAATCGCGATTAAAAGTTTTGTTTTCTTCTTTTTAAAGACCAAACTTCACACAGAGCTGTGTTTTCAAAGAGGCTCCTACCTATAAAGTGCCAGCGAGGTATTTAATATCGTGGATGATAAATTGTTTCTTCAGTGAAACATCAGATTAGTAAAAAAAAAGAAGTATATTGAGACCCCATTGGTCCTGTCATCTTTAACACTGAACAGCAGAACCAGTGGCCTTGGTAACTGACTGACATTCAAATATGTCACGTTAACCCTCTGGAGGCTGAGGGCATTTTATACATTTTACAAAATAAATTAAATTCACCTTTTAAAGGCGTGCGACACATACCCACGTGTTACACATCAAACATTCCAGAAGAATCTCAGCTCTCTAAACAATGAGGCTCATTGTCCTCACGCTGTGTTCTCTGGTTCTTTGACTGACAGGCTGCTATAGAGCCTTACCCGTGAGGTGGGAGGTCCTTTGTGATTTACTGAGTGTTCATCGGTTGTTTTTTTCGCGAAATGTTGACAGACAAACGGATTGACCAATCACGGTGAAGGTTTCGTGTGACGAGTTATTTCCGCGCCGCGTCACCCGACACGTCGCCCCTCCGTTCCTCTGGGTATCAGAGGGGGAGACGGGAGGAAGGAGGAGCAGGAGGAAACCCGACTGATTCATCCACGAGTTTAAACTCATTTATGCTCCTTATTTTCGCGGAGAAATAATTGTTTTAAAAACGGAAACAGTGTTAAACCGTACTGCCGCGGTTTGACACTCAGGAGTGAAAAAACTTCAAGGCACACCGGAAGTAAACAAAGTTGCGGTAAAAATTTGTGTGCGTTAACGCGGCCAAATTAATCGCATAGATTAACGCGTTAACGCTGACAGCCCTAATTTATATATATATACACACACACATATACATTGACAGCAGACAGACCTTTTTTTAAGATCATATGTCAAGAAAACTCTAAAAAATAAATGTGTAGGTGTATACTATACTTAGTACTACTATTACTGCTTTTTTTAAAGGTCATATGTCAAGAAAACTCTAAAAAATAAAATAAAAAATAAATATCATCCCCGAAATAATCAAACCGTGATCTCTAAAACTGAAGTTCTGCCATGATCGGCCGCGCCGCTCCGGTACCTGAGGTTCCTGTAGAGCTTCCACTCCTGCCGAGCTCTCTGCTTCCGTCTGAAGGCGTTGAGCTGCAGGCACACGGTGACGAGCAGCTGGAGGAGCGACAGCGCCCCCAGCAGGCGGAAGCTGCTCCCTACGCTCTCATCGGGGTCGCCGCCGAGTCCGATCACACGCAGCTACACACACACACACACACACACACACACATAACTAACATGCATTTAGTTGACGGACAAAACGACACTCGTGTGTCCCATCGTCAAGTCAAACAAAAGCATGTAAATAGTATTTACATAGCTGATACCGGCCGCCCTCTTGGACAGGTGATAGAAGGAGCCGCCGATGTAGAACATGGCGGCGTGGAGCCGGTGCATGAGGGTCAACCCCTGGCGCAGGGCGAACACGGCCGGCACGCACGCTCTCCTCTGGGGCTCCGACAGCAGCGCCGCCGCCCTCCGCATCCACCTCCTCAGCCACGCCTCCAGGCTCCAGCGCGGCCCGGACGCCGCCCCCCGCCGCCGCCGCCACCCGGCGCCGCCGACGCTCTCCTCTCCGCATTCCAGCTCGTTCTCCAGGCACACCAGCACCTTGTCCGCCAGGTACGGGACGTAGGCGCGGTAGAGGATGAAGAGGCCCCGCCTGGCGGGGGAGGGGACCCGGCGCTTAGTGGGGTCCACCTGCACCATGTTGACGTATTCCTCGCCCAGCGTCTGGTATCCTACACGGAAATATAATGACTTCTTGATAAGACGGCTCATAAAGACGCACATGAAGCAGAGTTAAGATGACATGTTGGTTTTGGTACCTGAGAACGTGGTCAGACCGTAGTACGCGAGGTCCGACAGCAGCTCGATCTCTCTCCTCCAGTCCAGCCATCTTTTGGATCCTACAGAAATAAACTTTAACAATGATCATCTTTTCACTTGAGAAGACACTTAAAAAAGAAAAGTAGTGTAAGACATGGGCAGACAGAGCATTGGGGAGTTTGGGGTGTCAAAGATCAACGCATGCGCAGAAGTTATCAATTACAGTCATACGTTCAGGACGTCAAATAAGTTTCAATTTATGATGTTTGAGTCAGAACCGTGTTCAGTAATGAGTAATTAGTTTTACTCCCAGGTACCAGTGTTTCAAACATGTTGGGGACATTATTTTCCAGTTTAAAGTCCACCGAAACACTTCGTGGACAGCGAGTTACAGACCGGTGTTACGGTTTCACCAGCGACCCTGTTAACTGGTGACTTCCTGTCGAGCTGTCCTCGTGAATTCCGGTTGGTTTAATTTTGTATTAAAGTGGCAACCGCTAACATATACATAATAAAGTAAAGTATACACATTAAACAATGCGGCATTCACGAGGGCAGATATGTGATATCTTCCTTTTGTCAGCTGTCTGTAATTGGACTCCAACGGACGCGTTGGTTCAAAGTCACCAGTTAACACGGTCACTTCTTAATCCGTAACACCGGATAGATAAATAGAGATAAAACCAGAGCGCACCTCGTTAGCTCTAAAGCTAAAGTGACATGTTAAAAATACGATTTCCATGCGTGTTCCGAGTTGAACAAACTCACCAGCGAGTGTCTGAAAGGCTTCGTTGGCGTTGTTCCTCAGGAAGGTTTGATAATATTCGTCCTTCTGACTGGACCGAATCAACTGGGACTGGTTCGCGGGAGCGAGCGGCATCGTAAGCGCGCGGAAAAGCTAACGGCCGTTGGTACGCCTCTCAGTCCCGATGAAGTGCATGGGGCGACTATATGCACAGTATATGTTACAGTTTCATGAAGATACATTCAGAAATGTCCCATTTTAATCCAGGAAACAAATAGGAAGTTGATGCCTCTGAAAACCCACCAAACAGACAGATAATTAAGTGACAGTGCCGCCTACTGGCCGGAGGAGGCACGACATGCTCACTCTCAACTTTCTTTTTTTACTATTTGAAAAAGAATGGGACTTTGGTCTCATTATCAATCTTATTAATACATATTATAATAGATACTTGTGTATGCATATATATTTCGGGAATGATGTTTTTATTTTCTATTTACAGTTTTCTTTTAAACAAAGCAGAAATTATAGTACTAATTATAGTATAGTATAGTACGAGTACTTATTTAAACATATACACACCTACACAGATATGTGCATGCATACATACACACGCATATGTACTGTATATACGTGTGTGTGTGTTTGTGTTTGTGTGTGTGTGTGTGTATACACACATAAATACATACCCTGACATACATATACATATGCCTATACATATACCTTACGTATATTTAAGAATTTCTCTGCTGGAGTATGACCCTATTATATAACGTTCATTTTAATTTCCACTGTTGGTTAATTCTAATGTCATAAGACAGGCCTTTGTGTAAAACACACTATATTTAGTATTAATATAACAATGTTATTTAGCCACAAGTAACAATAAAAACACAATTTTAAAGAGCACAAGCTCCCAAAACACTGACACAACTGTTTTTAACTAGATTTCATTCTTTAAGTTACACATTAATGCAGGTGTTATGTCCCAGCACGAAGGTTGCTGATGAAATAGTTAACTTGTTGCACACTTGCTGGATTATGCATGTGCAGACAATAAGACAACACAACCCCCGAACTCACCCCCGACATCCATACAGGCTGTGCCAACATCATCAAGGCACTTTAATGACGCTATGTTGCTACACACACGCACACACACACGCGCACACGCGCGCACAGTGTTTATCTGAGCCACCGTGCAAGTCGCTACACGGCGCTCTTGAACCTGTGTGTAAGTAGGTGATAGGTGCACTCCTTCATTCATTCACTGCGCCGCTCGGGCAGCTCTCCTTGTGATCTGCCCTGGAGACAAAAAAGAAAAAAGAAGAGTTGTGGAACCAGTTTGTTCCTCTTTGTCTGATGCGGCGCGAGCTGCCCGAGCTCAGCCAGGTGTACAATAACCGCTACGGGAGAACATCCCATTGTGAGCCGCACTGCGATCTCCTTTCAGACAGCCGTGTTAACAACAGCCCGCCTCACACCAGGAAGTTGAACTTTGCTCCCAGTGAGGAGGAAGAGGAAGAGGAGGAGGAGTTTGGCTTTTTTCTTTGAATTGTACCTCGTTGCCGATGGGAAGTGGAGCGAGTGGGGAGCACTCTGCCGCTTGGACTACAGCTCAACTCATGGAAACGCTCCTGGATCTCGACAGGTAACACACACACCTGCACGCCAGGTAACACACACACCTGGCCGACAGGTAACACACACACCTGGCCGAGAGGTAACACACACACCTGGACGCCAGGTAACACACACACCTGGCCGAGAGGTAACACACACACCTGCACGCCAGGTAACACACACACCTGGCCGACAGGTAACACACACACCTGGCCGACAGGTAACACACACACCTGGACGCCAGGTAACACACACACCTGGCCGACAGGTAACACACACACCGACTCTCTGAGTGTGTGAGAGGAGCGCGCCGCTGCTGCTCCGACACGGTTACCTGTGTCACACACTGGACCCGGCAGGTGGGTCGGAGTGATGAGGTCATCTTATCAGGTTATCAGTGTGCGACTTCCGACACACACAGACGGAGCTGGCCGTGTGGCTCCAGTCTCATCTCAGAGTTTTACAACAGAACGTTGGGAACTTATTTATTTTTTATTTCTTTTGTGTTTTGTGCAGGAATCTAAATCAATGTTATGAACAGCTTGTTTCTCTTCTGGTGAAGTGATGAGGTGAAAGAGAACACGCTATTCATGTCGGGACCTCTGGTTGATTTGGTCAGAACATATTCATATTCTTCTTCTTCTTCTTCTTCTTCTTCTTCTTCTTCTTGTTCTTCTTGTTCTTCTTGTTGTCCTTCTTCTTCTTCTTGTTCTTCTTGTTCTTCTTCTTCTCCCTCTTCTCCTCCTTCTTTTTCCTCCTCTTCTTCTTCTTCTCCTTATTTTTCTTCCTATTCTTTTCCTTATTCTCCTCCTCCTCCTTCTTCCTATTCTTCCCTTTCTTCTTCTTTTACTTCTCCTTCTCTCACTTCTTCTTCCTCTTTTTTCTTCTTCTTCCTTTCCTCCTCTTCTTCTTCCTCTTTGTCATCTTCTTCTTCCTTTTCTTCTTCCCCTTCCCCTTCTTCTTCTTCTTCTTCTTCTTCTTCTTCTTCTTCTTCTTCTTCTTCTTCTTCTTCTTCTTCTTCTCCTTCTCCTTCTGTGCTATCCCGATTGCTGACCAACCTTCGAAGGCACCGTTCTGAAGGCCTCCTCTCCTCCTCTCCTCCGCCTCACGGCTTTGCCATGTTTTCCGTTTCTCTTCACCTCCCTCGTCATCGTGTATCACAAAAATTACGTTCCCCCAGACCTAAAATACAATTTGCAGTTACGTTTGACTGAAACGTATTTCTCTCCAAATTACGTTTAAGTGAAACGTATTTCTCTCCAGATTACGTTTGTATTTGACGTATTATAATTACAAATACGTCTCTGATCAACGTATTGTAACGTCTCAGACGTTATGGACTGATGACACGGAGACGGGACGGCGTTATTACTCCTTCTTTATTTGGGGCATCCTCCAACACAGACAGCGTGTTCCTCTCAGCTCCGCAGCTCCAACGTCAACAACGGTTCCCGTCAACCACACTTAACTCCCCTTCTTCCCCAGGTTAACCCCGCCTCCCCTCTACTCCGCCAATCACAGGCACGCCCCCTCGACCAGCACGCACGGTGCCACACTGTGATTGGCAGCCACTTCACAGGGTCGCTACATTACCCTCCCCTTACAAAGTTCCTTGCCCCCAAGGAACACCATTGACAACATTGTCAACAGCAGGAACAACATTAGTAACAGCAGGAACAACATTAGTAAAGTAACAATACATCTCCAAAATAATGGGAAAACACTAATAACTTTAAAAAAAAAAGAAGGTCAGGGTGGACTACCATCACTTCCAGTGAGACCAGGGCGCATTCTTGCCCTTTCTGGAACCTACGGTCTCACTTTAACTTATTTCTCCTCCCCTAAGAAACCACAAAGTCTCTGAACCGGCCCGGGGGCCTTCTCTGTCTTCGCGGCTGAGCCGCTTGTGGGGCTGTGTCTACTGGACCAGTGGGGTCGGAGGGGGCCGTCAAACCCGGAGAGCTGGCCAGGGAGTGAGCAGGGAGGGGAGGCTGAGGAGGGGTTCCCCGTGCCACTGCTGCCAGTGGCGAAGCAACCCCTCTGTACGGGGCGAGTCGGTCCCTATGAAGCACCACTCTCCTTCCCTTAGGAGGTAGCTGTAGCCTGTAAATGACCTCTCCCACCCTCTCCAACACTCTGCAGGGGCCGACCCATTGGCTGTCGAGTTTTGGGCACCGGCCCTTCTTACGCACAGGGTTGTAGACCCAAACCAGTTCTCCAGCCTGAAAGTGCCTTGCTTTTTCTCTCACGTCGTAGTTGCGTTTTTGTCTCACACCTGCACTCAGTTGCTGTTTTCGAGCAAAAGCATGGGCCACTTCAAGGCGGTCCTGTAGTCTCCTGGCGTACTCAGGCCCTGGGGGGGCGTCTGGGGAATCAGGGGGCCGTCCAAAAGCCAATTCTGCTGGGGTGCGGAGTTCTCTCCCCAGCATGAGCAGCGCAGGTGTACAGGATGAGGTCTCTTGAACTGCAGAGCGACATGCCATGAGCACCAAAGGCAAATGCTTGTCCCAATCGCGCTGGTGTTGCGAAGTGAGGATGGCAAGCTGCTGGCCCATGGTGCGATGGAATCTTTCCACCAACCCGTCACTCTGAGGCGCGGGGAGGTGCGTGTCTTGTGCATGCCCAGGTGTTCGCACATGGCAGCAAACACCAGCGACTCAAAGTTCCTCCTTGGTCACTGTGAATGGTCTCCGGTACTCGAACCGGCTGAACATGCCTCCAACCAGGGCTTCTACGACCGTCTCTGCCTCCTGGTCTGGGATAGCATACGCCTCTGGCCATTTTGTGAAGTAGTCTATGGCGGTGAGAACATACCGATTTCCTCCATCTGAGCACGGCAGTGGACCCACCACATCCACGGCCACCCTTTCCATCAGTGCCCCAACTGGAAACTGCTGCAGTGGAGCGTGAGAGCGACCTGGGGGACCTTTCCGTGCCATACAGGGGTCACAACGGCGGCAAAAGTCTTCCACGTCCCTCCTGCACTGGCCCCAGTAGAAGCCCTTCCGGAGACGCCGCAGTGTTTTAGAAACCCCAAAATGTCCAGAACCTGCAGCTCCATGCATGGCTTCAAGCACCGCATCCCGTAAGTCCTTGGGGACCACCATCTGCCACTTTTCCTCTCCGTTGCTGGCTCCTTCCATGCCCGCTGCAGCA
Source organism: Pseudoliparis swirei (assembly GCF_029220125.1). Lineage (NCBI taxonomy): Eukaryota > Metazoa > Chordata > Actinopteri > Perciformes > Liparidae > Pseudoliparis > Pseudoliparis swirei. The sequence goes on from NC_079396.1 coordinate 3,213,343, forward strand.
CGCCCTGAGACAGGCGCAGAGACCCGAACTGAGACCACAGACCTTTGGTTGCTTTGGAGAACACGGCCACCTCTTCCCACGGTGGCCTCCGCTGTGCCTCCAACCACCGTAGTGCCGGCTGTAGGTCTGCATCCTGTTCTTGGTGTTGTTTCCACTCTGCCAAGTCCACCGTCTGCAGCTCTCGGCATACAAACTCCTCCAACCGACGAACTGCAGCACAGTCTCCTTCCTCTTCACGCAGTTCCTTCTCACGAGTCTCTCTCCGCTCGCAGTAGCGGCACTCGCATGCGGCACATGGCCTTCGGGAGAGCGCGTCGGCATTCGTGTGGCGCGTCCCAGCCCGGTGCTCCACGATGAAGTCAAAAGCCTGCAGCTGCTCCAACCACCTGGCCACCTGCCCCTTCGGCTCCTTGAAGGTCATGAGCCACTGCAGAGCAGAGTGGTCCGTCCTCACAGTGAATGTCTGGCCACAGATAGTACTTGAAGTGCCTGATTGACAACACCACTGCCAAGAGCTCTCTGCGGGTAACGCAGTAGCGCCGCTCAGCCTTGCTGAACGCCCAGCTGAAGTACCCCACCACTCTCTCTCCTTCGGGTCTTGTCTGAGAAAGTACTCCCCCGACGCCTGATCCGCTAGCGTCCGTGTCCAGCGTGAAAGGTAGGCTAGGGTCGGCTGGGGCTAGCACCGGCGCCTCAATCAGGGCTTGCCGAAGCCTGCTGAACGCCGTTTGGCACTGCTCTGTCCAGGCAAAGTTGCTGTCCTTCTGCAACAATTGAAACAGGGGCGCAGCAGTACACGCAAACCCTCGTACAAACCTCCTGTAGTACGAGGCCAGGCCCAAAAAACTCTTCAACTGTTTTTGGTTGGTGGGGGTGGGCCAGTCGGCGACTGCCTGCACCTTCTCCTGCATTGTGCCAATGCCCTCCCCACCTATCCGATGTCCCAAGAAGGAAACCTCTCTGCATGAAGTGGCACTTTTCTGGGTGTAGCTTTAGGCCTGCCGCTCTGATTTTTTCCAGCACCAACCGCAATGATGCCAGGGCTTGCTCGAACGAGTTACCGTGAACCAGGATGTCGTCCAGGTAAACCAGGCACTGTTGACGTGGAATTCCTTCCAATACCTTGTCCATCAACCTGACGAAGGTGGCAGGAGCGTTACACAGTCCAAAACTGAGGACCTTGAACTGCCACAGTCCCCGTCCGGTGCAAAACGCAGTCTTTGGCGGGCCTCCGGGCGAGAGGCACCTGGTAGTATCCACTGCGGAGGTCCAAAGAAGAGAACCAGGAGGACCCAGAGACCAGGTCCAAAGACTCATCAATGCGGGGCAGTGGGTATGAATCTTTCCTGGTTACCCCATTTACAGGCCTGTAGTCAGCGCAGAGTCGCCAGCCACGTATCTTTTTTGGAACCATGACAACGGCTGCTGCCCAGGGGCTGTCGGAAGGCTCGATGACACCCGCCTGCAGCATGCTCTCGACCGCCTCGTCACATGCCTGTTGGCGGGCCAGCGGGAGGCGGCGTGGCGGCACTTGATAGGACGTGCGTCCCCTGTGTCAATCTCATGCTGCACTAGATGAGTTTGACCTACCTCGTCTTCACTCTTTGCGAAACTGCCTCGGAACTCTAGCAGAAGCTGCCACAACTGCTCCTGCTGCTGAGGGTGTAGGTCGCCACAGTTCTTGCTCCACACCTCCCTCACCGCCATCAGCGTCCCATCCACCTCCACCTCCTTCTGGACCAACCCAGACCAGGCGTGGTTGTGAAGCTCATAGTGTGGTCAGGCGCGAGGGTTGCCCCAGGGGAGACAGTGAGGGGGCCTGGGTTGCTGTCTACAGTCTCTACGGTACTCGCTGATGGTGCGGGAGGTCCGGAGGGAGGCAGTGCAGGGGTGAGACTGGGGATCATCGCGATAGCAGGCCCTCCTTGGAAACTCACTGTGCATCGTTGCAGGTCTAACTGGCAGCCTGTGGCCCTCAAAATGTCCACACCCAGAATACATGGGTCCTGTCGGCCGCTATCCACACCTGATGACAGACCGTCGCTCCCCCCACCGATATGGTCAGTCGACCTCTGCCTTTCATGGGTGCCAGCTCTCCGGTGACAGTGCGCAGTCGAACAGTGGTGTCGTCGAACGAATCCAGCCTGGGACCATGTCTGGTCTAACCAGGGTTACCGTTGACCCTGTGTCCAATAGCGCCAAACAGGGCACTCCTTCCACAGTGATGGGGACATAGCACGAGTCTCCTTACCAGTCGTCCCACTGCCACAACAGGCTCCAGTTCTGAGTCGTCGTCTGCTTCTGGGGGACGTGGAGTCTGGTGCCCCGGGTGTACTGTTGGGCTCCTGCTGTCGAGACTTGAGGATGGGGTTTGGAGTTGGGGTCGGGTCCGCATATCCTCCTCTATGCGAGCCCTGAACTGTTTCCCTGAGACCCGCTTGACTTGGGGCACTCCTGGCTAAGTGCCCTGGCTGACCGCACCCCAGCAGAGCCTGGGGCCGGGCGTGGTCGGTGTGCTGGTTGTAGAGACACAGCTCTAATCAGTTCAGTCACCCATGCGGTCTCTCTCCTCTGAGTGACTCGGCATTGCAGACCGTCGGCAGGTGGACCCTCTCTTTGACCGCGTTCAGCCGCTACACCCACACATTCTCTCTCCACGGCCATCTCCAAGGCCGACTGCAACGACTGTGGGTGTTGTGGTTGCACTTGGACCCGCAACTCAGTGGGGAGATTGCTCTGATGAACTGGTCCCGTGCCAGCTCGCTTTGTACTCGGGGGCATGTGTACATAGGCCCTCCGTGATAAGCTTTCAATGTCATTGGCTAACACACGCAGCGGCTCCCAGGTTTTCTGCAGCGGTTATTTAGCTCATTACGCAGGAGCTCCGGCTGTAAACATTGTCCAAACCGCCTCTGCAGGGCCCCCACCAGCGCTTGATAACTCCGCCTGTCCTCCGGGCTCAGCAGTAGGAGGCAGGACAGCGCATCGTCAGTGAGACACAACGCCAGCTGCAGTGCTTTAGTCTCCGTGGACCATCGCCCAGCATGTGATAGAAGTTCAAATTGGGCAAGGAAGGCTTCCCAGGCCGCCTTACCGGAGTATTTCGGCGTGTTTACCGTCGGCATTGCAACTGAGTGTTGGCGCAACCCTCTTCCGGTATCGCTACATTCCGCGGAGAAACGGCGCGAAAAGTTGCTGCGGGACTCAAACCCGCGTCTCTGGCCATCTTCGCTGCAGACTCTCTCAGGCGATGCCTCGCCTCCCTTGTAGCTCCCGTGAACTCTCTGGCGATGTCTTCTGACCATCCGCAAGCTCCTCGTCCTCCATGTCTCTATCTTCTCTCTTTACCTTCGTCCGCCGACACGATCCATGCCAAACAGTCGGCTACCGGCTAGCTCTCTCCACGCTAGGTTAGCTCTCCACGGTTATCGATCTTGTTAGTCCGAAATCACTTCTGACACCAATGTAACGTCTCAGACGTTATGGACTGATGACACGGAGACGGGACGGCGTTATTACTCCTTCTTTATTTGGGGCATCCTCCAACACAGACAGCGTGTTCCTCTCAGCTCCGCAGCTCCAACGTCAACAACGGTTCCCGTCAACCACACTTAACTCCCCTTCTTCCCCAGGTTAACCCCGCCTCCCCTCTACTCCGCCAATCACAGGCACGCCCCCTCGACCAGCACGCACGGTGCCACACTGTGATTGGCAGCCACTTCACAGGGTCGCTACAGTATCTTTGCCGTTTGTTATCTCTCTTTTCTACAATGCTGTTATGAATTGTAAAAAGCGTCCTCTAGCCTTATTTATTATTATGTTATATATGTTGTTTCGCCTGCGTATTCTGACAGCAATAAGTTTTGTAACGGATCATATGAATTGGCGTGAAGACTTACTGCTGGTTACTCTCCTTTATTTTCTTTTTTTAGGTGACAATACATTAATTAAAACTCGTACACTATCACCACCTCATCACCACCGAAACAGAGTTAGTCCCATACGGGTCAAATCAATTATTAAACTTGTTATAAAATGCGCATCTGTCCGTAATCTATACCATAAAGTTCGCATTTTAACCTAAAAAAAAGTGCGTTTCCTTTTAACCTTTCAAAATAAAAGTCCGATCTATCTGTTAAGCGGAAGTAGTATAAAACGTCTATATTTATTCAAACAATACAATATAAAAGGCATACATCAAAATCAATAAGGAAAATGCCAAACAGTCAAACAACTCAAAACAATAAACCCTTCATGGCGTTATTTACAGGCGTATTTATTTTTCATCAAACAAAAAGAGCAGGTACCCGGAAAAATCTAGGAAATAATTTGGGAATTGTAAATAAAACATGATTTACGCTTCAACTTCCACTGATATGCATGCAAACTAATACATCGTTTCACACACACACACACACACACACACACACACACACACACACACACACACACACACACACACACACACACACACACACACACACACACTCATGACACATAGTACACACACACACACACACACACACACACACACACACTCTCATACGCACACACTCTTACACACGCACACACACACTCTTACACACGCACACACACACAGACAGCACACACACACACACACAGAATGACAGACACACACTCAGACACACATACAGACACTCACATACATACATACACACACAGGCAGAGACACACACTCACACACACACACACACACATATATACACGTGCACACACGCATACTCTGTAGACTGACCCTTGACCTCCCAATTGTCTCTCAGATATAACCCTACTGCTTTATATTTAATATATTATATCTACCTAAATATAAGACTTTGAGGTCATGAGGGGAATCCCCTCCAAAACTTTCACAAGAGAAAATTGTCACCGTGCCAATAACCCTTGTACGATCCTTAAAACCAGTCTTTTAGTACATTTTTTATACTTTCAATCAACTTAAAGATCTGGATTCTTTTCAAATTCAAAGAGGGGCCTCTGCATATGAATACCCAACAGTTTTGGACCGATAGCTCTGAGTTAAGGGCCCCAAAAACAGGTCCAAAGGGTCAAATTGGGTAAACATGTCAGAGCTTAGCTTTCTTTTCCAGGTTGTAGCCACTCCTAAATGGGGTAGAATACAATTGAAATTGTTCATATAGTACAAACATTTAAGGAGTTGTTAACCTTTGAAGGAAGGAATTTTGTTTTTTCCGGGTTTTTAAACCCTTCCCAAGCAGGGATGCTAAGTGCTATATGTGGCCAGCCTACATGGTTGGGACCCATTTGGGAGTGGCTACAACATGCAAAAGAAAGCTAAACTCTGACATGTTTAGAAGAAAAAAAAGTTAAAATCAGCCCAAGCTCACAACAGGGTCTCAGATTTGTTAAACCACACACCCTCTTCAAGTCCTGGATTTCAGACAGCCAATTAACTCTTGTGGGTGTTTCGGAGGAAATTTCACCCCATCACCTCATTGTAGGCCCTGTCCTGAGTGTCTGTGTTCAATTTGGGATTTCCAGGATGAATATTTAGGAGATTATGGCCATTTTTGCACTTGTCAAAAAATATGCAAATTTAAGAGAATAAGGCCCAATTTGACCCTTTGGACCTGTTTTTGGGGCCCTTAACTCAGAGCTATCGGTCCAAACCTGTAGGGTATTCATATTCAGATGCCCTTTTTTGAATTTGAAAATAATCCAGATCTTTAAGTTGATTGAATGTATGAAAAATTAACTAAAAGACTGGTTTTAAGGATCGTATAAGGGTTATTGGCACGGTGACAATTTTCTCTTGTGAATCTTTTGGAGGGGATTCCCCCCGCGACATCAAAGTCTTATATTTAGGTAAATATAATATATTAAATATAAAGCAGTAGGGTTATATCTGAGAGACAATTGGGAGGTCAAGGGTCAGTCTGCAGAGTATGCGTGTGTGTGCACGTGTATTTGTGTGTGTGTGGGTGTGTGTGTGTGTGATTCTGCCTGTGTTTGTATGTATGTGAGTGTCTGTATGTGTGTCTGTGTGAGAGTGTGTGTCTGTGTGTCTGTCATTCTGTGTGTGTGTGTGTGTGTGTGTGTGTCTGTCTGTGTGTGTAGTAATGTGTGTGTGTGTGTAAGAGTGTGTGCGTATGAGAGTGTGTGTCTGTGTGTGTGAGTATGTGTGTGTCTCTGCCTGTGTGTGTGTACGTATATGAGTGTCTATGTGTTTCTGTCAGTGTGTGTGTGTGTGTGTGTGTGTGTGTGAAATGATGTCTTAGTTTGCATGCATATCAGTGGAAGTTGAAGGGTAAATCATGTTTTATTTACAATTCCCAAATTATTTCCCAGATTTTTCCGGGTACCTGCTCTTTTTGTTTGATGAGAAGTAAATACGCCTGTAAATAACGCCATGAAGGGTTTATTGTTTTGAGTTGTTTGACTGTTTAGCATTTTCCTTTTGATTTTGATGTATGCCTTTTATATTGTATTGTTTGAATAAATATAGACGTTTTATACTACTTCCGCTTAACAGATAAATCGGACTTTTATTTTGAAAGGTTAAAAGGAAGCGCACTTTTCTTTTAGGTTAAAATGCGAACTTTATGGTATAGATTACGGACAGATGCGCATTTTATAACAAGTTTAATAGTTGATTTGACCCGTATGGGACTAACTCTGTTAAGGTGGTGATGAGGTGGTGATAGTGTACGAGTTTTAATTAATGTATTGTCACCTAAAAAAAGAAAATAAAGGAGAGTCACAAGCAGTAAGTCTTCACGCCAATTCATATGATCCTTTACAACGCCTATTGCTGTCATAATACGCAGACGAAACAACAGATAAAATAATAATAAATAAGACTAGAGGACGCTTTTTACAATTCATAACAGCATTGTAGAAAAGAGAGATAGGCCTAACAAACGGCAAAGATACGTTGATCAGAGACATATTTGTAATTATAATACGTCAAATGCAAACGTAATTTGGAGAGAAATACGTTTCAGTCAAACGTAACTGCAAATTGCATTTTAGGTCTGGGGGAACGTAATTTTTGTGATACAGGGTTGACCTCGTGGAGACGTTCTCAAAGTGCTCAGCTCTCAACACGTGTGCCTCCTCCTCCTCCTCCTCCTCCTCCTCCTCCTCCTCCTCCTCCTCCTCCTCCTCCATTCTTCATGACAGAGTAGAGTCACGGGGAGGGAGTTACCTTCAGGACGCTGTTCCGTCTTCACTCCACATGAAGATATTTGATTTTGTGTACTTGTGATTTCCTCACCTCGCAGGAGGAAAGACGTTCACAACCGATCAAACGTTTGGGGTCACCCAGACAATTTGGGGGTTTCCATAAAAACTCACACTTTTATTTATCAAATGAATATAAAATAAAGTCAATACATTGACGAGGTTAGAAATAATGATTTTTATTGTAAATATTAATGTTGTTCATCTTGTGGCTCAAAGGAAGGTTAGTTTTAACGCTTCTCTCACCAGCATAACTGTTTTCAGCTGCGCTCAAATAAAAAGTTTTTTTTAGGGTTTTCTACCCCTCTGTTATTCTTCTAAGGCGATAACACAATGTACCACTAGAACATGGAGATGGGCCTCTACACACCTCTGTAGAGACTTCATTAAACACCAGAGAATAGTCATCTACACATTAACTATGTAGAGAGTGTATTTATGATTAATTTAATGTTATCTTCATTGGAAAAAAACGTGCGTTGAAAAATAAGGACATTTCTAAGTGACCCCAAACTTGTTCTCACGGTAAAACAAACACGTTGGATAACCTTTAACCGTATAGGTCTTACACACCGCCCTACAAAACATCTTTGAGGGTGAAAAAACCTTTACAAAGTAAGACCATGTCTCTGGGATATTTACCTAAAAAAAGTCAAAATGAAACGTAGAGAGAGAGAGAGAGAGAGAGAGAGAAAGAGTGTGTGTGTGCTGGAGAAAGAGAGAGAGAATGTGCGTGTTGGAAAGAGAGATAGATAGAGAGAGAGAGAGAGAGAGAGAGAAAGAGTGTGTGTGTTAGAGAGAGAGAGAGGCTTGTGTGTGTGTGTTAGAGAGAGCGAGAGTGAGAGAGAAAGAGAGAGAGAGTGTGTGTTAGAGAGAAATAGATAGATAGATAGATAGTGTGTGTGTGTGTGTGTGTGTGATGGGCCAGTGCAACAGAGAGGCTCACTGATGTGTTTTTAATGGAGCTCTGTTTCCCGCTGGAAGACGTTCTGTCAGCTTTGGTTCATCTTTTGATTTGAAATTTTTTTTTTTTACAGTTTTTGGAGACAATAACATAAAAATGTGTCCGCTGGGTTAGAAAAGGAAGTTTTCTTCAGACGTCTTAACGAATACATTTCAGAGGATTAACCAGAGATGTAGTTCTGCCTTCTTTGTCTGTGTGTGTGTGTGTGTGACTGTGTGTGTGTGTGTGTCTATGTGTGTGTGTGTGTGTGTGTGTGTGTGTGTCTATGTGTGTGTGTGTAATCTCTCTCTGTTGTTAAGCTGTTGTGCAGACTTCCTCATGTGTGTCAGTTGCATCTTTCTCAGAGGATTGAATCACAGTCTGGTCTCCATGTCGTTACAATGAAGAGCAACAGAGTGGGTGAGAGAGAGAGAGAGAGAGAGAGAGAGAGAGAGAGAGAGAGAGTGTGTGTGTGTGTTAGAAAGAGAGAGAGAGTGTGTGTGTTAGAAAGAGAGAGAGAGAGTGTGTGTGTGTGTGTGTGAAAGAGAGAGAGAGAGAGTGTGTGTGTGTCTGTGTGAGAGAGAGAGAGAGTGTGTGTGTCTGTGTGAGTGTGTGTGTGTGTGAGAGAGAGAGAGAGATCACACTGCTCTGCGAACGCTGTCTCTTCTGTGGATGGCAGAGCAGCCATCTTGGATCTCGAGGGTCGCTGAGGTTCTCCCGAGTCACAAATGAGTCTTCAGGGCCTTTCCAAAAAAATTGGAAATTATAACTTTTCAGGTCAAAAGGAAACGGAAAGATTTGGCATTTAGGAAAACGAGGAACATTTAGTCTTGAACCCGCCGAAGTTCAGAACGTATTTTGAGAAAAGTCTTTTTAATACGGACGCTGCCGTTAAAGCGACTCTGAGCCCTGAGCACCGGCTCCTCATTCTGCCGGCTCGTTGGGGTCATGGAGTGACAGACGGCGTGCGGCGTCGTGTGTGTGTGACACCACCCGGTCATTACCTTTAAATGAATCACAACTTAAGCACCGAGCACTGGGAATAGCAATTAATACACCTAAAGTGTGTAATTACAGAGCAGCACATCGACATGAAGGGAGAGTGGTTCAAAGGTTGTTGTTGTTGTTGTTGTGTTTTATTCAGTCAATCATTGCAATGCAATACAATATTATTCTATAATATACAAAACAGAAAGACTGAAAAGGTATCAGTAGAAGCAAAAAATGCTTATATATTCCTATCCTAAATTATTACAATCAAATAAATCAGAAAATGTATATATAATAAAGAAAAATAATAAAGAGAATACAAATTATATATATATATATGTATATATATTAGGGCTGTCAATCGATTAAAAAAAAAATTAATTTTTAATTAATGATTAATCGCGATTAATCGCGATAATCGTTAAAGTTAAAAGTTAAAAGTTCATTCTTTTTAAAGACCAAACTTCACACAGAGCTGTGTTTCAAAGAGGCTCCTACCTATAAAGTGCCAGCGAGGTATTTAATATCGTGGATGATAAATTGTTTCTTCAGTGAAACATCAGATTAGTAAAAAAATATATATATTGAGACCCCATTGGTCCTGTCATCTTTAACATTGAACACAGCAGAACCAGTGGCCTTGATAACTGACTGACATTCAAATATGTCACGTTAACCTCTGGAGGCTGGGCTCATTTTATACTTTACAAAAAAATTAATTCACCTTAACCCTTGTGTTGCCTTGGTCATTTTGACCCGAATCAATACCCTCCTGCCGCCTTGTTAATTTGACCCCATTCAATGTTTAATGTCGGTGTTCTTTCCGTAGTCAACAAACAAACATAAAGTGCCTCACACTTAAACTTGGAAAACAATATTAATTCTAATAATTTTCTGGAGGTTTTAATTGGACAGGTCAAATTGAACCCAAAGGGTAAAATATGTTAGTAAATATAAAGGTAACAGGAGGGTGAACATTGAATCGGGTCAAATGACCCAAAAGGCGGGGTTAAATATTTAATCGGGTCAAAATGACCCGAAGGCAACATAAAGGTAAAAAGTGTTTCCTTCTTTTTAAAGACAAAACTTCACACAGAGCTGTGTTTTCAAAGAGGCTCCTACATATAAAGTGCCAGCGAGGTATTTAATATCGTGGATGATAAATTGTTTCTTCAGTGAAACATCAGATTAGTAAAAAAAAGAAGTATATTGAGACCCCATTGGTCCTGTCATCTTTAACACTGAACAGCAGCAGAACCAGTGGCCTTGGGAACTGACTGACATTCAAATATGTCACGTTAACCCTCTGGAGGCTGGGGGCATTTTATACATTTTACGAAATAAATTAAATTCACCGTTTAAAGTCTTTTGCATGTGACACACCCCCACGTGTTATACATCAAACATTCCAGAACAATCTCAGCTCTGAAATGAGCCTCATTGTCCTCGCGCCGTGTCCTCTGGTTCTCTGACTGAAAGGCTGCTAAATGAGCCATACCTGTGAGGTGGGAGGTCCTTTGTGATTTACTGAGTGTTCATTGGTTTTTTTTCTCCCGAAATGTTGACAGAAAACGGATTGACCAATCACGTTGAAGGTTTCGTGTGTCGCGTTCTTTCCGCGCCGTCACCCGACACGTCGCCCTCTGTGCCTCTGTGTCTCAGAGGGGAGACGGAGGAAGGAGGAGTAGGAGGAAGCCCGACTCATTCATCCACGAGTTTAAACTGATTTCTCCTTATTTTCGGAGAAATGATTGTTTTAAAAACGGAAACAGTGTCAAACCGTACTGCCGCGGTTTAAAAAAAAAAAAAAAAAAGTGCGTTAATTGCGTTAAAATATTTTAGTGCGTTAACGCGGCCAAATTAATCGCATAGATTAACGCGTTAACGCTGACAGCCCTAATATATATACATATATATGTATACTTTTTTTATTGATTATTTCTTTTCTTTATTCGCTTTTCTTTGTCCGTCACACTTTTGTTCAAAGTATAAAACAAAATATCATCTCGTCTAGTGCCTCGTGACGGTAGCCGTGGCTCCCATTCTGAGGGTTTTCATATTTTTCTTCATCTGGTTTCATCATGGCAAGGAATACAATAGCTGTGTGTGTGTGTGTGTGTGTGTGTAAAATTCAATCTGTGACATTCTGCTGGCCAACTGTATCACCTGGCCTTGGCAGGTATGGCCGTGTGTGTGTGTGTGTGTGGTGTGATGGGTAAAGCTGGTTCTCGGCCCCTCTGTGAGCCTTGATTCTGAGCAGGGTGTTGGTTCTCAGCCTCTTTCGGCTCGGTCACAGGGATGTTACATCATTGAAACCTAACACCTGACCTGGGATGAACACCTGAGAGATTCAACACTCCAATGTCAGGGAAAGTGTGTCGCTTCTGTTGCTATGTTTCTATTCGTCCAGATCCACTTCCTCATTTCAATAAAAGCCATGGACATATTATTTTCGCAGGCGAATATTGTGTGTTTCCGTGCCATTTTGTTTGTGTAAAGGCCTATATAAATATATATATATATATATTAATATATATACATATATATATATAAAATATATATACATATATATAAATATATATAAATATATATATATATTTATATAGATATATTTATATATATTTATATATATATATTATATATATATATATATTTATATATGTAAATACATATATATATATTTATATATATATTATATATATATATTCATATATAAAAATATATAAATATATACATATATATATATATATACATATGCCATATACAGTAAATGACACACTTGTAATCAATTTTGCACCTTTTCCCTGTTAAGATAACAATACTTAGATTATATTCGATGAGCGTGAAACTAAACATATGTTTTTTCCCTTTCAGCGGCGCTTCACTGTCATGTACATTATCTTAAGTGCACACTTTAATAAAACCACTGTAAATAGTGTGCACTGAATGGATCCCATTGTGTCGTATGGAGGCAGCAGGCAGGTGGGGCATGTGGAAGAAAGGGCCATTGTGTTTGTTGGCTTTCGACTGTTGGCTTGTACCGACTGACTGAGACTGTATGCGCTCATGCTTTATCGTGGAGAAGCAAAGAGTGCTGCAGGAATGATGTTTGTTTGGAGGCCAAGCAGGAAGTTAGCATCACTGAGACATTGGTCAATGGGATATTCCCATTATATTTTGGATTATTGCAGAAAATAAACATACTTGCATGCTTTGTTCAGCGAGATAATCTTCATAGGTGACCATCACTTAAAGATTTTTGAAGCGTGAATGTGATGTGCAGAAGGGAAAAGCTAACATCGGGCTATAAACAAACAACGCCATGGTCACATGACTTCACCACCACTGAGCTGAAGGAGGACTAGAGAGGACCTTTAGTGGTCTCATTTAGACACTTCTTTAAGACATGTAAAAGTTGTTTAGTTCCAGAGGAGTAGTTAACGATAAAGTTTATATCGTAGAACAAGACATTAACCTCTCTTAAGCTTGTGTTAATCACAGACCTTAATTCAGACATCAAAAACATGGACTTTTAAGACAAAAAAAGGGCAAAAATGCTCACTCAATTCTGGGTTTTAGGACTCATTACTGCAATGCGCTCTTGATAAATGTATTATTAATTGTGGCTCCGGTTGCTGGTGGACACACACGCTTGTACATTGACATATAATAATGTATCTGTACACCAACCATTAACGCTACCAGTCTAATCCTAGCCTGTAACCTGTCCTAAAACAAAGTCTTCATCCTAAAATGTAAATGTTTATTTCATTTGGTCTCTTTTTAAAACCGGTAAGTCCCCAAAATGTGATTTATGTCCCCAAAAGACGGATTAAACCCACACATGCACAGCACTGAAAATTCATTGAAAGTATTAGCCAGCAGCGTAGTAAAGACACTTCTCCAGAGGACATATTATCTGAAACTAGAACGGGCACTCGGTAGAGCGCATACCTTCGCATATCACAAGATTGGGCATTGAATTATGAACATTTTGGCATTAGTTGCATGCCAATTGGATACAAATTGACCGTGCTATGGTGAAAAGAAGATTTTGACCTTTTCATGACCTTGACCTTGACCTTTGACCCGATCGATCCCAAAATCTAATCAAATGGTCCCCGGATAATAACCAATCATCCCACCAAATTTCATGCGATTCGGTTTAATACTTATTGTGTTATGCGAGTAACACACATACAAATAAATAAATAAAATAAATAAATACACGAATACTTCCGCATTTTCAATGCAAAGGTAATCAGTCATAACACGGGTCCAAACACACTCTGCAGAGGGCTGATGCTGACTCACCCTCTGACAGCACTTTAAAACATGATTCTAGTCGTTGTGGCCGAGTCGACTTTAGTCATCACAGGTGTTACTCTGACACTTTAAACTGTGGGTTGGACGTCCTCTGTACGACACACACATTTAGTAGTCGGGTTCGGTGTAGTGTGAAACACAGTGAAGTGCACAGCTTTTCTCTAACTCGCTGTACTTAGCAACAAAAAGGGCGTTGACCCACAGTTTAATGTTCCTGTCCTCAGGAACTCTCCTGTTCCATTTTATAGTCATTGCTAATGCTCCTCATGAGGCTGGTGTAGCTACGAGCTATCAGCCCACATATGCTGTAATACAGAGGTGCACAGTAATATTTCACTTTTCAATCACTCCAAATCACATATTAAAATGTATATGATGTTAAGTTAACACGTAACATTTCTCAGATTGTTTCATCCCCCATTCCCAGCCGTGATATGAGCACAAGCTAACGCGTTTTAAGCTAGCTCTGAAACGCATTCACCAGGAGAATATAGTCATCAAAACACTTTAAAACTATAACGGGCACTCGGTAGAGCGCATACCTTCGCATATCACATTATTGGGCATTGAATTATGAACATTTTGGCATTAGTTGCATGCCAATTGGATAAAAATTGACCGTGCTATGGTAAAAAGAAGATAATGACCTTTTCATGACCTTGACCTTGACATTTGACCCGATCGATTCCAAAATCTAATCAAATGGTCCCCGGATAATAACCAATCAGCCCACCAAATTTCATGCGATTCGGTTTCATACTTTTTGAGTTATGCGAGTAACACGCATACAAATAAATAAATAAATAAATACACAGCGATCAAAACATTACCTTCCGCATTTTCAATGGAGTGGAAAAAACACAGTTGTAGGGCATGAACAATCAGGAAACACACAGGAAGCACAAGGTGTTACATTACAACTTGTAAAGCATCCACCCCCCTCTGGCTTTACACCACTCTCCTACTCAGATGAGGGAAAAAACTAACACCCCAAAAAATAGGTTTTACATGGAAGAAAGCTCAGGAGGAACGCCACACAATCAGCCTATAAATAATCTATTTACAGAGTTCATAATTCCTCTCCATGATAGTCCATTCGGCACATGAAAGGGCTGCAGGTCTCAGGTGTGTCCCAACATATGCCTGAGCAGATATCTAAGATGCTGCAATCGGCTCTGATCACGCGGTGCTTTTTCATCGCAGGAGGAAAAAATAAAAGATGTTTTTTAAACTGTAAGGTCGATTTTTTTGCAGCAGCTGTGACAGTCGAGGAGGTCTGCAGGAGGCTGAAGTTAAACTATTCGCAACATCTTCTCTCCATTTCTGAAACGCTTCACCAGTTTTTCATCTTGAACGTATGCAGAATCAATTCTCCATCTTTGCTCTTTATTTCTTTAGCTCACACTAAAAGTGTGACGTCGGCTGGAAAAGGGTCTGTAGAGTATATACATGTTGTTAAATAACTCTCTTTGCATTTGATTATTGTTTATTTGAGTGTATATGAGAAATATTGTACATAAGAAAATGTCACTAATATTACAATATAAATCCATTTAATCCTAAACCTTCAAAATAAAAGCACGGGATATTTGTCTTCAATTTCTTTAAGAAATTCGGTTCGGTCTTTCAGCTTCAATGCAAACCCATAAGATGTTGATGATCGACAGTTCGTATGATCTGCTCCCGGCAGCTTGCAGACGGCTCGCCGCTCATGGCCGAGTGAATCCGGTCATTTTTAAACGAGCCTCTGCGCCTGAACTCACTCAAAATGTTCACCATCACAAACACACATTTCCCCCTCCGCCAGCGTCCGTTTTCATAATTAACTTTAGTTCGGATTTAACCCCAGATTTATTGGGGCCGCTAGTTTTTCCACAACCCGTGCTGTCAAACAAACAAACAAACAAACTGACCCGTAAACATAACCTCCCCCAAACAGAAGTAATAACAAACACAACCCCCAAAAAAGAGGCCACACGACCTACGAGAGACAGCTGGGAGAGGGGGAGGAAAGCCAGGTCACACATGAAATATGAAAAAAGGAAACCAGAGAGTAACAGAAGTGAGAGAGCCAGAGAGAGAGAGAGAGGTGGAGAGAAATGTGACGTCGGCTGGAAAAGGGTCTGTAGAGTATATATATATATATTTTTACCGTTAGAATAGAGCCAAAAATGTGATTAGCCTACTGTTGGTGGATTTTTTTTATTGTCATGAAGAGAATACCTACTTTTTGTAATGGAAGTGTAAATTCAACAATGTTTATCTATCAAAGCAGTGAGTAAATAGGAGATACGGAGAAGTTGTGGATCTCCTCACGAAGTTAAAGCTCATTTTAAACACATTCCTCCATACGTAGTATTTAGATCCGCAGTCCTTGATTTTTCATGTTATTTCACATGGCTTTTCGGATGGAGGCTTTTTTTAATTGCAGAGATAAGGGGGCAAAAAGTACGATTTAATGTCGACTGTAACTGATTATGAATGCGTGAAAGAAGATTGAGAGACACTGTGAAAAAATACGCTGTTGACATTTCAATATACAACAGTGCTGATAACAGCAAAGAACTCATGACTAGTCAACCAATGGAGAAGTCTTCTGGTGGATCTCTTTGGGTCCGACCTCATAGGCTGCTGCACTGTGGTTTGCTTATTTATATGATGATAATACAGTTTTTGAGATGCCATCATAACAAACAGTGGGAGAAGTCGCCACATGGCGGACTCCACTCCAAGATAAGTGGACAGAGCCGATGGTTTTTCTCACATTTCCACTCTGGAAGGACGCTGTTGTGCCAGAATGGACATATTCAATACTTCCATTCTTACCTTTCACAATAAAAGCCCTATGCATAAACACGGCATAACACTTTATTTTTGTATTTAGCATGTTTGTGTCCTGTAGTCTTAAGGCAGGAGTCTCAAACTCATGTTCAACGTGGGACAAATCGGCATCATGGCTGCCCTCTTAAAGGGTCGGAAACACTTTATAAACTCCTCGAACATGTTGTTAAATAACTCTCTTTGCATTTGATTATTGTTTATTTGAGTGTCTATGAGAAATATTGTACATAAGGAAATGTCACTAATATTACAATATAAATCCATTTAATCCTAAACCTTCAAAATAAAAGCACGGGATATTTTTCTTCAATTTCTTTAAGAAAAGGTGATCCCGTGTCTTTAAAGCCTGTGTCTTAAGGCCTTAAAGCCAACTCTAAATTTGATTAATTTCCACTACAAATACCCACTGCTAGCCAATTGCAAAAATTGTCTCCCTTGAGCGTATTTTATCGATGAATATTGAGCATATTTTGAATGTATATTATCAACTCAAACGATAATGCAGAGGAACCTTAATCCCATGATTAGAGGGGCACATTTGGTGAGTGTTGGCTCTGGATTTCCCATCAGCCGTTTGTCAACAGCGGCACACGGTTGGGTTAAAGCTCTGAAACAGTACCGCACGTTTTCCTTTCCCAACAGAACCACGTGGAGACTGGACCGGAGGATTACATCACGACTCGACGGACGCCGTGAGTCACTCTTGCATCATTGAGTGCAAAAGGAATTGCTAAATGTGTTTCATGTCACAAGACGCCCTCTCTGGTTCGTTGGCGGCTTTTTGGAACTTGGTATTTGAATGAAAGCACTCCGGCGTTTTACCTCTAAACCCACCCACACACACACACACACACACACACACACACACACACACACACACACCTTCCTCTGTGTCCAGGTGTCGTATGTGTGTGTGTGTGTGTGTGTTTGACAGGGATGTGCCCAGACCTGCAGCTTAGCCGATCTGACCGCCAACGCTCCAGAAACGGTTCTCAACACGTCCTGCAGGCCGGCCCACCTCGCCTCGCTCGCCCTGACTCACTCCCCCTCACACACACCGCACATTGTTCACTCCCTCCCAGGACGGCGGATATATATCACACACACACACACACACACACACACGGCGGTTACACTTTCAACTTTTAACAAAGCAGATTTCACAGGGAGCCTTTCACGTGGAGAGAGGTACATGCTTTCAGGTGCATCCGATCTTTATGTGTTTTTTTTAAGTGATGGTGGAAGGCGGCAAAGGTAGGCAAACAAAGGCCGGCGGAGGTAGGAGAGGTGGAGCGAGGCGGAGGTGGGGTGGAGAACATGCATCCTCCGTGGACTGAGGCGTTCTTCTTAAAATAGAGCAAATGAATCTCTTGAATGCGTTCCATGCTTTTTCCATGACACTTTTAAATCCTTTTCCTTTAATCACGAGGTTTTCATTTCTGTTGGTGATTCTCTCCTCACACTATTCTCTCTCTCTCTCTCTGTTAGTTTTCCTGCTGCCTCCGGGTTTAATTTTTCCCGCAGCCATCTGAAATATTGAATATGTGGGACTTCCGCTGCGGCATCGCTAGTGCAACCTGAGGTCAAGGGAAGTTTGAGACAGCCCAAAGGGGCCTTGGAGTGACCTCTGTGACCCCTGGCCGTCGTATGGATTGAGGCGCATTGAGAGGGAAACTACCATTTCTACTTATTACTTATTGACTTTCGTGATTTACGTGAGCTTCATTGATTACAGTATATTGTGCAACTGATTGTTGTCTCTTAAATAACTTATTGGAATTCCACATATTGTGTTATATATATGTGTGTGTTGGGGAGTAAAAGCCTTCAGAGTGTGTGTGTGTTCTTTTTTATTTGTCACCTTTAGCCTTTCTTTGGGTTCATTATGGGGCTGATCGATAATTCAATTGGACAATTTATCATCCAGAAGTAGAAACATATCTTGATAAATTCACATTTTGAGGTATGGGGATTCGCTTTTAAAACACTTTCCAACTCAAATGTCTTCAAAACCTTTGTTCTAAAGTTCTTCATTCAATGAAAACTTACACAATTTGATAGAATATGAACTTTGAGGTTATTTTAAAGTCTTTTTATTCACTTAATTGCCAGAAAACATGTATATAGTGATATATATCCAATTCAAGATCTAAAATTACAAATATGTTGTTTTATGAGTTGATAATGATTTCCACATTATTTTAAATGTATAGAACCACCGCCGCTGGGAGGAGTCAATGTTGAGTTGTTTTAAGCTGCAGTGTTTTTTGGGGACATATTTTGCTATTTCTTTTTAAAGAATATTTTTTTACAGCAAATAATTGTAGTATACGGTCCACATTGCTTCATATAGTAAAAGCAATTTAATTTCTCATTGTTTCTTCCAATAACAACATTACAGATAAATAAAACATACATGTTCTGTGATGTTTAATGTTCACCACAACGCTTCCTTCATCACACACTGAGATAAAAAAAAGACCCGTTGTGTCCTCTGCTGTAGGTGACGGCAGCCGCTCGGCCTGACTGGGATTATGATTTGGATTCGGGGGACCAGAAGTCTTTTTTTGGGATTGATTCCATTCATCATTATCAACTCATAACACGTGCGGTGTGAGGATCTTGCCGAACATCTCCTCTGGAACGAGTCTGGGAATTCTGATCAAAGACGACCTCCATCGCCTTGGAATATTGGATTGTGTGTTTTTTTTGCTTTGGGAATATCGGACTGAAGATTGTTTCTGAGAGCTCGACAGCTCCCGAGAGCAGGCAGTCGGCCCCGGGCCATCCTCGTCTTCCTCTTCTCACTTTCTACTAAAACTTCAATTTGAAGAACCTCTCCAACTGGCTCCTTCGTCCAGTGATTTCATCCAATATTTTATTTTATAAATCTTCTTTCTTGAGCTCAGAGCGGCTAAACACGCCTCGAACATTATCATCCATCATGGAGGCCGTGGCAGCCAGGATGGCCATGGTGACCGACTCCCCCAACCTGTCGCTGAGGTCCAGGACCACCGTGACGACGGACGGCGACTCCTACGTGAGCACCGCCAGCCTCCCCTGCGGCCACTTCCTGTCCGCCAACGTCATCAACGTGGGTAAGTGTCTTCTTCATGGCTATTCTGCTCTCGTGGCGTATACCGTGCTGTTCACTTCATGCGTGTGGCTGGTTTGCTGGAAACAATACACAGTTGATCCTGTTTCTATGTCACTGAGTCAAGAATGAGATGGTATAGATGCCATGGGCTGGAGGAACTGACTGTGTGTGAGGAAGGTGCTTATTGATTGGCTCACAGCTGACGTGGCTGTGAGCCAATCAATAAGCACCTTCCTCAGGTGGTCAGGTGACTAACCCTGTACCAGAGTTAATTGAGTGGAAACAGAAAGGTTGAGTATCTAATGCAGTGGTTCTCAAACTTGTTCTGTCACGCCCCCAAAAAAGTGTCCATGCCCCACTGCCTCTATCAAATTGTAATAACATGGTTCATGTTGAAATTCTATTCGCATAACAATTGTTTGTGAATCAATAGAAAAAAGAAATTGCTCCATCAGACAAAAATAAATAAAATGTGCAATCGCTTTGTTAGAACAATGCATATACAGTTACATCTGTGCAAAAAATAAGTAATATTTGGGAAAAAATTGCTTATTGGGGCATCAATTAACCTGTATATACAGTATGTTCAAGAAAATGACAATTAAGTTAAAAACGAAACAAAACAAGTTTTTGGCAATAAAGAGTTTTACAGATAAAAAAAAAAAAAAACGGCATATATTTTGAAAACAACAATAACGTGCAACCTGTGCAAAAAAACTTATTAATGATCAAGTTTGATGTCTGTGTACTTAGTACTTTTGTAATATGTGGAGTTCTCAATAAAGGTCGTTCTGCATTTCCCCCTGCAGTACCACCGCGCACCACTAGAGGGGTTTGAGAACCACTGATCTAATGGGAGTAGTCCCAGGTGGATATGAAGTTGGAAAGATGAGAAGAGCGAGTGACTGAAAACAGAGCGTGATGGGGCCGGAGTGTCTATAAAAGGTTGATTGTGCCCTTAATGGCAGGAGGTCCATATTAAAACCTTTGAGATTGGACATCGAGCCAATCAGATGAAGCTTCAGCTTCGGCTCCTCCCGTTGTGGAAACAGCAGACGGTGGACTTTGGCCCGTAAAGAGCCGTCGTGTGACTTCGGGCACATTTCTCTCTCAGGCATCCGAGGGTCCTTTATTGTCCTTATGCAACCCAGCCGTGGCTCGTTTGTGGCGCCTGGTTATTTCCTTAGAGGTGTGCGAACGTCTTCGCGACGGGGGCGACTCGGCATCGATGCAACGACCCGACATTTGTCAAGAGTTTGTCGGCTTGCAGGAAGAGAGTTGCTATGTGAACAACTTGTTTTTGGTCTGCGTTGCACTTGTCATGTGCTGCAGAGTGATTCATGTGCACGTTTTGGGTTTTTAATATCCTGAGGGGGGGATCACAGACTTGTTAGACCCTGCTGCAGGAAAATGAGGCTTTCTCAAGGAACCGCTACCCTCTCGTCCACAGGGAGCGCCCAAATCGACTCAAAATGAAAGCTTTAATGCACGATAGTGCTGATTGTGCTGTTCTTCAGAGCAGATTTCCTAGCTGGCTGTGGAGGAAGTGTGGAAGGGAAACACTTCACCTAGCAGCTCTTCTGAGTTCACTGTCTTATGATTATGCACGAGATTTACTAGTGTTCCTATTTTGACACATTTAGAGAATAAATGTTAATACACGTCTGTATAAAAAGTTTTTAAAATGCCCACTTTCTATGATTAATATTCGTATTAAGACTCTGCATTGCCATCGATCAAGTGGAAGTGTGTGTGTGTGTGTGTGTGTGTGTGTGTGTCCAGGCCACAGACTGGAAAGCAGCATAAATAATGAAACCGTTGCAAAGGTCAAGCAGAGCGTCCCTGTTTGTGAACAGGCGGCTTCTCTCGCTCTGCAGACCGATGATTTGTTTGTGTGGCCAGCAGAGAGGTCGGTGCAACGCCCTGCGGCACGAGCAGCGCGCCGTAAACAAGCTGAGCTTTAACAAGCTGAGCTTTAACAAGCTGAGCTTTACAACATGAACTTTACAAGATGAACTTTACAGCATGAACTTTACAAGCTGAGCTTTACAACATGAACTTTACAAGATGAACTTTACAACATGAACTTTACAAGATGAACTTTACAACATGAACTTTACAAGATGAACTTTACAACATGAACTTTACAAGATGAAGTTTACAACATGAACTTTACAACATGAAGTTTACAACATGAACTTTACAAGATGAACTTTACAACATGAACTTTACAAGATGAACTTTACAACATGAACTTTACAAGATGAAGTTTACAACATGAAGTTTACAACATGAACTTTACAACATGAACTTTACAATATGACGTTTACAAGATGAACTTTACAAGATGAACTTTACAATATGAAGTTTACGAGATGAACTTTACAAGATGAACTTTACAATATGAACTTTACAAGATGAAGTTTACGAGATGAACTTTACGAGATGAACTTTATGAGATGAACTTTACAAGCTGGACTTTACAAGATGAATTTAACGAGATGAACTTAACGAGATTAACTTTACAAGCTGAACTTTACAAGATGAACTTTACAACATGAACTTTACAACATGAACTTTACAACATGAAGTTTACAAGATGAACTTTACAACATGAACTTTACAACATGAACTTTACAAGATGAACTTTACAAGATGAACTTTACAAGATGAACTTTACAATATGAAGTTTACGAGATGAACTTTACAAGATGAACTTTACAAGATGAAGTTTACAAGATGAACTTTACGAGATGAACTTTATGAGATGAACTTTACAAGCTGGACTTTACAAGATGAACTTAACGAGATTTACTTTACAAGATAAACTTTACAAGATGAAGTTTACAAGATTAACTTTACAAGCTGAACTTTACGAGATGAACTTTATAAGATGAACTTTACAACATGAGCTTTACAACATCAACTTTACAAGATGAAGTTTACAAGATGAAGTTTACGAGATGAAGTTTACAAGATGAGTTTTACGAGATGAACTTTATGAGATGAACTTAACGAGATTAACTTTACGAGATGAACTTTACAGGCTTCACTTTAACAAGCTGGACTTTACAAGATTAACTTTACAAGCTGAACTTTACGAGATGAACTTTACAAGTGTAATCTTTACAATAAATTTCCCATTCTGTTATTTCTTAAAAAAGAGGCTTCTGTTTATTTGGCGGCTGCCTTCTACACTTGGATGTTGTTGTGTGTATTGAGGCGTTGGGTTAATAGCAGGGAAAACATTTTTACTGTCAGGCTCATTTTCACGGCTCAGGGAAACAAACTAACGACTCGTGAGCAGCTGGAGGTGTGATGGATAAAGATCAGAGGAAAAATGAGATCAATCTTGAAATTGCTGTGCGGCAGTTGCAACACATGGGGGAAGAGAGCAACTATAAAAGCCAAATCACATTACAGTACAGAATGTATAGCACACACCGATGGATGATCGGATTAGCGGAGAAGGAGAGATATCTGTGCCTCGTGCAAAACAAATGTAAACGTTGTCACACAGCATGACGGATGAGAATATTCGATAGACACAGCGTGGTGGTTCAATATCCATGTTTTTATATTCCATCGACCGGTCACGCGCTCCTCCGCACCCGAGCATCGCCCCTCACGTCCTCCTGTGATGCTCCGGGTGGACGAATACGGTGATTAAAGCCAGCGCCGGGAGCATGAAGTGGACCTTGCTGCAGGGAGACATTTGATTGGCTCAAGAGAGCCGGGGGCGTGATGTGTGCTGCCGGGGAGAGCGCCGAGGCTCTTGAGTTGTAACCAGCGCGTTTGAGGCCGTGCGTGAATGCGAGAGCTCCGGGGTCACTTCACGTCGATGGGCCTCCGTAATTGTTTTCTTGTGTTGTTGAAACACAATTAGCTCAAATGGGTTTCGATGTGGACTGATGCACGGTCAGTACAGCAAAGAGCACAGTTTAAAAAAATCTAGCACCACATGTAAGAAATATGGCAGACGTCTAAACATCAGGATATATTGTCCATAAGGGTAGGAAATTTACATATTTTTTAGGGGGCAATTTTTTGCCCCCACTGACTGAAATCCAGGGCATTTTGAAATATATTGGGGGCACATTTTTAAAACTTGTGAAATAACATTTAACCTTTGTTAAAAATAATAAATATACTTATTTAGGCTTGCAGTATATGAGCAATTGTCATTAAATGATAACATTATTAAGCAGTAGTCTACAGATTCAAAGTGTTTTCCTAGATTTTTTTAACAAAAGAAAACAGAAATCAGTCAATCATATTACATTTTATTATTATTTCTAACAAACAATATTAACTTTCTTTGTTTTTTTATAATTCAAAATTGTATTTATTTAATTTTTTTGCCCCTCTCCTGGTGAAATCGGGGGCAAAATTATATTTTTAGGGGGCATTTTTTTTGGCCGTCGTGTATTTCCAACGCTGTTGTCCACAAACTCTGACCGAGCATCATGGGTGTGAACACAGGCAGGTTTTCTACTCGCTCCATTAATAAACAAAAAAGGACAATAAATAAAAACAAAAATGTAGCTCATGGAAGCTAACGGCGGCGGCGGTAGCTGCTTGTTTACTGTATAGATGACAGAGTCCGCTGCTGTGTGAAGAACAGCTCATGGTCATGATGATGATTATTATTATTATTATACAGTACAATTACCCTTAAAGGAATGATAATTACAGCAGGACTACAGCACTATGGAGGACTCAAAATGACTTAAGTATAAATAAATAAATAAATAAATGCATGAATAAATATGGGAATAAATAAATAAATGCTTAAATAAATGTATAAATGCTTAAATAAATGCTTAAATAAATGTATAAATAAATAAATAAATGTATAAATAAATAAATAAATATATAAATAAATAAATAAATACAGGAATGAATAAATATAAGTTATAAATCAACAGGACATCCTGTTCAACAATGAGGTTCGGACCGCCCCAGCTCATTTGAATATACAGACACGTAAATGTCACACATAAATAAATGAAGAAATACGTGTGGACACATAAATAGAGAAATAAATAAATGAAGAAATACAGAAATGTAGAAATATATTTATTTAATGATGTCCTGTTGATTTATAACTTATATTTATTCATTCCTGTATTTATTTATACATTTATCTAAGCATTTATTTATTTATTTATACATTTTATTCATTTATACATTTATTTAAGCATTTATTTATACATTTATTTAAGCATTTATTTATTTATTCCTATATTTATTCATGCATTTATTTATTTATACTTAAGTCATTTTGAGTCCTCCATACAGCACGTTAAATAAACTACTAAATGAAAGAAAAGGAAGCATCAGCTGTGAGCTGCAGTACGAACTTCCTCCACTAGAGGAGCCAGAGTGCTCCTGTCCTATCTGTAATGCCTGTACTATAGGTACACATAAAACAATCAATAAATATAGTTTTGAATATTAAAATAACAAAGAAATGAGTTAGAATTATTCTTAGTTGTTTAAAAAAATGTAATAACAATAAATAACTAAAAAGACATTAGAATTAAATGTAATATGATTGTCTGATTTATGTTTTGTTTGTTTTTTGTTTAAAAAAATCAGGCAGTAGCCTTCTGAATCTGTAGGCTACTGCCTAATAGTCTTATTATTGCCTAATAGTCTTATTATTGCCTAATAGTATTATTATTGCATAATAGTCTTATTATTGCCTAATAGTCTTATTATTGCATAATAGTCTTATTATTGCCTAATAGTATTATTATTGCCTGATCGTCTCATTATTGCCATTTTTATGAAAATTGCTCATATACTGTAAGCCTAAATATGTATATTTATAATTTTTTTTAACAAAGGTTAAATGTTATTTCACAAGTTTCAAAAAGTGCCCCCAATTTATTTTTAAATTCTCCTGGATGTCAGTCATTGGGGCAAAAAATTGCCCTCTTAAAAATATGTAAATGTCCTCCCTGTAGTGGATGCACCTCATTTCAGACTGAACTTCATGTGCAGGAGGTCAGAGGTCAGAGGTCAGAGGTCACGCCAAGGCAGCTCACTGAGTGACTCACACTCTAACAGTCGCAGTTTCCCAGCTCCTAACACACCGCTTCAACTCCATGTTACTTTTAATATTCTTATTTATTCAGCGTTGAAGTCAATGTTTATCTTCTAGGCATGCGGGGAGTACCGCTGACCCCCCCCCCCCCACACACACACACATGCATAAACACCGCGTCTTCCTCCCGCCGCCGACCCTCCAGCAGCCGACACGACGCCGTGTTGCTCGCCGCGCCTTCCGCTGACGTCCTTACGGCGGAGAGAAACGCGCTCGGTTAACATGTCACGACCGGCAGGCACTTCCAAGGCAGACGGAGGCAAAGCACGAGGGCCGGGTGAGGGGGGCGGGGGGGGGGGGGAGGCCGCGGGTGTTTGAAGCGGGCTGGAAAGCAGCTGCCGTGTTTACCCGAAGCCCAAACCCTCCAATTTAGTCTCAGCTGCACCTCGACGCAGCCTTCAGACACACTTAGGAACCATCTGTGGAGTCCCAGGGCGGATGGAGGGTTGTCAGTCAGAGTGTGTGCGTGTGTGTGTGTGTGTGTGTGTGTCTGTGTGTGTGTGTGTGTGTGTGTGGGACGCAACCGTTTTCGACTGAAGGAGGAGAGTCAAGAGGAAAGGGAGGCGCTCTGATACCTGCAGGTTGTACATATTCTTCTTGTGGAGATTTTTTTATGAAATAGCTTTGAGATTTTGTTTATTTCACGTTTTATTGTGATGTAGCTCGACCCACAATTTAGATTTCGTGAAAAGCTGTGAAGATAAAAAACAAATGTGTCCCGACCCCAACACACACACACACACACACGCTGCTCTCCATGCAGTCGCGTGAGACATAGACTCGTGTTTGTAGTTTAGTTCCTCTGCAGATATACTTGTATGTGTAATAAGCTAATGTCGACTGAGATGTGGGTCAGTCCAGCTCGAGGGGATCCCCCCCCCTCCCCCCCCCCTTTAGTCACCTCATAACAACTTATGTTCAAAGTGTAATTTCTTCTGGGAATGGCTTTTATTGTTCAATTTTGATTTATTTACTGTAACTGCCCAGGAGCCGAATAAAATAAAAAAACTCATCACCATCGGTTATTGCAGCCGCTCAGAACCGAGAAGAGATCCAATCAGCAGCCAGAGCTTGTTGACGTGTAAACACGATCAAGAGCGTACTGCACACACAGTAACACGGAGCGGCCATCTGGAACCGAAAACGGTTCTTCAGAGCGATGCCATGGAAGAACCATATCTGGTTACTTAAAGAACCTTCCAAACCAGAGTTCTTTAAAGAACCATTTCATGCCCCCCCCCCCCCCCCCCAAAAAAAAGAATGTCTCTCCTTACATTGAATTTCATTCTCTATCCGAGGCAATTAGCACCAATAGCACCACTGGGTTTCCCGTCGCCATCTACCAACTGCCTCACGCCGGGCTAATGAATTATATAACACGCTGTAATGACATAAAACACCCTTATGTGCATAATGTGGAGCGGCTGGTGGTGGAGGTGGAGGTGGTGCTGGTGGAGGTGTGAGCGGCTACTGGGGGATAATGAAGATGATATCCTGCAATATTAAAGAGCATTCCGAATGCGGCGGAGGGGGATGGGGAATCGAACCCACGTGGAACATCAAAGGCTGCTGGGAAGAACTCATACATATGAGAATATGTAATAAGAACATATGGTGGGTTTTTACCTTCACATTGAGAATGCGGAAGGTTATGTTTTGATCGCCGTGTATTTATTTATTTATTTGTATTTGTGTTACTCGCATAACTCAAAAAGTATTAAACCGAATCGCATGAAATTTGGTGAGATGATTGGTTATTATCCGGGGACCATTTGATTAGATTTTGGGATCGATTGGGTCAAAGGTCAAGGTCAATGTCATGAAAAAGTCAAAATCTTCTTTTTAACATTGTCAATTTTTATCCAATTGGCATGCAACTAATGCCAAAATGTTCATAATTCAATGCCCAATCTTGTGATATGCGAAGGTATGCGCTCTACCGAGTGCCCGTTCTAGTTGTGTGTGTTTTACACGTCGATGTGAGTATTCAATGCAGTAATTACAAGATGTGAGTGGGATGAAAGCTAAAGGCTTTAATCACTAGAGTTTAATGAGGAGCTCTACTTCCTGTCCAACCGGATTGGTTTGACCTCAGAAGTAGAATCAGTCTGATGTCGTGTTGTCGCGGTGATGAATGTGATTCACGGCTGCCTCATTGCTCTACAGGTGCGCGAGGGAGGGAATAAACATTTTTCACAACGGGGAAATATATATATATTTTACACCAGAACCGTGAAATGGAATATTTTGTGCATTTTGTAAAATAATGATCTGAAGTATTTCATCTCATTTTGACTTTTTGGACTCAGGTCTGAGATATTTTGAACGCAGCGTTTCAAGATGTTATGAATACACTAATAGATGTCATCATGAAACTTCCCCAGTTGATAACTGACATGAAGATAATATATAATTTGATGAAATGTTTTCCGTTTCAATATGCAAATGAGGCATTCGCTAAACAATTAGGAAGAAATGGTCAAATAAACACCTGAATGTGTTTTTTCTGTGTTCCACCAGACTTTAAACATCGTGTCTGCCTGAGTGATGAGACTCAAACAATGGGTCACCTTGCATTGACACACACACACACACACACACACTCACACACACACACACACACACACACACACACACACACACACACACACACACACACACACACACACACACACACACACTCACACACACACACACACACACACACACACTCACACACACACACACACACTCACAAAGCATCGCTCATTGCAAAATGCCAAAGAGATAAATCCTATGAAAGAAGGTTTTTGTGGGCGCATCCCTCGTCTCCCCGGCAACCTGCAGCCCTCAATAAATACATGAATCAGGCCGACAAACATTTTAATGGCAGAGCAATCAATGCTTCGTGGTGACGGAGGGCTCGGCCTGAACATGGTGACGGAGGGCTCGGCCTGAACGTGGTGACGGAGGCTCGGCCTGGACGTGGTGACGGAGGGCTCGGCCTGAACGTGGTGACGGAGGCTCGGCCTGAACGTGGTGACGGAGGCTCGGCCTGGACGTGGTGACGGAGGGCTCGGCCTGAACATGGTGAAGGAGGCTCGGCCTGAACGTGGTGACGGAGGCTCGGCCTGAACGTGGTGACGGAGGGCTCGGCCTGAACGTGGTGACGGAGGCTCGGCCTGAACATGGTGACGGAGGCTCGGCCTGAACGTGGTGACGGAGGCTCGGCCTGAACGTGGTGACGGAGGGCTCGGCCTGAACATGGTGAAGGAGGCTCGGCCTGAACGTGGTGACGGAGGGCTCGGCCTGAACGTGGTGACGGAGGCTCGGCCTGAACGTGGTGACGGAGGCTCGGCCTGAACGTGGTGACGGAGGCTCGGCCTGAACATGGTGACGGAGGGCTCGGCCTGAACGTGGTGACGGAGGCTCGGCCTGAACGTGGTGACGGAGGGCTCGGCCTGAACGTGGTGACGGAGGCTCGGCCTGAACGTGGTGACGGAGGCTCGGCCTGAACGTGGTGACGGAGGGCTCGGCCTGAACGTGGTGACGGAGGCTCGGCCTGAACGTGGCATGGAGGGCTAGGCCTGATTTCACCACGCTGTCTTTTTGCTGATGCTCGTTCGGTCTTTCAGCTTCAATGCAAACCCATAAGATGTTGATTCTCGACAGTTCGTATGATCTGGTCCCGGCAGCTTGCAGACGGCTCGCCGCTCATGGCCGAGTGAATCCGGTCATTTTTAAACGAGCCTCTGCGCCTGAACTCACTCAAAATGTTCACCATCACAAACACGCATTTCCCCCTCCGCCAGCGTCCGTTTCCATAATTAACTTTAGTTCGGATTTGACCCCAGATTTATTGGGGCCGCTAGTTTTTCCACAACCCGTGCTGTCAAACAAACAAACAAACAAACTGACCCGTAAACATAACCTCCCCCAAACAGAAGTAATAACAAACACGACCCCCTCAAAAAAAGAGGCCACACGACCTACGAGAGACAGCTGGGAGAGGGGGAGGAAAGCCAGGTCACACATGCAATATGAAAAAAGGAAACCAGAGAATAACAGAAGTGAGAGAGCCAGAGAGAGAGAGAGAGGTGGAGAGGAAGAGGAAGAGGAGGAGGAAGACGTCGGCAGTGTTCTCTGTATAGGCTGCAGGCGGATGAGCTGCTTCTCTAACTGGAGCAGGGAGGAGAGGAGGGACTTGTCCTCAGCTGCACCGTCGCCTCTACGCCCCACGGACTCTGAATGGCACCGAGCGGATGAACATGAACGCCGCGCCCGAGAAAACGGAGCGCACCACACCGGCGTGTTGGTTGTAAAGCATGCGTGCTTCATGAATGGCGACGCGAGAGGAGAGAGAGTCTCACCGAGCTGCATGTCTCATGACATCACCGCAACATCATCACGTACCATCGGTGTTCAGAGTGGGTGAAAATCTCACTGCTGGTTTTTAAGATATGATCTGTTGATGCAAAATACAGCAGCACAGTGTATATTCCCGTTGTTTTGGTGTTGTTGTTGTTGTTGCAGTATCCTCAATATGGATTGATGTTATTGGCCATCAGCTATTTATTTAAACTAAATGTTACACAAGGCCACTTGGAGGCGTCAAGATACGATATAGTTGCAATCTAGTGGCTGGCCACTAGAGGGCCACCGGGCCTTGGCCCCGCCCACCTTGAGCCGTAAAACAAAAAAAGTACAAGAGAAAATAAAAATAATAAGATTAATTATATTTAGAAATTATACAAATTGTCCATATTTTTTGCAGGTGGATATAAACATGTTCTATTATATATATATATATTATATATATATATGTATATACATACATGATTTATATTATACAATATTTATATATATATTTTAGTATAGTTATGATTTGCATATTGTATATTTTCATTCGATTGTATCATTTACATTAGATCCTATCAGTAGATCATATCATATTATACTCAATATTATTGTATATATATATATATGTGATTTATATTATACAATATTTATAATATATTGTATAATTATGATTTTGATATTGTATCATTTACATTAGTTCCTATCATGAGATCATATCATATTATACTGAATATAATTGTATTATATATTGTTATATATGTGTGTATATAAATATATATATATATATATACACATATATATACTAAATTGTATGAATAAGATGTCTTTATTATGTTGGAATAAAAGTTAAATATTTAACTACAAATTGAAGAGCCGCAGTGCATTGTGGGACCGTTGAGTATGTGTTTAGTGAGATCATGCCTCATTCCAGCTGAATCTAGTATAGATCATAGTAGAGTGCAATTTTTAATACAGCCAGAAATGTATATACAACTGTTTGCTAACATGTTAATTTCATCGTCTTTATGAAGTTATATGAATATAAGCTTGTTCCACCGACCTGAAGTATGCACGGCAAAACCAGAACTTTTTTTTAACGGCTATGAATTCCATCCCTTCGACTCATATCTTTTATTTAAAGGAACACAGATGCTGTTTGTGTGGCGATGATTATGTTGACACAAAAACTGCTTAAATGTTAAAACGATGGAGAACATGATGGAGTATTAGTCGTTCAGTCCCAAAAGACAGAGCATTGTGCACACACCTGATGTACAAGCACCACCCTTCATGTGTGAAACACATCAGGCTACATCTGCTCATCCAGATAAGCTCATGCGCTATGTAAGCGTGGTCACGTAATCATGCCCTCGATGTTGTATCAGATGCAGCTCAACGGGAGGCGGACGTCCCGGGTTACTATCTATTGATAAACATTGTAGACGATGACGAAGGAAATCCACTTTAACGTGTGAATATGCAACGGATTTCGACATTGAAGCTTTCTACAAATACGAATCTCATTAAATTCAATTGAATTTGCCTCAGAGGGTTTTACAATCTGTCCACATATGACATCCCTGACCTTTGACCTCACATTGGATCAGGAAAAACTCCCAAGAAATAGAAAAAAAACCTTTCACCGGGAAAAAGTGAAGAGACCTTCAGGAGAGCAACAGAAGAGGATCCCTCTCCAGGATGGACAGAAGAATAGATGTCATGTGACCAGAATGAAGCGTTACAGAGTTACATAAACACATTCAATGAGTATGACAGAGTGTATGAAGAGTTTGTAGTAGACATGGACCACGATCCAGACCTCCATGATCCATCCAGGAGGAGGTAGAGAGGAGGAGGAGGTATGCATCAACAGGGCCATGTCCAATGGACCCTACGTGACTTTGAAGTCACAAAGACTAGATATAGACGTAGACATAGACTAGAGATAGGTGCTCAGTGTATCCTAGAGGAGATAGGTGCTCAGTGTATCCTAGAGGAGATAGGTGCTCAGTGTATCCTAGAAGAGAGAGGTGCTCAGTGTATCCTAGAGGAGATAGGTGCTCAGTGTATCCTAGAGGAGATAGGTGCTCAGCGTATCCTAGAGGAGAGAGGTGCTCAGTGTATCCTAGAGGAGAGAGGTGCTCAGTGTATCCTAGAGGAGATAGGTGCTCAGTGTATCCTAGAGGAGAGAGGTGCTCAGTGTATCCTAGAGGAGATAGGTGCTCAGTGTATCCTAGAGGAGAGAGGTGCTCAGTGTATCCTAAACGTCCCCCAACAGCCTATAAGCGTATAGCAGCATCTCTAGAGGCTGGACCAGGTGAACCTGATTCAACCTCATCCCTCCGAAAACAATGTTGTGAAGTGAGGTTGTCTGAAGTACTTATCCATAATCAATGTTTACCTACAGTTGATGCATAATTTGTAGAAACAATTCAATTCAATTCAATTCAGTTTATTTGTATAGCCCAATTTCACAAATTACAAATTTGTCTCGGAGTGCTTTACAATCTGTACACATAGACATCCCTGCCCCAAAACCTCACATCGGACCAGGAAAAACTCCCAAATAACCCTTCAGGGGGAAAAAAGGGAAGAAACCTGCAGGAGAGCAACAGAGGAGGATCCCTCTCCAGGATGGACAGATGCAATAGATGTAATGTGTAGAGAAGGACAGATTTAGAGTTTAAATACATTCAATGAATATGACAGAGTGTATGAATAGTTCATAGTAGGCATATTCCACGATGGAGACCTCCACGATCCATCAGGCAGATGGCGGTGGGGAGGAGGAGTGGGCGGAGTCTCAACAGTGGGCGGAGTCTCAACAGGACAATGGCGTAGTCAGGAACAGGAATTCCACGACCCAGACCTCGATGATCCATCAGGCAGATAGGATCTATGCCGTCTCATAGGGTCCGATGACCCCATGAGACGTGAAGTCAAAAGGACTCCGGGGAGAAAGCAGAGTTAGTAACGTGTGATTGAGAGATGATAATTCATCCCTAAGGAGAGAAAAAAGAGGAGATAGGTACTCAGTGCATCCTAAAACGTCCCCCGGCAGCTATAAGCCTATAGCAGCATATCAAGGGGCTGGACCAGGTGAACCTGATTCAGCCCTAACTATAAGCTCTGTCAAAGAGGAAGGTCTTAAGTCTACTCTTAAACGAGGTGACTGTGTCTGCCTCCCGGACTGAAATTGGAAGCTGGTTCCATAAAAGAGGAGCTTGATAACTAAAGGACCCCAGTTTTAAAGAAGTGTACGCCATATTTAGAATATTTTCACATCCCTTCACATTGTCAGACAGCCCGTGTGACGGGGAACTGAAGCTGTTATCTATGCTCGCCTCAAAGCACCGGACTCCATTGACAACCTGACAGAACACAGTAGTTGCTGGTCTACCTCTGCCGCTGTCAGTGACTTTGATATTTTAAACTTTAAAAGATTCTTAAATTGGCTCGGACTATATTTGGTTGGGTTGTCCTTCTGCCCGTCCAGTCGGTGGACACGATATCTCAGGAACACCAGGAGGGAGTTTCTTCCAATTTGGTACAAATGTCCATCTGAACTCAAGGTGTCAGATTAGATTGTCATGATCAAAGTCACATTTTTTGACCATAATTTAAGATTTCATCAGCTAACACAAATGCAAGAAGTGATGACATTTTGCATAGAGATGTTTGTAAACTGCAATGTGACTGCTCGGTAGAGTTAGAGATACTACGAGGCGGTAAGTTTATCGGTTGTTGTGTTTATATTGATTGCCAATGATGATTCTCAGTCATTCAATTACATCTGTAAAAAGAAAATGCAATAGTCCTTCCCTTCATGGAGATGTGCTATAATTATTATGGAGGGCAACAATATTATATATTAAGTAGAGGTTTACTTTACAAAAGCTGATGACCAGGGACTGGGGTTGCAAATTAGCCAATTGGCTAGAAACCTTCTGTATCACATGTACACTTTGTGTAATAATGTGCGCTGCTTTGTCCCTGACAAATACAATTTAAATAAAAAAATAAAATAAAATTAAAAAATCAGGCAATTAATCTTCTGGTGTCTGTCATAATCTGAGAGTTCTTCTATGTATTCGAGACATAACTTTTGCGAGGGCGAAATAAACTGAAAACAGGTTAGATGTGACATGAATACCTCTTGTGAGCCGTCTGTAAAATACGCTTGAAACTAGTTTTTGTCTTTATCGAAAAAATAATTGAAATGATAACACAAATTTATGTCAAAACTTTCATGAAAAACTGTACGTCCTCTTGTGGCTAATGGTGGCTGTGCAGCTATCGCCCACTTTTGGAGCCCAGGTCCCTGATCGATGATCGGCACCGATTAATCGAACTCTATCTATCCATTGATCCATCTATCCTTCCATCGATCTATCCATCCATCTATCCATCCATCTATCTATCCATGTATCCATCCATCTATCTATCCATGTAGCCATGTATCTATCCATCCATCCACCTATTCATCTATCTATCTATCCATCCATCCATCCATCCATCTATCTATCTATCTATCTATCTATCTATCTATCTATCTATCTACCTATCAATGCATCTATCCATCTATCTATCTATCTACCTATCTATTGCTTCCATTAAATAGACGTAATACACACCCATTACAGCCCTGTTACCTGAACGTGTAGATATAGAGATGTGACTCCCAAGGGGAGATCATATTGTTTCACTTCCCCAAAACAAGTACACTGAAAATAATTCAATGAAAGCTTCCATTGTTATCTGTCACTGGCAAAACCAAAGCTGTGCTGATGTAGTTGGTGGAGAACACCTTTAGTCATAAACACAAATTGTGTCTGGATTTCATTGAAAAGCAAAGTCAGGTGACTTTATTTTTATTCTGATGGGTCACTTGAGTTAAACCCATTGAAAGATAATACACAGGCATTCGTATCCTAATGCTAGATCTACATCAAAAGACAACTGTGGCATTGAAGAGAGGAAGAGAGAAAGAGACATGAGAAATAACTGACATTATTCCCAACACCCGGATCTCATCTGAGGAAACCGACCGGGGAGAATCTGTGAAGAATGGAGGGAGCGGGAAACACGAGTGAAGATGAATAACAATGAATGATAATGAAAAGGGATTGGAGTGAAACCTGATAGCACCTGATGAGTGGAGCCAATAATGAGTTTGCAGCCTCAAAAGGAGTGTATGTGTGTGTGTGTGTGTGTGTGTGTGTCTGGTGCCAGAAAAGCCTCCTCCCCACCTGAATGAATGAATCATCATCATAAGCCTTGATGCTGCTCTTCACCTCCTCACTCAGGTTACATCTGGCTGCTCAATCTGAGCTGGAGCTAACTAAGAAATAATCCATGCCCTCGCTGGACCACTGAACTGCATCCATCCAATTTAAGGGTGAAGGCCGACATTGAAGTGTAGCCGACAAAAACTTCAAATTCTTGATCTCATCAAAACAAAAAAACACCCAAAAAAAGGCAACCATCCACAGCGATCCAATGAAAACCTCTTTAGCTTGTTGATTTCAAGAAAGAGTCGATGTTTCTCTGTGGAAATAGACAAATGCTCTCAAGAGGCTGCTCTACATACTCCAACTTTACCGTGATCAAAACTTAGCCTCAAGTATTCGTCATCATTTTGCAAGAACTTCCAAGCAGATTCAGTCGGTCAATTAAGTAATTCAATAAGGAGAGACGTACCGTATTTCGTCAAATAGAAACGGTTGTCTACTAAATGCCGGCCCTCCGATGATGGCCATGTATACCACTTATACTTGTCAAACAGAGGGAATTAGAAATATAGATTTGCCTGTTATCTTCTGCCGTTCAGGTAAATAAAGGCCACGTTCGTATTTAAAGAAATACGGTAAATGAGAAGGGACTTAAAGGGTCAGTTTGTAGGGTTTGGTGGCATCTAGTGGCGAGGTTGCAGATTGCAACCAACCAGGACTTCTCCCGTGTGAAGGAGAACCTCGATGACCAACGTAGAAAAGATGACCACGTACTATGAGATTATACACGAGAGAAAACATGCTCATTAATATTGCATTGATACTAGATCCCTCTAAATGCCACACACTGGTCCTTTGGAGACTTTCATTGATACACATGCTTGATAAGCTTCAGATTACCTTCATTTTCAAACTTGTATTGATATATGGAGTCACATGCAGTGAGAACACTATATCTTTGGGAATTGACAGAGGAAAGCTTTGGAAAGCTTCACTTGGAAATTGCTTCCGTGACAGTCCCCATGATAAACAAATGGATCAATTAAATTTAGTTATTGAATTCATCTAAAAATCCATGTCAGAAAATGCTACGGTTGGTGAGGCCACACACAATTTGCATCCTAGTTTAGTTTGGAAGGAGCTTAGGACGAAGTCAGAGAGTCAAGAGCACATGTCGTATTTGTTGGGAGGTCTTTAGGTTGGCAGTTTCCCCCTCTGTCTAGTCTTTGTGCTAAGGAAGACTAAACGATTCCAGGATATATCTTTTGCTGAACACGTTACAATGATACCAACCTTCGTATCAGATTCAGGGTAAAATGTCAAAAGTGGTTCTCGAAAGACCCATAACATCTTCTCAATGCCTCACTCCCTTCAGTTCAGATTACACTACACACACTCCATGTCGACAATCTATCATATAAAATCAATCCATCTCTGCACATCTATTCCTTCTCTCCATTGGCTGCTCACACACAGTCTGTTCATCACACAGCTCTGCGGCTTACCGGTGTGTGTTGTTTGAAACATTGACTCGGGGACCGTCCATCGGCTGGTCCGCTTTGATGCCGGTGGAGGTTAAGTGTTATTGGCTAAAAGCAGCGTCGGCTCATCGAGTTCCCAGCAGCCTTTGAGGTGTGTAGACAGACTTCATTAGCCTCTACCCGGTGCTCCTACTCCTCATGATGAGATTCAGTGTATGTCCAA
This sequence comes from Pseudoliparis swirei, assembly GCF_029220125.1. NCBI lineage: Eukaryota > Metazoa > Chordata > Actinopteri > Perciformes > Liparidae > Pseudoliparis > Pseudoliparis swirei. The sequence goes on from NC_079396.1 coordinate 3,250,146, forward strand.
ACCGCTTCAGTGATAATACTTATGCTAACATGACCCGCTAAGATGGTTTTCTCCTTAAGTATGACACTTACATTTCTTCTTAGCTGAAACACAGGTGGAGGACTGGAGATGTCACACAGAATCTCTTAAAACCTTATTTAAGAAAACAAGGCGAGATACCTTACGGCACAGGTGGCAAACACAAGGCCCGCGGGCCGAATCCGGCCCACCACGTTATTTAACGTGGCCCCTGACGGCTTGAAAGACACGCGATCACCTTTTCTTCAAGAAATTTAAGAAAAATATCCTATGCTTTTATTTTGAAGGTTTCAAATGAAATGGATTTAAGTTATAATATTCGAGAAATGTTGTAATGCACACTATTTCTACATTCAAATAAATAATAATAAAATGCAAAGAGAGTTATTTCACAATGTGTTCGGGTGTAGTTTATACACTGTTTCAGTTACACCGGCCCTTTAAGAGGCAGCCATGATGCTGATGTGGCCCACGGTGAAAACTAGTTTGACACCCCTGCCTTGCAGTAACAATGGATTGGGAGCTAACTGGACATTAACTGATTGTTGATTTCTTCGGTCAACAATTTTATCTTCTTATTATACGGTGCTTAAACCCAGATGTAGGTCTTTTGGGAAGCCCAACGACATTAAACAAGATGCGTCGCTATCTCATCCTCCTCTTGCTTCGATGGGAACTTAGCCAAAGTGTTCAGCGGATGAGTTTAATCTTAGTAAATGATGCGGCACTGCGTTGACCTTTGGACCATAAATACCTCATCGACTGTACTGACTGTAATAAAACCGTAGGTCAATCATTAATAATGAAGAGACTGGAAGAGCAAGAGTTGAGTCAAATCTATAGTGCGAAGTCAGTCGCTCACCGTTAGGCGTATCCATCGGGTTCAGAACACGGTTCTTTGAGTGTGTTCATCTTCTTCACACGTTGCCATAAACTTGGCCATGTTGGGTTTTTCCCCTTAATTTTGGATGCTCTATTCTTTTGTGCAATAATTTTACTAGTTAAGATAAAGAGATAAAGAGATCAAAGATGAAGAGAAAACCTTAAATACTTCCGTGAACGTTTCAATGACTTACGGATATTGTGTGCAACCTATTTAATTTTTAAGGACACCATAAAGAGTGACTGTTGGGGGCAACGATCTTTGAAATTGGTAACAATAAAAAAAAAGGTTTATTATCTGTAGGGTTCTTTCCGTAAGGTTGCCAGACACTTCTGAGCCTGAACCAACGAGCTCTTTAGCGGACGAACATGACGGTGAGGAGTTGCTCGATTTCTCTCCTTCAAGACTGGACCAATTTCCAAAAACGGTTGTCCCCATTATTCACTTAGACACAAGAACATGGGGAAATAGGGTGGAAAAATACCAAAGTGACCCTTTAACTCTCTGAGTTAAAGCATGTTCGCATGCAGCTCAACGCCCTGTCTCACGGCCTTGCGGTGCCGCGAGCATAAAACTAGCCTCTTAGCGGTGCTAGCACCAAGGGCGTTTGTAGGATTTAAAGAAAGGGGGGCTAAGCCTCAAGGTGAGCGGCATGTCAGCGTATGTCTGTCTAGTACAGTGTCAAACTTTCAATGGAAAAAATATATAATAATATATATATTCATGCAAAGAATAGAGAGATGTCGCTAGTTATTTCTTGTATTTCCAATTTGCTCGCTAGCTAGCTATTTTGTTATCCCCTTTCATTTGCCTCAAGTAAACCTAAATGTAAGCAGGTAACAATCTTTATCAAATACCGAGAGCCACATTCTGTAACTACCTGGACTTACAGGTTCACTCCGTGCATCATTGACTTTGAGCTCACCTCATTGGCTGTAATCCTGGCCGTCGTTGACGAGAGGCGCTACACTCAAAAAAACGATTCAAGCCCTTCTTAGAGGTGACACATTGAAATATTGTTTGATACATTTAAATAAATCAATTACAAAACGAAGATATTTATATTGAATGGGTGTAACACAAAATGTATGAATTCTTTCATTTATTAGATTTATTTAGGTTACACTCACAATAACGATTCAAGCCCTTCTTCGAGGTGACACATTTAAATATTGTTTGATACATTTAAATTAATCAATTACAAAAATAGATATTTATATTGAATGGGTGTAACACAAAATGTATGAATACTTTTATTTATTAGATTTATTTAGGTTAGATGGTGCGCATATCAACTCAAAATAAATGTGTTTCATTGAGGACTACCCTTTGCGCATGCGTCAGCTGAAAATCAGTTGTTTACAAGGTGAAGACACTTTCAGGGCTGTACGGTGGTGTAGTGGCTAGCACTGTCGCCTCAAAGCCAGAGGTCCCTGGGTTCAATTCCCGGTTGGGGTCTTCCTTCTGTGTGGATTTTGCATATTTTGTGAGTTAGTTAGTTTATATTTTGATTTAATTTAATGAATATCGTTATTTTATTTTAGATGTATTTGATACAAATGAGTTGGACTAACTTAATTACATTTTATTGCACTGATGTGCTAAATTTGAGTTGGAGTTGCATGTAATTATTGGATGGAAAACCTGCCAACAATGTAATTGAGTTCATCCAATGAGTCATTTCTTTGAGTGTACTTGGCAGAGTGAGAACGCCAGCGCTGATGCTGATGCTTCCCTAAAATAGGCCTAACGACGCCCCTGGTTACAGTCTGATGTTAAGGGTACGCATGCTTTGCAGTCCATTTATCACTTCACACTTTTCTAAGTGTCCATCTGCCATCCGGCACACAGCGACCCACTACACAGCGAGCACATAGTCGGGCTATGAAAAAAAGGTTTCATTGGGGCAGAGAGGTCGAGAATGGACTTAATCCACCACCAAGTAGAGTAAGAGTTGCATGGACCAAAATAAAATGTGAAATTTCTACTCCGGGTGACAGTAATGAACCCTAAACCAGTTGAAGGTCTCGTTTGGGGGATTTATTTGAGTTTGCAGCTCATTCATTTCCCCTCCGCTGGCCAGAGAGCGCAGTCTTGTGACGGGATGCTGAACACAGATGGGACCTTTGTCAGATCTAGTTGCCGGATTAAGCAGGAACCCCTCTAGGTAACTGCAGGTGTTTACTGCAGAAATAAACAGCTGGGGAAACAAATTGCGTAAAGGAAAGTGTGTAATTAAAGCATCTGGGGAGAGAAAGCCCTGTTATCAGGTGTACGTGACATCCCGAACGGTCTCATTTCATAACCCCGTAGGTGTTTCTGGAGGAATGTGTGTGTGTCTGTGTGTGTGTGTGTGTGTGTTCTCTCTTCTTCAGTGTTTCCCACGATAATTTACATCCTACAGCGCCTCACCAAATTGGCAAAAAACAATTTGAATACAACTATTTTCAGAATTATGTTTCTTCTGAATGAAGTGGATTTGCAAATGTATCCAAGCATTCTGAAATACATTTGTTCACATTTTCATCGGAGCAAAAGGTTTGTAAAAGTGATGCAAAAGCAGAAAAACAAAGGACGCATTGAATAAATAATCAAGTGTATATTTATATTTAATGTTTCTTTTGAGACCAATTAATTATTAACATTTCGTAGAGGGGATAGGGAGCTCCATTTCGCCCCTTTTCCCTTTGTTTCCCTTCCACCACCTCCTAACTACGAACACGATGCACCAATGCAGAGAACAGAGAGACAAAGAAATAAATATATACAATTGTAAAATGTACAACATCCCTCCCAACCCAATCCCCCTGCTGCCCAGGAATCCCATGCTCATTACAGACATAAGCTGCCCGCATTAAGGAGTTTAATTGTTATGCTAATTGATAGCCATGTATTGTGCAACTAGAGAAGTCGCCCTCTGCTGGTCAGTAGAGAGAATGCACGTTTTAATACACTTCCGCATCGGCTGTTTAACACTCTGGTACAGAGGTGTAGGAAGTGTTTGAAGCCATCTGCTTGTTTCCTTAATTGCCTGATAATTGTTCCCGCAAATTGAAGACCCGTCATCTTCATTTTATCTATTTGCAAAAGAAAACAGGATAGTGTTAGTTTCATAAAGCCCCTGAGCTTATCTCACACTATGAGAGATAATTCTGAAACATGTCCACTGAGGTTTGATCCAGCCTGGCAGCTGAATGCTCCACCAATCAGTGAGCGACGAGGAGTTTTTATGACGATATGACTCAGAGCTTCTTGACTAAAATCCAATACCTAGCTTGAATATGAGTCTTGCCAGCGGTGAGGCTGCACTGATTATGTTGCTTTAATTTAATAATTAGCACAAAACGGACTACAGACACAAAAGTCTTCAGCAAACTGTCAATGGCAATGCTTTCCATCAAATTGTTTATTTTAATATATCTCTCAAAATGATAAATGTAACCTTGTGATAGTGGTAGAGAAACAGAAGGACTCATCCTCTGGAGATCATGAATGTCTGTTTAAAAAACATTTTATTAATGGTGACTCGATATTCACACATGTCCCTTTCTCCTGACATTCAACGTATTTGTGATTTTAACATTTTCTGTTGACTGGGCTTAATTATTGTTGTTGGTGTTGATGTTCGGTCTGTTTGAGTTGCAAAGCAGCTTCAGTGTGTTGTGGAAACTGAAAATCCGGTGAAGTTTCAGTAGTTTTTTAAAACTTTATGCGATGAAAAAACTTCAGAGGAGTCCGATATGGAGGCCTCAGGTAGTATGTGAAGATAATCCTGTAAATCCATAATGTATTAACCGCTACTACACATGAAGTTTATACACATGGCTGGTTGGCATGGCAACCAAGGCTGCTGGAGAGAGAGAGAGAGAGAGAGAGAGAGAGGCAGCGATTGAGGGAGCGAGAGCATGAGAGAGAGAGATATTAGGTGAGTTGCAAAGGCATCTACAATGATATGAAATGTAATCTTGATCCATCAAGTACTTGGACAAATCTGTCTGTACCAAAGTGAGAGACTGATACGTCTTTTTTATAATCTGTTTTTGAAATTAATATATCATTTCTTTTCCAAAAATTGCAGGTGTTCTCTCTTTGCTGTATTCAACCACAGTTGCTCGTTCATTTGTGGAGCGTCACTAATTGTTTAACCCTGTAACCAGAAACCACGAGATACGATAAATGTAGCAACGATTTGTTTCATAAATACGTAACATAACAGCGCAACGTAACAGCAAAACCGTAAAAAAAAATATGTAACAAGGTAACGCAACAAGGTAACGCAACAAGGTAACGCAACAAGGTAACGTAACAAGGTAACGCAACAAGGTAATGCAACAAGGTAACGCAACAAGGTAACGCAACAAGGTAACGCAACAAGGTAACGCAACAAGGTAACGCAACAAGGTAACGCAACAAGGTAACGCAACAAGGTAACGCAACAAGGTAACGCAACAAGGTAATGCAACAAGGTAACGCAACAAGGTAACGCAACAAGGTAACGCAACAAGGTAACGTAATGAAGTAACGTAACAAGGTAACGCAACAAGGTAACGCAACAAGGTAAGTGACAAGCGTAAGGTAACGCAACAAGGTAACGCAACAAGGTAATGCAACAAGGTAACGCAACAAGGTAACGCAACAAGGTAACGCAACAAGGTAATGCAACAAGGTAACGCAACAAGGTAACGCAACAAGGTAAGGCAACAAGGTAACGCAACAAGGTAACGTTATGAAGTAACGTAACAAGGTAACACAACAAAGGTAACGCAACAAGGTAAGGCAACAAGGTAACGCAACAAGGTAACGTAATGAAGTAACGTAATGAAGTAACGTAACAACGTAACGTAACAACGTAACAGCATAACAACGTAACAACGTAACGTAACAATGCAACATAACAACGTAACGTAACAATGTAACAGCGTAACAACGTAACAACGTAACGTAACAACGGAACGTAACAACGGAACGTAACAATGCAACGTGACAATGCAACAATGTAACAACGAAATGTCACAACAAAACCAAGTAACTTTATATGTGTGAATTAAATTCCAATTACCATTCGTAACATGATGTAACTAGCGTGAGAACGTTAAGTAAGAAGTATAACGTCTTAAGTTGACTTTTGGTTTCACGTACACAGAGTGAATCTCCTGGATGAAAGTCCACCAGCCCTCCCATCTATCTTTAATGCTCGTCGTACTCGTACATTTGCCATGTTAAACTAAAACTCCGACGACTATGAAACTCAGTGTCTGGCTCATGGTACGATCCGTCACTTTCCCTGAGATGAGACATATCCGTGATTTGGAGAAACGTACAATGCCAACTCTTTCTGTTGTGGTTGGTCTGAGTTATTAGTGTCAGTGTTGACGTTCCCTCTGTTCGGTCTGTTTGAGTTGGACGTGACTTTCTTTTCCTGAATGCCCTTTCACAATAAACCTCAGTGTGCTGTCAACACTGACACCGGATCTGGCAACGCTCCGGTGGCTTTTCAACCAGGCACCTTTTGTGATGCCAAACTTCAAAACTTCTTCAGAGAAGTGTGATATAGAGAAGAGTGATATAGGTAATATGTGAGGATGATCCTCCCATAATATATTAAACGCTACTACTACGACTACTACACACTATACACACGGCTGGTGTGCATGACAACCAAGGCTGCTGGGGAGAGAGAGAGAGAGAGAGAGTTAGAGAGAGAGAGAGAGAGAGCAGGGCAGGGCAGAAAAACGAGGAAAATTAGGTTAGCTCCATCTCAGCAGAGGCATCCACACAGACAGAGGAGAAAGAGAGAGAAAGAGCGGGGTTGCAGAGAGAGAGAGAGCGAGAGAGAGGCAGTGTAACACTCCTTGCTCTCTGTCTCTTTGGTGTCAGTTGCTTTGGCGACTCTGCAGCGAGCAGCATAGAGATGGAGCCTCCGAGATTCAGTACGTAACCATCCTTTACTACGACTACCTTTTGTTTGCTGTTGCCGTTTGTTTTTTTAATGAAGTGGCTGAATTAGAATTGGGTTTTGCTGGTTTGCTGAGATTCTGTACAGGTGTCATTAAAAGTTGGATTATCAGCTTTTTACACGATGCATTATGATTTTAGGAACATCAAAGTTTTGGAGCTGAGCTGATTTTTTTGATTGGGTGCATGTTTCATTTTCACTTGAATTCCTGTTCATGTTAATATCATCACTTAGAAGTGTCCGTCCCTCAAGGTCTACATTCTCGCCTCCATCTTAATAAACCATGTACATCTCAGGAAAGAAAACACTTTTTGTCCAGAAAATGGTCAAAAATGGAATAAAATCTAAATTAATTTGTTTTATCTTCAAAAAGAAGAAGCACTCTTTCTAGATTTCTCACTCGTTCGGTCTCATCCGTCGTCATGCTGCGCTTCGTTCTGTCATCCTCCCGTTTCCCGCGTTGTGGATGACAGCATGGGGTGGAGGAGGATGGCTTTCGGATCCGCTTCTTCCTTTTTATGGGGTGTGTGTAGGTATTTTTTTCTCTCGCCGGATTTCAATAAGGCTGCGTTTTCAATTGTCTTTCTACAACTGGACAGAAAAGCATGACGAGCACGACTTTTATTTATTATCAAGAGCGAGGCAAAAAAAACGAGTATTATTATGAGCACGTACATGATGTCATCTATTCCAACACAGTTAAACAATAGAAATATTACATATTTAGAAAACAGGGGAGGTAACGTATATAAAATGAATAAAGCCCCTCCTGTAGGAGTTGAGGGGTTTACGGGAAGCTCTTCCTGGCGGGGGCTTTAAAAAAATTAAAAAAATGTCCTGGAGTCTTAGAAAGAACCGTAGAAACACAATTAGGATCATCTGCAAGAACCTCACCTGAGCTTCTGCTCTAAGCTGCGTGGGGTTTCACACACACACACACACACACACACACACACACACACACACACACACACACACACACACACACACACACCTCACTTTTTGCTGCATTGTGCTCTACCTTTACTTTGCTCCTCCAGCGACGGTCCCCAAAAATATCTGTACAGATATTCATGATCCCCAGAATAGCTCCCCAAAAAAATATGTATTTCAATAACGGACCTGCGTGATTATCTGGTTTCTCCTCTGATCAAGCTTCACCTTGGGTTTGAATCCGTTGACGTGAGATATAATTCAGTTTTTTTAATGAATAGAATTATCTTCGATTGATTTATTCTTTTGTTCACATGTGTTCGATGCTCATGAGCAAGTGACGGCGAACGCGTCAACACTATGAGCAAAAAGCATGAAGTCGGCAGTCTATTATCAAAATCTATTATATTTGATAGAATATGACGATAGGTGATAGAAGATGCATCTCGTGCTTGGCAGCGCTTCTTTTTTCTTTCCCTCTTCTCTCACTGCCTTTTTTCCTGGAGTTTCAATCCTCCCCACGGACACACATACACACACACACACACACGTACATACACACACTCACACACATACACACACACACACACACATGCGCGCACATTTTAAATGAAATGTATAATTCTGCCCATCCTCTAAAAATAGCCCAATCTCACTGCACATCGTGCTTTTTTGGAATTTATACCACATATTTCTCAGTTTTGACTAAATAGAGAGAAAAAGAGGACGAGTACGCACACAGACACACACAGACACACACAGACACAGACACACACACACACACACACACAGCAGACGGAGAGAGAGAAAACAGCAGAGAATCGCTTGCTGAGTGCAGAAGTGTGCGTCTGTTCGGGCTACTTGTTCCTTTATAGACCGGCTCGGGTCGCACTCTGGCTTCTTTCACGCCTCATCCTTTCATTCCGTGTGTTTCGGTGCGAGAGCTGAAAGTGAGTGGTGTGGCGGCGCCAGCAGCTCCCGTGGTCGAGCAGGCACCGCGGGAGGTCCCCTCCATCTCCACTCTATCCAGTCCATCGCTCTCCTCCCCAATAAAGGCAAAGAAATGGCGAGCAAAATGAGCTTTATAGGAGCCAATCGTTGTGCTGGACACGGGTCCAAATATTCCAAGATGGTTCCGTGGCTGGCCTTGTACTCAGCATGGCCAGGTCCAATGGACCCTACGAGACGTGAAGTCACAAAGACTAGATATAGACGTAGACATAGACTAGAGAGAGGTGCTCAGTGTATCCTAGAGGATAGGTGCTCAGTGTATCCTAGAGGAGAGAGGTGCTCAGTGTATCCTAGAGGAGAGAGGTGCTCAGTGTATCCTAGAGGAGAGAGGTACTCAGTGTATCCTAGAGGAGAGAGGTGCTCAGTGTATCCTAGAGGAGATAGGTGCTCAGTGTATCCTAGAGGAGTGAGGTGCTCAGTGTATCATAGAGGAGAGAGGTACTCAGTGTATCCTAGAGGAGAGAGGTGCTCAGTGTATCCTAGAGGAGATAGGTGCTCAGTGTATCCTAGAGGAGAGAGGTGCTCAGTGTATCCTAGAGGAGATAGGTGCTCAGTGTATCCTCGAGGAGATAGGTGCTCAGTGTATCCTAGAGGAGATAGGTGCTCAGTGTATCCTAGAGGAGATAGGTGCTCAGTGTATCCTCAAAGCCCTAACTATAAGACTATTAAAGAGGAAATACTTAAGTCTACTCTACATGAGGTGACTGTGTCTGCCTCCAGGACTGAAACCAGAATCTGGTTCCATAAAAGAGCAGAGAGGTGCTCAGTGTATCCTAGAGGAGAGAGGTGCTCAGTGTATCCTAGAGGAGATAGGTGATCAGTGTATCCTAGAGGAGAGAGGTGCTCAGTGTATCCTAGAGGAGAGAGGTGCTGAGTGTATCCTAGAGGAGATAGGTGCTCAGTGAATCCTAGAGGAGAGGTGCTCAGTGTATCCTAGAGGAGATAGGTGATCAGTGTATCCTAGAGGAGATAGGTGCTCAGTGTATCCTAGAGGAGAGAGGTGCTCAGTTTATCCTAGAGGAGATAGGTGATCAGTGTATCCTAGAGGAGATAGGTGCTCAGTGTATCCTAGAGGAGAGAGGTGCTCAGTGTATCCTAGAGGAGAGAGGTGCTCAGTGTATCCTAGAGGAGATAGGTGATCAGTGTATCCTAGAGGAGATAGGTGCTCAGTGTATCCTAGAGGAGAGAGGTGCTCAGTGTATCCTAGAGGAGAGAGGTGCTCAGTGTATCCTAGAGGAGAGAGGAGCTCAGTGTATTCTAGAGGAGATAGGTGCTCAGTGTATCCTAGAGGAGAGAGGTGCTCAGTGTATCCTAGAGGAGAGAGGTGCTCAGTGTATCCTAGAGGAGAGAGGTGCTCAGTGTATCCTAGAGGAGAGAGGTACTCAGTGTGTCCTAGAGGAGAGAGGTGCTCAGTGTATCCTAGAGGAGAGAGGTGCTCAGTGTATCCTAGAGGAGATAGGTGATCAGTGTATCCTAGAGGAGATAGGTGCTCAGTGTATCCTAGAGGAGAGAGGTGCTCAGTGTATCCTAGAGGAGAGAGGTGCTCAGTGTATCCTAGAGGAGAGAGGTGCTCAGTGTATCCTAAAACGTCCCCCAGCAGCCTATAAGCCTACAGCAGCATCTCTGATTCAGACCCTAACTATAAGAGCTACTAAAGAGGGAAGTCTTAAGTCTACTTAAGGTAACTAAACGTTCCCTCAGAGAGCGGAGACATTCAAGCATGGCTTCTTAACAGTGAAGGCCAGAAGGAGACAGTTGGTCCCTAGGACCTTTGAGGAGACAGACGGCCGACACAGTGGAGCATGTCATCCTCTCCGGATGAGAGCGTTTTGATTTCCAATGTTTGAAGTCGGCCATTTTTCAAACAGAACTGTTTCCTTTTCCCTCTCCTCCTTTAAAAGGTCACATCATTATGTCGAACATGTAATACTATAATCCCCATCGGTGGTCTCAGCAGACCGTTTCATAACAGCAGAGGACGGCGCGTGAGAGCTCGGTGAGTCCTTTGTTGCTATCGGCTAGTAAATGTGACTTTGTTCACGTTGAACTCAAAGTCCTTCAACACTACATGACATCATTCACCCATTCACACCCATTCATACACTAATAATACAAAATCAATGCAGTGTTTTTGAAAATTGATACAAAGACTTCACCTCTTTATTTTAATGCTTAGAGGAAAGTTGCTTTACAGAAACCAAGTCCTGAAATTATTGAAGTTTTTAAAATATATATTTTGGATATGTATAAATTTATATATATTAGGGCTGTCAGCGTTAATGCGTTAATCTATGCGATTAATTTGGCCGCGTTAACGCACTAAAATATTTTAACGCAATTAACGCAACTTTGTTTACTTCCGGTGTTCGTTGAAGTTTTTACACTCAAACCGAGTACGGTTTAACACTGTTTCGGTTTAACACTGTTTCCGTTTTTAAAACAATTATTTTTCCGCGAAAATAAGAAGCAGAAATCAGTTTAACTCGTGGATGAATCAGTCGGTTTCCTCCTGCTCCTCCTTCCTCCCGTCTCCCCCTCTGATACACAGAGGAACGAAGGGGCGACGCGTCGGGGGACGCGGCGCGGAAAGAACTCGTCACACGAAACCTTCACCGTGATTGGTCAATCCGTTTGTCTGTCAACATTTTGGGAAAAAAACAACCAATGAACACTCAGTAAATCACAAAGGACCTCCCACCTCACGGGTAAGGCTCTATAGCAGCCTGTCAGTCAGAGAGCAGAGAACACGGCACCAGGACAAATGAGCCTCATTGAATAGAGCTGAGATTGTTCTGGAATGTTTGATGTAGAACACGGGGGTATGTGTCACATGCAAACGCCTTTAAAAGGTGAATTTAATTTTTTTTGTAAAATGTATAAAATGAGCCCAGCCTCCAGAGGGTTAACGTGACATATGTGAATGTCAGTCAGTTACCAAGGCCACTGGTTCTGCTGTTGTTCAGTGTTAAAGATGACAGGACCAATGGGGTCTCAATTACTTCTTTTTTTTTACTAATCTGATGTTTCACTGAAGAAACAATTTATCATCCACAATATTAAATACCTTGCTGGCACTTTATAGGTAGGAGCCTCTTTAAAAACACAGCTCTGTGTGAAGTTTGGTCTTTAAAAAGAATGAACTTTTAACTTTTAACTTTTAATTGCGATTAATCGCGATTAATTAATCGCAATTTCAAAATGTGCGATTAATTAGTTAATTTTTTTTAATCGATTGACAGCCCTAATATATATATAAAGATATCATTTAAAAATATAAAACTACTAATAATGAATATTGATTTATACTTTATTTTAACTTGGCACAGACGTCCACCCTGACTACATGAAGGCAGTTGTAGATTAAAAATGACTTTATGGCATGAGAGGGAACAAATATTTTTTGATGTTATGACGATACCCAAATTCCTAAAACAAGTCCTCGGGCGGTTTAAAGAGCGCGAAATCAAAAGCAGTGTGAACGAGGGAACGTCACGCAGAGTGTCGAATTATTACCGGACACATTTATTTTAGAAAGCTGCAACCTTTCCCCTTCAAGTGGCTCGGATACTTCTGTGTGGAAAGGGCCACCGTCTGGCCCCCGGCCGTGGAGCGTTAAGGGATATGATACTTGAGAGAGCTCCGATATTAGATCAGACTGAAGCCCTCTGAAGAGATGATGGCGGGAACGGAGCGAGGGAGAGAAATGGATAACGATTAATCTGTGAAGATGGAGCTAATCATGGATTGATGGAATGAGACGCGAGTAAAATGAACGCTTTAAATGGGGGAAATGAAGCTGTGGACGGATGAAAATCCAAATGAACGCTGGGATACGGAGGCCGCATTACAGGCGCTCTGCAGTCAGAGGCGGGGTCGGTGGTCAAGCGCTTTGAGTGGTCGTAAGACTGGAAAAGAAATATACAAGCACAGGTACATTTACTCGATCTGCAGAGAGAGTTTTGCCGCAGTCACAGTCAATAGTTCTCTAAATGTTTCACACGCCCCAAAATTATCCATAAGGATGGCAAAAATCTCCCTCCAAAGAGATCACGATACTCATATATATCGGATACAGTGGCGTTTTCAACCGGCAGGCTGGTCGTCTTTGGAGGCAGAGGACGTGTCTCACATCCAGGACCATATTGACTTTGATATTTCTTGAAAGAGACATTGCTGTTGAGTATTTTTTTTTTGATCGCCATGAGCCGAGTGCCCTCTAGTCCCATTACATGTGAGAGAGCCAGTATCCCCAACACTGGGCGACTCACGCTAACATATTACAAATTGATGAATATAACTCTGAATATAACTTTTGACTGTGGGGTGAACTATCCCTTTAAGTTGGTCATCATTCACGCTGTTTTCTGGCCTCAAAGGTGTGTTGGATGCCAGCTCCTTGTCGCCATTTGAATGCGGGAAGAACACGTGTTTGTGTGTGTGTGTGTGTGTGTGCAGCTTGTTGTCAGAGGAATGAGCTACAGACACGCCTTCTCATCAATACCCATTGAAGGCTTCAAGAATACATTCATTTATTTTTAGCGGCTCCCGGAAAAAAAATTACAATTCTGTAGCCGTGGACATTTTTGTGACGTAGTAATCATTTCACAAACAGCTATTTTAAAATATACAACTATTGATAGACACAACATGTACAAAAGCACAGTGAGAGGTGTTTCGTGCCCTTTTGAACAGCTTCTGATGAAATGTCACACGTCTCTGATGGTGATGTAAAAGTCAGAAAGCTGTTGCCAATGAGAGCAATATCCAAAGAGTAGTAATGTTGCTATGTGGCATTAAATAGGCAGATTTTTCCAACAATAGACATTTTTTGCCCCCAAACCACGTAAACCGGCTCAAACCTACCCTGGATGTGTGTACTTTGAATTCAAAGGTCAATTTTATCGCTCCTCCTCAACAAAATACACAAGACTGACGTGTGACCTCCCAACTGTGGCAGCGTCAAGTATAAAAAGCAGAGCGCTGGCTGACTTGATTTTTTATTCCACCTCACAACTTTTTATTATCGATCTGTTTGTTGTTTTCTTGATCAATCAATGGATTAATTTGTGTGGAAAAACTCATGGAATTAGCATTTCGATTACCCAGACCACTAGTGTGTCAAGACAAATTATTAACATCAGGAAAAGTCTTCACCGTTGAGAAATTGGAGCCATGAAATTAAAGAAAAATTACAGTCCATTAACTATCATCAGGATAATAACAAACAACATAACTATATATCATATATAATAACAGTATAGGGCACCAGGAGGGCAATTATGGAGATGAAGTTGCTTTCACAGAGTTTACAGAGTTCTGGTCTGAAGGACAAACATGGACTGCTGCTGCTCGGCTTCAGGGTGCATTGAGACTGAAATCAATAACACGTAGGAGGAAAGTCAAGAATATGCAGCTTCTGGAAAGTTATGTCCAAAAGATGACTTTTAAAAGCCTTAACAGAATCAGACCGTAGACAGGTTATGCCAGAAAAAGGGGACAACGATAAGAAAAAGGCCCTTTGGCTTGCTGACATTTCACTTGATATCTGGGGTCAGACCGAAGTCTGGTGTTCTGAGAGCGGAGAGCACAGGATGGAACATAAGGTTTATAAAATCAGACAAGAAGGAACGGTTTATATTTATAGACTCTATTGACCGATCAAAAGAAAGGGTTGATTCAGACGTAACGGCAAGATCGCTGTCTCCCACCGTTGTCTAGAATTACTGTTGCTTGGTCAAACTGATGTTAAATGACACTATTTGACATTCAGTCTTGCTTAGTAGACCAGTAGGCCTCTAATTTAATAGTGTGGAAATTATCATATACAGTAGGCACATACAGCCAAGTGTCATTTGGCCAAGAGCTGAAATATAAAAAGAGAAAAGAAAGGGCCCGAGATCAGAGCCCTGAGGTACTCCAGAATTCGCAAAGGTAAATATTGATGTTGTGTTATGGGGAAAAAAACAGTTTTCTATCAGATTTTAACCATGTGAGAGCCAGGCCAGCCATGGACAGTGCCAAATTGATTAACCTGGGAGTTGTTGAGCATCTTAGTTGTATCAGAATTAAGGAGCAAGAAACTACTTAACATTCAGATCTTCGTAGCAGGCCGGCAGGCCTCTAATTTAATAGTGTGGGAATGATCATATACAGTAGGCACATACAGCCAAGTGTCATTTGGCCAACAGGTGAAATATAAAAAGAGAAAAGAAAGGGCCCGAGATCAGAGCCCTGAGGTACTCCAGAATTCGCAAAGGAAAATATTGATGTTGTGTTATGGGAAACACACTGTTTTCACAGAACTTTGGAAAAGAGTGTAACGTTGGGGACAGGTCGCTAATGATTTAAAGGTGTAGTTTCTTAACCATTTTTGGTTCCACAAAGAACCTTTCAAACCAGGGTTCTTTAAATTGGTAAGATATATGGCATAACATATTTCAGCGTGCTACATTTGGATATATTGATATAGTGACGATGTCCAAATCCAATCAATTCCACAAAGAAGACATCAGAATAATGATGTTTATATGATATATGACATCTAACCAGGACACACATTGAAACAAATTTAAGTTTGATAAAAATAAATAAATATATATATATATAAAACCCAGCATATTCCTCTACTGTCTTATTTAGAGAGGGAGTGAAATCCCCCCCACCCCCTCTACCTCCATGCTTCAGAACTGAACCTCTGAAGCATCACACCGGCATCTCTCTGAAACTCTCTGGAGGGAGAGCGGAGAGAGAGAGAGAGACCAATGGATTTTCCCTCTTGGCCTCCCTTCAGACGCTCGCAGGCCGAGCCTCCACAAACACCCCCTGCAGCCACCCATCCCTCCAGTCACAAAACATCAAAACATGTGGCGGCTCAGTCCCTCCCATCAAACCCTCTCGCTGTTAGAGTAAATGGAGCCATTTGTTTCCCATCCATCACAATATTGTACACAGTCCATTTGTTTTCGTCTGCCTCCAACAGAATTTCTTCTCATCTGCATTTAAGGATCTTTTACAGCCTGTCTCGGGGGCTGAGCGAGCCGTCTGGGAGTTTCATGTAGGAAGCTCTGCGGCGTGCCACCTGTCACGGATTTGTTGTTGGTGTGTCAACAGCGGAAGCTTATAACGTCTTCTATCTCCCCAGCCCGTCTCTATTTACTAATTTCTCTCAAGAGTCATATGTGAAGGCTTGGATGTGGAAACAGAAGCTGCTGCCAAGAAAGAGTTGCAGCCGCCAAATCAAACCACATTCAGTTATGAATCGCTCGGCAGAAGGTCGAGGAGGCAAGGAGCCGCTGTTGTGTGTTCTGCTTTGCACCAAAACAAAAGGACAAAAGGATGAAAGATGCTGCACCAGTCACAACAAACACAAGCCGAGATTTCTCTTTGACTCTGGAGCCAAATTTACTCAAAAGCGCTACGCAGCTTAACAGCTCAAGAGATGACATCAGATACAAGACATGTTCGCGTCTCCAGCTTCATTTTCAAATGTCTATGACATACAATGTGGGTGGTGTCCTCAAAGCACCTGCCCCTTGAAACCCCTACACACAAAAGGTTCTTAAATGGTTCTTGAAAAGGCTTTGGGTTCTACGATGAACCATCACCTACTGAAGAACCATTTTTTTTTCATTTGAGGCACCATTATAGGTTCTTTGAAGAATTATTTCAGGAAATGGTTCTTTAAAGAACCCTGATTTAAAAGGTTCTTTGTGGAACCAGAAATGGTGCCTTAAAGAACCATTTTTGAAGGTTCTTTAAGACACCATGATAGGTTCTTTGAATAACTATTTAAGGAAATGGTTCTTTAATACAACTGTGTCTATTTCTTATCATTTACTTTGAATGTTTTAACTTAATTCATGTGTTTGAGAGCGTTGACCACCTGTGCACATGCTAACTGTGAAGGGAGGAAACTGCGTGTGGTCCCTTTGGAAGATAGAGCACTGTTTCTTTAAGAGAGGCTCGCTGTCTCTTTAAAAGAGGGGCACTGTCTTTTTAACAGAGGGGCGCTGTCTCTTTAAGAGAGGGGCACTGTCTCTCTAACAGAGGGGCGCTGTCTCTTTAGGAGAGGGGCGCTGTCGCTTTAAGAGAGGGGCACTGTCTCTTTAACAGAGGGGCGCTGTCTCTTTAGGCGAGGGGCGCTGTCGCTTTAAGAGAGGCGTTGTCTCTTTAGGAGAGGGGCACTGTCTCTTTAAGAGAGAGGCGCTGTCTCTTTAGGAGAGGGGCGCTGGCTCTTTAAGAGAAAGGCGCTGTCTCTTTAGGAGAGGGGCGCTGTCTCTTTAAGAGAGAAACGCTGTCTCTTTAAGAGAAAGGCGTTGTCTCTTTAGGAGAGGGGCGCTGTCTCTATAAGACAGGAGCGCTGTCTCTTTAAGAGAGGGGTGCATGAAGGGCAGGTGCAGTAAGCAGGCTGAAGACAACACAACGTAGTCTTGCTTTAACCGGGAACTTGTTAAATACAAGTTGCGAAACAGAAGAACGACGTGTTTCTGAACAGGTGCAACACAAGGTTTGTGCTAATATTAGCCACCATAGGGGATTTATTGGTCATAATACATAGCCAAGACTGAATTGGGTAAGACTGTATCTTACTAATTGTGAATTAAATATAAGCCTGTTGTCATTTATTGTCCCCCTTGTTAGTAGCGCCATGGTCCTGTATCAGTCGGAAGCCACCATAAGACTCTGCCCCCCCCCCCCCACCCCTGTTGTCAACAATAATAAAAAATAAAAGCCGAGCATCTCCCGGCTCCCACCAGACGACTGTCACTGCCGAAGTTCCACCGCTGTGGGTGGCTCAGTGTGAGACACACACACGGTGACAACTGTGAATACCCAGGGGCAGTGAAGTGATCAGTGACAGAGACACAGGCAGGGAGGGGTGTGAGTCGGGGACTGGCCAATCAGTGGCACCCGTGGCACCTCATTCTGACCCAGAAGGCGTGTGTGTGGCATCGAGTGTGACACTGCGGCGCCGAGGTGCAGCATTCCTCAGTGTTTTGGCGGACCTAGAGTGTGTGTTCACAAGCAAGCTTCACACACACATTTAAATATGTCCTGTAAAATAGTGCCCACGCCACTTTTCATGGTATTACTCATGGTATTACTCATGGTATTACTTATAGTATTACTTATATTATTACTTATGGTATTACTTGTGGAATTACTCATGGTATTGCTCATGGTATTGGTAATAGTATTCCTCGTGGTATTACTTATAGTATTACTTATGGTATTACTTACAGTATTACTTATATTATTACTTATAGTATTACTTATGGTATTACTTAGAGTATTACTTATATTATTACTTATGGTATTACTTGTGGAATTACTCATAGTATTCCTCATGGTATTACTTATGGTATTACTTATGCTATTGCTCATGGTATTACTTATATTATTACTTACAATATTACTCATGGTATTACTTATAGTATTACTTACAGTATTACTCATGGTATTACTTATGTGTCATACTGGCAGTTTCTTAAGGTTTCGTGAGGTCGTAACTTTCCTTGTAGTTTCTTAAATATTGTGTGTTTTTTGAAAAAGGTTAAAGGCTCGTACATTATTTAGTTATCATCACCTTGTTGTTTTTAAATGAATTTAATTTGAAACAACTGAAAACATGGATGAACATTTGTTTCCGTTAAATAAAGTGGCCGGAAAAAAAACCCCGATCTGCCCGAGCAGTTCAGATGATTTGGTTAAAAATATATACGGTAATGAGCTTATTAAAGTCTTGATGAAAAACAAAAAAATCCCTTCGCCAAAGCCCGTTAATGTTTTTTTCCGCGCTCCCTTTTTCTCTCTCTCATCTCCGCTCCTTAATTGCAAACTTTCGGTACGTGACCGGCGGCGTGTGCGGTGATCCGGACGACGTCGCTGCAAAAAAAAATGACGAGTCTGAATTCGGGGAGACAGGGCCAAGTCCACACAGTCCACATCATAGCGGTAATTGCCCCGGGGCTCCTGGCAGGGCGGCGGTTCTTTGGAGTTTTATATATATATTCGAGCGCCTGAGATCCACGCTGAAGTCTGGCTCTCCCCGGGCCACGAGGAGGGAGAGACTTAATTGGGAAGGTCTGTCTCTCCGAGCGGAGTCCAGGACGCTCAGCGTTGATTCACCGCCGAAGAACCAACCACATAAAGTGCCCCCCCCTTCACCCCCCCCCCCCCCCCCTACACAGTTATATAAGGGCCATTGGTGCATTGTCTAACTGCTGCAGACCGATGCTTTGTAGCTGGACGCCATCAAACTGCATCACAGGAACTAACTAGAACAAAACCGTGGTGTTCAGGATGCTCGGTTAAGGGTCAACGACAGGGGGGCGGGGCTAGAGCAGCTAGACCAAAAAGAAGCTGTGGGCCCCTATCAACCTGTTTGGTTCAGAGTCCCAAAAGACAACCGGTATTTTAATGGCCACAGAATGCAGGCTATCCATACCAGTCTGCTTTATGTGAATTACTTGAGAATAATACTTCATGAAGTTCTCATGGGGCTGTCAGCTGCAGTGGTTTCATTAGAGCTGTATCCCCTCGCCCTGCCTTCCATCACCTCAAAGTCCCCGTGAGGAACTTGTTATGAATCAGTCTCAAAGTAATCCTGATGCCTCTTTCTGACCCGCATAAGTGAGCAAGAAGACTATTTATATGTGTTGATGTGTTAATGGTTGTCGGCCTCGGATCAAACCGCGTAGGTTCACCATCAAACTCCCTTCAAAAAAATCACAGAAAATGAACCAACCGAGTTCAGACGTGACCTCCCTGAACCAGGAAGAGCAGCAGTGGGAGGAGCTAACAGTTCCTTTATTTACAGTTTAGACCGAGGGAAACACAATGTGCTGAAACAACAACAATAAGGGGAGGGAATAAATATCCTAATAGTGCTAATAATGATAAAGCCATCGAAACAAGAAGATGTACACATGTATTATTCAAGACATTGAAACGTTTGAATTCACAAAGAATGTTCTCCACACATTTGATCACCCGTAAAAGAATATAATAAAGAATAAATGGTCCTCGGGGAGGCTGATTCATTCCTTAATGTTTGCCCAAAGAAAAACATGAACCTATTTTGACTTAGTCAAAATGTGTTGGCCTGCGTGGTGTTGGCCGTCATTCACCAGACTCATGGGGTTTGGGATTGTCCTTTTCTTTAGTCGACTTACACTCATGCCATTTTCATCCGCTGATTTTAGTTCCACTACAAAGAATTTACACAAAAGAACCACTTTGTGACGACCACTGACGACCAGTCCAGACTAACTGGCCAGCTCTGCTTGTGCATTAGTTTCAGATTGTCCTTATTTCTTCCATCCAGTTCAGTGGATCAGGAGCTCGTCGTGGTTTTAAATGTGTGGAACAGGGATATTTGTTGCGAGGAGAGGTGGGACAGAGCCGTAAAAGATCTGGCTTCTACTTAAAAACCTGTGCAGCTAACGTTAGCAGAGTACGTTAGCACATCGGTACGCAACAATAGCACCTCTATGCTATGCTAGCTAATGAAGGTATATAACATTTTTAATGAGTGTAACAGTGATAGTTGTTACTAGGAGAGGTGGGACAGAGCTGTACGTTTCTAAAAGGTTTGGCTTCTACATAAAAACATGTGCCGCTAACGTTAGCAGAGTACGTTAGCACATCGGTACGCAACAATAGCACTTTACTCTAGTAGTAACAGGAGGCGGGGCTTAGCCAAGGGCCAATTGAATGGGCAACAGAGCGATAGGTCCATCTGTCTTTACTGCAGAACACTGAGCTACAGCACATCTACTGGTCGTGCTTTTATAAGATGCTACTTCTCACTTTGACGTATGAGATATTCAACAGTATCACTCTGCTTTATGCAGATGAAACGTGTTGATGACTGTCCTGGGGCGCTAACGTCAGAGCCTCAACAACTCTTTAAAGATGATATTTGAGCTGCATGTTGTCTCCGTTTTTCCCCCCATCATGCAAAGCGAGACTGTCCATAATTGACATTTGGAACAAAGAAATGCTCAAATTCAAATTAATATGTCACTTTCCTCGCTTCACTGAGAGGGAAAGTAAGTGGTGCGACGAGTAAATACAGTTCTCTCGATTTTGGACCGCTCGCTGTTCCGGGACTGATCATAAGTCTATATGGGTCAGTCATTAATAATAATGGTGGATCCTGTTTTTCCTCTTGAAAAGCGGTGTTCTTGCCTGTGCCGCGATCGAAGTGTTCCTTTACCTTTAATCTGCTGTTTTTAGTTAGTTTTCATTTGTTTGACTTTTGATTCCTCTTGTATCTATTTTATTTGTACTCGACATGGTGCTCCTCCCAGGTGAGGATCTAAATCCTTTAATCCGGAAATTCTTCAATCAACACTCGGCTGCTTTGCATGGACCCCTCGTGGCTGTTGTCTTAATCCACCATTAAAAGGGAATTGAGGAGGAGCTAAAAATAGATCCCCGGGAGCAACTTCATCGTTGTTTTACTGGGTGTTGTGTTGTCTTTGCCGTTGCTTCTTGAAAGAATCCGTGAAATCTTTATTGCTCTTTGATTTATAATCGGGTTTTATGGAAGCAAATAAGAGACATAAGTATTTGGGATTCTAACAGCCGCTGAATACTGAAAGCCACTCAATGCATATTGAAATAATTGACTTGAAAACCATGTACGTGAATGGATTTGGTGTTGTAATTGATGTATGTACATCAATTATTTTGTGGAATGATGAGTGAATTCTTCGTCGTAGCAATAAACTTTTATTCGTTACAGGAATTTCTGAACTGTGAGTTTTGTGACCCGTTGTAGGCTGTTGCTATTTTTTTCCAGTTTTTCGATCTGAATTTGCGATACATCCAAATTAAGCTATATAAAAAAGGCAAATCATGAATTTAGTATTTCAATTTCACAGATTTTTACTTTTCTGAGTCAGATTTACTTCAGTGCTTGAATACAGTGGTGTTTTAGTTTAAATGTTAAGTATTCACCGTCTGTTAAAAATCAATTACGTTGGTCTGTTGTTTGCTTATTGGTCGGTTTGGTTTGTCACATCAAGAGGCAAAATATTTGCAAAATGTAGATTTAAAAAAAAAACGCCTTCATCTCGTGGCGTCGCCATGACAATACAATGATAATTGCATTGTTATCATGCAACACAGGGATGCACATTAATGCAGTTGTAGCACAACAACAACAACAACAAAAACAGCACTTTATTCCCCAAAAGCATCCCTGTGCTTTCTCGTGGGCTCCCTCTGACTTATGAAGTCGAGGCCGATACTCACAATAAACATGATGTTGCGCTCCTCATCACCCCGAGCGCTATGTTGTGCTTGACCACGCAGACAGACCCGCCTCCTCGGTGGAGACGGGGTCCGTGTGTCTTTAAAAGGTGGCTCACCCCGACCCCTCCGCCGCCGCCGCCATCCGCTCAGCTGCATAGCTATTTTTTTTATTTATGTGTTGTTGTGTTTTTGCTCTAAATCCTCCAGGAGGAGAGAAACAAAATAATAATTAGTCCCTCTGCTCTGTAAAAGGAAATAGTTGTGTGCAGACTTTTTTACAACAAGAACCCTGCATGCTGCAAAACAATCCCTATTCTCATGATGTCATCGCCCCATCAGACGTCGTCAGTGGGTCTCTCTTATTCTACACGGTACCATCCAGGTAACTAAGTATAAATACTTACTGTACTTGAATATCTGTTCTTAACTTTACTTCATTTATATTTCTGTTTACTTTCACTTTTACTGAAACTTTGATACATTTCCTATTAAATCTTTGTAACTCGCTACATCTTCGCTTACTTTCAATACTTACGTACATTTAATATCAGAAAATTACTTTCTATACTTTTACTATATTTAATATTAGATAATTACTTTCAATACTTAAGTACATTTAATATCAGACAATTACTTTTAATACATTTACTATATGTAATATAAGACAATTACTTTCAATACTTTTACTATATTTAATATCAGACAATTACTTTTAATACTTAAGTATATTTAATATCAGACAATTACTTTCAATACTTTTACTATATTTAATATTAGATAATTACTTTCATTACGTAAGTACATTTAATATCAGACAATTACTTTTAATACATTTACGATATGTAATATAAGACAATTACTTTCAATACTTTTACTATATTTAATATCAGATAATTACTTTCATTACTTTTACTACATTTAATATTAGACAACTACTTTCAATAATTTAGTATATTTAATATCAGATAATTACGTTGAATACTTTTACAAAATTTAATATCAGACAATTACTTTTAATACTTTTACTATATTTAATATCAGATAATTACTTTTAATACTAAAGTATATTTAATATCAGACAATTCCTTAAGTACAGTAATTATCAGATACTTTAAGACTTTTACTTCTCATAGGTGACTTTTAGTCCTTTTTCCAGTAAAGTATCTTTACTTTTACTCAAATATGTTTTTTGTGTATTTTATACACCGCTGGCCCATTAAAAGAGTATTCAGAGTTTAGAGAGTTATTACATGTATTGAATGTATTTTACTGCCTGCTCAGCTTCACATCCAGCACAGCAGAGACTGTCGACTCGTCCACCAACATTTCCAACCCAAAAGTATTAAAATAATTGGCATTCGGTGTAACAATATACACCGCATTGCATTGTGGGTCGGAGTCTCGTACCATATCTGGCATTTTCCCAGCAATGTTGACAGATTGTCGCCACTAGTTCAGAAGAATATCGTTGTGATTTCCTTTGATCGGCTGCAACGAGGTTCGAGTGAGAGAGAGTGAAAAGTGAGAGCAAAGCTAGAAGGGGGACGGGAGAAAAGAGTGAGAGAAAGAAGAGGATGAAGTCGGGTTCACTGTTAAGGGGGTGAGGAGGAGAGAGAAAGGGAGCGAGGAGGGAGGAGACAGACACGCTTTACAGTAGAATGCTGAGCCAGAGGGGCTCATCTAAATGTAATGAGGGACTGTCAGACCTGAGTGTGTGTGTGTGTGTGAGTGTGTGTGTGTGTGTGAGTGTGAGTGTGTGTGTGTGTGAGTGTGTGCGCATGGTGGTGGGGGTCACCATGAATAATACAGCTTGATCCGGCCGAGCTCTTCATTAGGTTCATGAAGTATATAGACCCTTAGCTCAGGACAGACAGACAGACAGGCAGACAGACAGACAGACAGGCAGGCAGACAGACAGATAGAGAGGCAGACAGACAGACAGACAGACAGATAGGCAGAGTAAGCGACTGTAAGTTATGAGGGTGAAACCTTCACATCAAGCACAGCGAACAGTCAGAAAAACAGGTCAGAGAAAGTTAGAGAAAGAGAAAACTGATCGACAGTTAGTGTGTGTGTGTGTGTGTGTGTGTGTGTGTGAGAGAGAGAGAGCGCTTCTCTCCAGGGCCGTCACATACACTTTGTCTCTCTTCCCTCCAGAGCTGCAGCTCGCTGCTCACGGTGAAATACATCAACGTACATTTTTATACCGTAACGGCAAAAAATCTCCATAAAAAGTTCACGGATGATTTTTAATCTCCAGAACGTCAGAAACGATTCAGAGTCAGAACTGACGGGGGTGAGGGTGTCACGAAGCCTGCCATAAATACCCCGATACCCCATACTTACAATACCAGAAATACGATCCTGGTGTAGTCATCTGTAATATTAATGAGTAAAACATCTGTTTGGGTCCATTGGTCCGGAATGTTCCGGTGTTCTCAGCTGGCGACACGCAGCCGTGACCCACA
This sequence comes from Pseudoliparis swirei, assembly GCF_029220125.1. NCBI lineage: Eukaryota > Metazoa > Chordata > Actinopteri > Perciformes > Liparidae > Pseudoliparis > Pseudoliparis swirei. Next base: position 3,274,678 of record NC_079396.1, read on the forward strand.
TCGGAAAGAAAAGCCTCCTGGGACTTTACTTTACGTGCTCTTTCACATGTACGGCTCACTCAAATTGGCAAACCGGCACTAATCGTGAACAACAACAACAACAACAACAACAACAACGCTGTTCATTCCAAACACTATGAATTATGGACATGTTTTTGTGTGTGTGCATGATTACGCAACACCGAGTGCCGATGGAAACAGGTGACTTTGACAGTATTATGTCATACGCATAATAAGCCAGGTGACAGTTATTGTATGGAGGACTTGAAATGACTTAAGTATAAATAAAATATGTTTGGTTCTTTGAATAACTATTTAAGGAAATGGTTCTTTAAAGAACCCTGGTTTGAAAAGTTCTTTATGCAACCAGAAAAGGTGCCTTAAAGAACCATTTTTTGAAGGTTCTTTTAGGCACCTTTATAGGTTATTTGAAGAACTATTTAAGGAAATGGTTCTTTATAGAACCCTGGTTTGAAAAAGTTCTTTGTGGAACCAGAAATGGTGCCTTCAAGAACCATTTTTTAAAGTTTTTTGAGACACCTTGATAGGTTCTCTGAATAACTATTGAAGGGAAGGTTCTTTAAAGAACCCTGGTCTGAAAGGTTTTTGTGGAACCAGAAATGGTTCTTCTAGGGCATCTCTCTGAAGAACCATATTCGGTTCCAGATGGAAGCTTCATGTTTCGGTGTGTAGAAGATGTTTCTCCCCATTTCACAACAAAACCCTAAACGAGGTGGCATCACCACAAATGCTCATATTTGGTCTCTGTTCATTATAAAGTCATTTCCAGTAAATATTTTTCATTGAAATGAGTCTTCAGTTTTGAACGTTTAATCTTTTAATTAAATCTCCAGTCGACAATATGACAATCACAGGAAGGCAAGCGGAGACTTTATGACTGAACGATTCATTCATCAAACACTTTTGTTATTGAATGGATTATTTTAAACGACGTCTCATCTCGGGAGGGAAGGAGCCTGGAAGACGTTCAAATCGGGGAGTAAAAAGTATAAAATAAATACCCACAGTTGGACGTGATATTTCGTGCCGTTGTCATGGTAACTGGGTATGCAGCAGCATGGCGGTGTCCCGTCGGTACCATTTCAAACCCTCGTACACTGATTTTTGTAAAGTTTCCTCATTTTTTGACGACATTATTTGACTTAACTGACATTTCCAAGTTCAGACCAAAGTTCTGCAACTTAAATGTTCTTGTTCACCTAATTATGATATGCATGTGAGGCTAACAAACATTCTTGTTTCAGTGCCATGTATTTTTTTTACCTTAAACAATCACAGATATACATGTTGAATATATGTAGAAATGTTTCATTACAAAGCAAAACATTTTTATGTTGCTATAATTGTATTGGAGAGTTTTGCCAACTTAGATGTTGTTGTTCACAGAACTATGATACTCTTTTGTGGTAAATACGTATTCGGGCAACGATAGGGAGAAGTTTGCTGGCCTGACACTTTTTACATGAGTTGCTTATGGCAAAGCTTTGTTTTTGAGTCAGATTAATTTAAAAACTTTTATGAGATCAACAATTGCTCGTCTCTTTTTTTTTTTACAGTGCAGCCTCTCACAATCAACCATTTCCAAGGTGGTGTCAGTGAGTCGCTGAGAGGTCAAGGGTTGAGGCCTGAGGGGTGGGGGTCGGGGTCGGGGGGGGGGGGGGGGCATTGGGAGTGGGCCAATGCGCCTTAAAGGGAAGGCAGTTACCGTCTTCGTCAAGTCAGGCCGACAAGCACCAGAAGGAGGTCTGGCTGTCCGTGGCCACCTGGTGGCCGTATTGAGGAACTGCCTCTACACGCCTTATTTCATTGGATGAACCCATGGATGTCTCATAGAGCACTATGACTTCACGCCTCTGCCTGTATTTCATGAAGCTCTTCGGTCATATGAATATTAATCATTATGCATTATGGTAACCGCTATTGCAATGCTGTGGGAGATTCACATCATTAAAAAATGGCTTTGTGGATATAAATAGTGTGGTGAAGTATAAGTGTGAAGAAGCGAAGCTTTGAGTAAACAGTCAACATGTGAACAGTAAACATAGCCTAAAACATGGAGGCTTCCTGAATATATCTTTATGATTTCAAATGTGTATAATGTATCTTCATTAGATTAATGAAGAAGACACATCATTATCCACGGGTCGTATATCACCTTTAGATGAAGAATAAGGCAAAGATAAAAGAAGATTTTTTTCCCTCTATTGCGTCATAATTTGCTCTGAAATGGTATTAGACATTTTACTTCCAATGGATTCATATTCTTACATTGTTTAGTCTCGTGGATGAGGATGTATTCTCTCCCCCCCCCCCCTCCCGGTGGGTTAGAGCTATATGGCCTAACAGGTCCGGGTCTTATTGTCTTTGGATATGAGAATCTGAACTGGTGGGAACATTCTCCCGGCTGTTGATTGTTCATAAGCTAGATATCAACAGTGTGTATTTCTTCCACTCCCACTGTGAACCAGCAGCAGTTCTCACCGTCTCACTCTCCAGGTCCACCTCCAGGGTTTCGGCGTCACGAATGAAACCTCGGCCATTCAGTCGGACACCGATCTCATGCATAAAGCGCCTGCATCAAACGAGGCTTGAAAGCCGGATTAATAACATTGATATTAGATATTAGTAGCATTGCCGCTCACAAGCCCTGCAGAGAGCATCTTATTGGTTTTCCTTTTGTTATTGTTGATGAATAATGTATCTTCTGATCCTCACAGCTGGGGGGATAGTGGTCTGTCTGCATGTGATGGGAACCACCGATGTCATCACATGCGTTTTGACCATGATCTAAAAATCCCATAAACTTAATTGCCAATCATATTCAAAAAGTGTATATATTGGATAATGTTCTATACATCCATCACAGGGAACATGCAGTCCTGTGTGCTTTTTCCACTGGTTGTGAATTCAAGGATCTTCTTAGAATAATAGTTTCAAATTGAGCTTTGAATTTGAGGAATTTAATGTATTTTGATAAAATGTTGCTGCTTTTTAAGGATCCTAAATTGCTTTAAGAGCTCTCATTGGTCTAAAATGTAAGCATGAATAAAGTAAAGGGAAAAAATAAGTTAACAAAAAAAATAAAATATTGGTTTTGTTTTGAAAGAGCTGAAGCAGGTTTGACACAATTGACACAATTCAAGATAAAATGTTCTTTATTGATTTAGAAATTCAAATATGTATTGAAGACTTGAAACTAGAGATTGAGACCATGAACTCATAGTCACACTTTGTTTACTGTGGTAATAAATTAAGAGATTTTCTCATAGACTTCTATACAATCAGACTTATTTTTGCAACCAGGAGTCGCCCCCTGCTGGACAGTAGAGAGAATGCAAGTGTTCCACATCAGTTTATATACCTTGTATCTATATGGTTGCATTGTGAGGGTGACATTTCACATAATTCAATAATTCAGTATTTTCAATCATTCAATAATTCAATAATTCAATAAATAAAACGTAATAAAGCTAATAATAAAGCTTGCATTTCAAATTAGATTCAAAGTTATAAGTGGGCAACAGTTATCAGAACAATATGAACATTCAGTCTCCCTCATGTGGTTTAAAGGTGAACTACATATATAATTCAGATTAAAAAAATTATGTAATAAAACATTTTAAAGCCGCATTAAGAATTTAGATGGTTGCTTATTTTCAACACATCCATAAAAAACAAAACAGCGACATTATTTGGAATATGAAAAACTGTAAAAATCTAAAAGTCAATATGCACCGTCGTATTTTTGGCAGTGTCATAAAATGGAGTCAGAATGTGAAGCTGCACGTGACCTGATTTACATCTCCATCTTTTTCTCTCACAATAGGGGCCTATTTTGCAGAATTGTAATATCCGTCTCCTCATGCTCATGTATGAATATCATCGTCTTTGACCCGAGCGGCGGAAATAAGCCAGGATTGATTCTTGCCTGTAGCCTCATAGCTTTTCATTAGCGTGGAATATTTTCCCCGGCTGAAAGCCAGAGATAATAAACCACAGATCTCTGTGTGTGCCAACGCTCGTCCCTGCAGTTTGTTCTGGTGTCACGTGAAGACGTGCCAGGGCGGCTTCGCGTTCTGCCGGGTATCCGCCTGCCGATGTTTTACGCGTGTTGGCTTGGAAAATCCGAAAGCAGCCCGAGCATCGATGACACGGAGAGTATATACGGTGACATCTGCTGCTCTGGTTCTGTTTGAAGAGATGTTTTTCAAGCGTTTTAAGGCTCACGGAAGAAAATAAATGACCTTCCTATCCGGAGTAAATACATCAGCTCGTTTTAATCGCCGCCTTCGGCTATAACCACACGAGACTTAAAGAAACAGTCACGTCCGCGCGGCGTGAGATATTACTGGTGATGGATGAACACAATCCCTTGGGGGGGGGGGGGGGGGACTCTAAATTTATGAGATCAGTCAATAGTGCCAGAGATTGATGGGCGGACGGTTCCTTCCCCCCCACCCCCCCACCCCCACCCCCGTCACTCTACTCCATCCACCGCCACCATCCCATAGCCATGATTTATCTAATGACACCACCTTTTTGGGGGGGGGGGGGGGGGGGTTATCCCTTCCGTTTCACGGGCGCATTGAAATGCACGCGGCCATCGATCTACACCGAGCGACGCATTCGTCAATGTCACAGTATGCAGAGAAACCACAGCGGGAGCCAAAGAAATCGAAATGAGACGAGGCCTTTTTGTGTGTCGCCGGTAATCAATCGGTCTTTCGGCGGGTTCTCTCGACGCAGACACGGGTAATGGGCTGTTGTTAACGATCCCCGAGTGTCACACTGGCAATCGGATTCAGGCTCTTCATATCAACACGGGCAGGTACTTGGTGATCCATATGATGGGAGGACACGTGCAGGGTTTGGATGGAGTGGCGTAGAGCTTGAGAGGATCACTTCTTCCCAGCCAGACTCCTGAGGGAAGGGATCCGGGGTAAGAGCTGAACTAACCCGGGTTAGGAGGTCGGGCGACTCCACTACCCAACATCCTGCTGGCTGATCACGAGTTACATGGAAATGAGATGGACAAGACCAGACTGGACTGGAACTGTGTAGAGACACGTCGTTTCAGGGGCGCCACCAACCACAGGAGAACCTCATTAATCTGGAGGAACAGACGTCAACAGGGCCTCGTGGGTCAGGGTGTGCTGCCAGATAAGATGAAGACCTTTTTATGGTCGCTTCAATCTCCCCAACAAAGTGTCACTTGACACTCTCAATTTCCAATCCACCAAATCCTGTCTCCTCCAACATTACATTCACTCACAACTAAACTCCGTGTATTACGTTTTTTCCCCTGGTTTATATTTTTAAACATATTTAATAATTGAAACCAGAGAAAAACCCTACTTCACGACGTATTAAGCTGGCAGTGGTTCAGAAACAGAGTGCTCAATCAAGGTCACGTAAGCACTTCTGAGATGTTCACATGTTTTCATGTTGACGATGAAGTTTGAAGAACAAAATTAATACTTCAAATATTAATCATTATTTCTAACCTTGTCAATGTCTTGACTATATTTTATATTCAATTTTCAATTCATTTGATAAATAAAAGTGAGTTTTCATGGAAGACACGAAATTGTCTGGATGACCCCAAACTTTTGAACGGTAGTGTATATATATAAACCAATATAAAATACCCTTTCACGGTGTGCTTTCGGTTCTCCGGAGTTAGTTTGGAGAACTTTATCTGATTCAGCGTTCTGTTGTGTTTAGCTCCACCCCCTCGTGTCACTTCATGGTTGCAAAAAACCAAGATGGCGACGGCCGATATACAGAAGTTAAGACTTCACGCAACACATGAAAGAGCCGGCATGTGTGCTTTAACGCCCTCTTTTAGCAAATCTACCAATGAACGAATGACTTAATTAGCTGTCGTCATCCATTTCATCTGAGGTGTGAAACTGAGCGGAAGGAGCCGCGGAAACGCCTGCATGTGGGCCGAAAAGATAAAACTGAAACAAAGGTGAGACGTCTCCGCGGGTCTCTCATGGCCGCCTTTGTTTTTTCCCCTGCTGAGTAATGCGACCTCTCGTGGAGCTTTAGGTGGGACAATCAGCGTCTGGATAGAGCAGCAGAGGGCCAATTAATGAAGCCCCTGTGTGGCTCCTGGAACTGGGGGATTACAGTTCGGAATATAAATGAAGAGGATTGGCAGCTTTGAGGAGTCGTTAAGACAATATATCCTCTTCCGGCGTAGTAATAAGGACAGCGGGTCTACTTAGTCATTGATTTAAGGTAAGCAGCGCGGCAGAGGTTGACAAATGTGATATGTGTTCATTTCATGTCGGTTTTGAAGTCCCCGCGAGGATGAAAATGAAAATGAAATATAGTCCATTCATCTCGGTCCTCTGCAGAGTTCCTGCTGTGAGTGGAGCGAGAGAAAGAGAGAGACAAATTACCTTTGAGCCCGCAAGAGATGCGTTGAATCACCTCAAAGCCCGGGACCTTTTTTTATTACCACGGGAGGTTTGAAGCGTCAACACCGAACAGCGCTTTACGAGATGAGCCGGCGGCTCCCGGAGTTTTGTGGACGCCAGACGACTTGGCAGTTTGCTCGCCCCGCTGGAGGCCTCCTGACGCACATGCTGTCTGTTAAACTGCGTCATTGTTGAAATGAAATTCATGCAATGGGTTGGTTTTTCTCTCAAAACATTGGATATCATAGTAGAAAATCAATGCGTGATACAATTGAAAGTGACGTTTTTAGTTAATTCCCACATGATGTTCCAAATGTCAGAAATGACGTGACCTAGATCTGATGGGGAAGATCACAAATACAAGTTGATCTTTTCCAAATAAATATAGTTGAGCGCTGTGTCAAAGTGGTGTAACGGCAGAAAAACACAGTTCGCCGATCCTGGAGCAGGAGGCAGGAGGCAGGAGGCAGGAGGCAGGAGGTAGGAGGCAGGAGGTAGGGGGCAGGAGGTAGGAGGTAGGAGGTAGGGGGCAGGAGGTAGGGGGCAGGAGGCAGGTCCGGTTCCAGACACAGCCACAATGCATGGAAACCTGAGAGGTGAGAAAGCACAAAGAGTCCGGGGAAGAAGTAGAATAATAATGTGCCTTGAAGAGACGTGAATTCATCCATAAGGAGAGAGAGAAGAGGAGAGAGGTGCTCAGTGTATCCTAGAGGAGAGAGGTGCTCAGTGTATCCTAGAGGAGATAGGTGCTCAGTGTATCCTAGAGGAGAGAGGTGCTCAGTGTATCCTAGAGGAGAGAGGTCCTCAGTGTATCCTAGAGGAGAGAGGTCCTCAGTGTATCCTAGAGGAGAGAGGTGATCAGTGTATCCTAGAGGAGAGAGGTGCTCAGTGTATCCTAGAGGAGAGAGGTGCTCAGTGTATCCTAGAGGAGAGAGGTGCTCAGTGTATCCTAGAGGAGAGAGGTCCTCAGTGTATCCTAGAGGAGATAGGTGCTCAGTGTATCCTAGAGGAGAGAGGTGCTCAGTGTATCCTAGAGGAGATAGGTGCTCAGTGTGTCCTAGAGGAGATAGGTCCTCAGTGTATCCTAGAGGAGAGAGGTGCTCAGTGTATCCTAGAGGAGAGAGGTGCTCAGTGTATCCTAGAGGAGAGAGGTGCTCAGTGTATCCTAAGCGTCCCCAGCAGCCTCTCAGCCTATAGCAGCGTCTCTAGGTCTGGACCAGGTGACCCTGACTCAGCTCTAACTATAAGACCATCTACCTGAAGGCTCTGGCTCCCATCCTACTTTTTAAGACTCTAGGAACCACAAGTAGTGCATATCTTTATTAGGGTCAATATGTATAATAAGGAATTCCAGTAATCTAGTCTAGGAGTAACAAATACATGAACACATTTTTCTCCATTGTTTTGAGACAAGATTTTTAAAAATGTTATTTCAAAAGGGAGTCGTTGAAATTCTTTTTTCCGTGGGTCCTGATCAAAGATAACTCCGCGGCGCTGGACGCCCGAGCAATACCATCGACAGAAACTATTTCATTAAATAATTGATTTCTGAGGTGGGCGGGTGCTAGGTGGTTAGCATGCTAATTCCAGGAGCGTAAGGTCAGTTATCTATATGTTAACATCATTATATTAGCAGAGCTTTTAACAGACTCCAATGATGTGTCTTTCCTCATCATTTCCCCCGTGCACATCTTTTTCCTCACGTTCCCCCACCGGTTCATTATGTAAAGCACTCGTCTGTCCCCTCCACAAAGAACAGGAACATTTAGTTCTCCAGCAGAAGCAAAGGAAGTGGAAACAACAAAGATTTCCAAAAAAATAATATCTGGACTATTCCTTTCATGTTATGTTGGCTCGTTATTTCTGAGCTGTTTCGAAATGACCTGTCTCTCAAGGTTCTCTGAATCTCTTTGATCTGACAAAGAGCCACATTATGCAGAGGACCGCTCATGCATCTGTTACGTGGAGCCTTGAGTTCAGTACACAGCCATAAATGAATCAGTGGCGTAACTCTCCCAGGAGTCAGTTGTACGTAACTATCATAATACAAGCGATTCAGACTTATGAAATGATCAAATGTGGCATTTGCTATCGGGAGGCAAAGTACGAAGAATTGAAGTTGTTGAAATATTTAACAGCTTAAGGAAGGACGAGTCTCTGGGTGAATGCATCGCGTTGAGAAATTCGACATTGAACGTCTTGTTTTCAATTATGACCTGAAGCCTGACGGTAACAGGCGGCTCCTTCAATGTCTTAAAAGCTGCATTATTTCCACCAACCACCAGGGGGCGACTCCTCTGGTTCTATGGAAGTCTGTGCCTCATGTGTTAAAGCTGCATTCTCTCTACTGACCACCAGGGGGCGACTCCTCTGGTTCTATGGAAGTCTGTGCCTCATGTGTTAAAGCTGCATTCTCTCTACTGACCACCAGGGGGCGACTCCTCTGGTTGTATAGAAGTATATGCCTCATGTGTTAAAGCTGCATTCTCTCTCCTGACCACCAGGGGTCGACTCTTCTGGTTGTACAGAAGTCGATGCTTCATGTGTTAAAGCTGCATTCTCTCTCCTGACCACCAGAGGGCGACTCCTCTGGTTGTATAGAAGTCTATGCTTCATGTGTTAAAGCTGCATTTTCTCTCCTGACCACCAGGGGGCGACTCCTCTGGTTGTATAGAAGTATATGCTTCATGTGTTAAAGCTGCATTCTCTCTCCTGACCACCAGGGGGCGACTCCTCTGGTTGTATAGAAGTCTATATAATGACTACTTCTATCTTGTAAACATTTTCTCAATTTCTAGGCCAGAACCTCAACTTCATGATCATTGCCTGGCAAACATGTGTTAATGGTTTATTTGACTTCTATTGGATGTTTTAAGAAGAACAAATTTAAAAGAATAAAAATGTCACAAGCTCCCTCCCAAAACAAGTTTTTACGAATAAATTCTCCAAAACAACATATTTATTTTGCCCCACAGCCAAATCCAATGTGGCCTTCCTGAAAAATGTACCAGAGCACCAATAATCAAGAATATGTTTCTCCTATGAAATTCACATTCTCTAGTATATTGTACTTTTTAAATCTAAATTCAAACTCGTAATCGTTTATGTAAAAGACCAGATCTGAGAAGAATAAATAAGACTAGATCTGGGTAGAAGTAGACCAGGTCTGGGTAGAATAAGACCAGATCTGAGAAGAATAAATAAGACTAGATCTCAGTAGAAGTAGACCAGGTCTGTGTAAAAGTAGACCAGGTCTGGGTAGGCCAGATCTTGGTAGAATGAGACCAGATCTGGGAAGAATAAATAAGACCAGGTCTGTATAGAAGTAGACCAGGTCTGTGTAGAAGTAGACCAGGTCTGGGTAGAAGTAGACCAGGTCTGGGTAGAAGTAGACCACGTCTGGGTAGAAGTAGACCAGGTCTGGGTAGACCAGATCTTGGTAGAATGAGACCAGACCTGAGAAGAATAAATAAGACCAGGTCTGGGTGGAAGTAGACCAGGTCTGTGTAGAAGTAGACCAGGTCTGTATAGAAGTAGACCAGGTCTGTGTAGAAGTAGACCAGGTCTGTATAGAAGTAGACCAGGTCTGTGTAGAAGTAGACCAGGTCTGGGTGGAAGTAGACCAGGTCTGGGTAGAAGTAGACCAGGTCTGGGTAGAAGTAGACCAGGTCTGGGTAGAAGTAGACCAGGTCTGTGTAGAAGTAGACCAGGTCTGGGTAGAAGTAGACCAGGTCTGTATAGAAGTAGACCAGGTCTGTGTAGAAGTAGACCAGGTCTGGGTAGAAGTAGACCAGGTCTGGGTAGAAGTAGACCAGGTCTGTGTAGAAGTAGACCAGGTCTGTGTAGAAGTAGACCAGGTCTGGGTAGACCAGATCTTCGTAGAATGAGAACAGACCTGAGAAGAAGAAATAAGACCAGATCTGGATAGACGATGATGAAGATGATGATGATGACGATGACGACGGCGATGACGGTGATGATGATGATGATGATGATGAAAGTCAGACTTAAAGCACAAAACTCCAGTATTTAGAATTTTTATTTATGCTCATAAAGTTTCTTTCCAGAGGTCTGACCCTAAAGTTTGAATAAAAATGACATACAATAATAAAAAAGTAAAGCGGCAGCATCCTGGAGTTCTGTAATAATCCACCTGAGGTCTGAATGTGAATAACACTCGTCTGGGACGGACTCTTGTTCTGACTTTCTTTGTGTATTTCTGGGAGTTTTCTTTTGTAGCCTCAAACTAAAATGTTGAAATACTTCTTTTATTTTTTTTCTTCATCAAGATGCCCCACATTCACCTCGACGCTGGTATACTTTCCAAGAACACGCTTGAATATTTAAAACCAACTGTTGGTTTCAGATGAATTATCGCTGGAGTGAAACTGGAATCTATTTGCGGTCATGTGCTCAAATTTAAACCGAGCTATTATTACCGATCATAAAGGCTCATTTCACCCCCCACGACGTCCCTCTAATCCAATCCCACGCAACATTTAGGACGCGCTACACAAACACTCACTGCTCGGCGTTCCGTCTTTTAGTTCACACATACACACACACACACACACACATAAGCCGCCTACTCTAGTTAATGATTAGCAGGCAGCATTTGTAGTGGAATGGGCTGCTAATCTGTTCCCATTGACGGAGCTGAGAAAGCAAATGAAGCAGATAATGAGCAGCGTGACATCGATCACATGACTCACATCCGTCTCCTCGGACCGGCTCCAGAGATATGAATGAACGCGGAAGCAAAACATCACCGGTGGATGGAGGGAAGTGATTTATTAGACATTTCATGGTTGAAATGAGGCGTCCTACCTGCCTCATTTCAAAGAAATACTTCCTCTGTTCCAGACGTCATGAGTTTGTGAATTATTTTGGAAGACGGTCGGGACGCTTCATCACAAATACCTATACCAGGAAGTGTCCTTCAAAATTATTATGAATTTTTTGATTTTATTATTTTATTACTGATCATATCTGTGAAGACTTCACATATTTATGGGAAAACAAGGTTTTTGGTTCTTTTAAAGCCCCAAGCTAAAATATAATATAATACACTGGATCACAATGTTGGCATCTTGTATTCTTAAATAAATAAGAGTAAAACAATATAAATGTATATATATAATAATTACTAATAATAATAACCACAATAAAATAGTTATTAATAATAAATAGTAATACATAATAATAAATAGTAATAAATAATAATAGATAATCACAGTAAAAATAAATAATAATTAATAATAATAATACATAACCACAGTATAAATAAATAATAATACATATAATATATATAATAAATAATAATAATAAACAATAATAAATAATAATTATAATAAATAATAATAATAGTAATACTACTTTGAATTCATATAGCGCTTTCCTCCTGATCTCGCCAATTGTTTAAGTCACCAGCTTCCACTGGTCTCAACCGGTCCAGCCCCATTGGTTCCTATTGCACACATACAACTCATACAACACAAACTATGTTGTTCCTTTAATTTTTTTTACAAAAGCCGATTTCATTTCACAATGTGGTCACTTGATGTTATGATACTCAAAGAAGTGCATTTGATTGTGTCTCTAGGCCTCATCCTCCATCCCCGGCTCTTTGAATTAAACAGAATATCACTCTTGTCCGTGGGAGGAAAGCTTGAGTGGAACATACTGAGCGAGTGCGTCGTAACTACCCTCATACATCACTGATTGCGCGGCTGCAAGCGGAGCTATTACCAAATAATAGGGTGTAGGTCCAGAGGAGCAGCCGGGGCGCCGTGAGCTAATGATGATGACACAGCGGCTCCAACAAATATGAAAAACAGCATCGGCTCGGAGCTCCGTGACGATTATCGTCCGTTTCTTTGAATGATCGTGGGATCGTACGGTCTAACGTCGTGCATCGTAAGCGTAAAGTGTGCTATTGATTGGCTCTCCACGGGGAGACTTTAAAATCGATGTCGGACACTATTACAGTGAAGTCACTGAGACGGATGAGGGAAGGAATCAGCATTTTAAAGCCAGCTGGTAGAGATATCCTTCAATACGAGATCCAGTAGAACTTCTATTACAGAACATGTGGCATATTGCAAGAGTTGAGAGCTGACTTGACAGGATAAAAAAAAAGACTTGCTCTCCTGTAAAGCCTTTGGTCTTTAAATGACTTGATGTTCTTCTGAAGTCCAAATATTTGAAATCATATTTTTTATTGAATTGATATTCTTCGGATGGTTTCATCATTATTTCCGTAGATTCTTTCGTGGTCGATCACACTGAGACCGACTCTTTGTTACAATCATTTTATTTTACGTTTTTAGAAGTTACTCATTACCTCACATTATGAGACAAAACTTTTTTCTTTATATGTAAAAATAAAAAATATCTTAACAGCATAACAACCAACTATACCAACAATCAGACAAGGACAGAAAAACACGGAGATTAAATTGAACAAAAATCTGGATAAATCCTGATAAATCATGATCCTCCATATTGAACTATAACGATTGTTTTTCTATCGTTTTTACCCCCATTTTATTCTCAATTCATCCAGCTACTCGTCGAATGTCCGACTCTTATTCTGTTTGCAAAGTGACTCCAAACTCAAAGTTAAAGACTGAGATAATAAATAAATACAAATCAGAAACAGCTTTATTATCAAGGAATTCGGTCAGCTGCCCTTTGTTCTCCTGCTCCATTATTTATTAAACTCTCCATCCTTAAAGGTACAGTGTGTAGATCTATTGGCATAAATGTAATATCATCTTCATAAGTATGTATGATCACCTATTTTTACCTTCGCATTGAAAATGCGGAAGGTTATGTTTTGATCGCCGTGTATTTATTTATTTATTTATTTATTTGTATGCGTGTTACTCGCATAACTAAAAAAGTATTAAACCGAATCACATGAAATTTGGTGGGATGATTGGTTATTATCCGGGGACCATTTGATTAGATTTTGGGATCCATCGGGTCAAAGGTCAAGGTCATGAAAAGGTCAACATCTTCTTTCTACCATAGCGCGGTCAATTTTGATCCAATTGGCATGCAACTAATGCCAAAATGTTCATAATCTTCCAATCTCGTGATATGCGAAGGTATGCGCTCTACCGAGTGCCCGTTCTAGTCTTTATCATTTTTCTTCATTTTATACTAATTATCTGATTTATTTGATTATAATAATTTAGGATAGGAATATATAAGCTTGTTTTATTCATGATTTATTGCAGTTGAGTTTGAGCCAGTTTTGCTGCATCCATGGTTTCATATCAGTGAGACAGGTGGAGGGAGCGGAGCGGGCGACTGAGGTGATGGAGGAGACGTAGAGTTGGGTGTCGGGACTACTCCTTCAGACACATTCCCAGCGAGGGCTTACACACGCTATAATAATAGCTGTAAAGTACACCTCTTACCTGCCTCTTCTCCATAGCAACAGAAGCTAAGCCTCATGGGTATTGTAGTATTTAGGGCCGTCTGCCATACTAACGTTTTTTGTTTCTTTCTCACTTTTTTGCCACTGCGGGATCCGGCTGGCAGCGGCATAAATACATTAATCTGATTTATCATCCAAAGCAACAACACAAAATCACATTAGCATAACAACGCCGAGCTGCGCTTCAGCTTTCCACGCTGTTATGTAACCGCGGTGAAAACCCCTGATATCAGCCATTTGGAGAAGAAAGAGCTGTTTGAATATGTGTAGCTCCGGCTGTCAGACGGCAGCTCGTGAGACGAGAGACCTTTCCGGAGAGAGAGAGAGCTCATTGGTTCTCCTCCTCCAGAACAACCCTGAGATCAAATCACATGCCTGATCAAGGTCCCCGCCTCGCTCCGTTTGTGAGTACATGTGCATGTTTGCGTGTGTGACCATGCATACATTTATTAAAGCATTTCCCTCGTGCGCCGCAATGTTCTACATGAAGGCAGTGAGGCGACGCACGAGTTTACACTTGTACTTTATGGATGATTGCAGATATGTGCCCCAAACTTCTTGTTTACTTATGGGATGGTAGATTTAAAAATCGTTTATTTGGGGGAGGCATGAGAATGTGATCTATATATACGGTCTCTCCACGCTGGTGAAATGGCCGTCTGTCGGTTCTCCAGGTGGAAACATCTCAACAAATGTTTGATGGACTTCCGTAAAATCCTTTCCAGGCGTCCATTGGCACATTTCGATGAGTCATTCGCACAATTGGGACCCTCGGAATTTTTTGTAAAATGGACATTGTTTGAAGCTATTCCTACAAAAAGTAATGTGGTATTATTCCTATATGTACATTCCAGGAAATAAAAAAGTTATGTGCAATCCACTTCTCCTGGAAAAACCAGGAAGTATCTGTGAACCCAGAGGTCAACGTTGACTTCTTTGTCAGGTAACTTTCGTAAAACCGTAGATGCCCCAGGGGGTCGGGGCTCTTTATTGCTATAAGAAACAAGCAAATATATTAATGTTGCACACATCAAATTAAACAACAGAGCCTGGGCTACAAGAAGCAGTCAGCCATTTAAAAAATAACAACAACAGAAAATTCAAATTATCATAAATAAATGATTATCATTATTCGTCCCACTCAACATGTTTCCGGAACCAGCGACCGTTAGCTAGGCGCTATGAGAAAAGGCCTGGTAGTAAAAAGCACGACCATTCCGCACTGATTCCACACATTTCGTCACTTCTGCAGTTATTTTAATCCAAACCGTGACTTGTTTGTCACGAGTAGAAATGAATGCATGTTGCAGGATATTCCTCACTTCATTTTTTGTAATATACCAGAATGAACCAATGCATGAGGACACGTTAGCGGGGTCGCCCTTCAATCAGAGGGTCGGCGGTTCGATTCCCCCGGCTCCGCTAGCTCCGTGTCGACGTGTCCTTGAGAGAGACACTTAACCCCAAAATGTAGCCCGTAGAAGTGCCTATAGTGTGTGAATGTTAGCCGCGGGTTGAACCTGTAGCTCCTCCCATCAGTGTATGAACGATGTCATGCTGTGCTCTGAACATTCGAGAGCTTTAAGCGGTTGCTTTAGAGTTTCAACAGTTATTTTTAAAAATCTTCTGACTTCAATTGAGCTCCAGTTAGTGGATGAAGGCGAAGCGTCTGTAGAGAAGTCGGATCGCAGAGCAGCTTAAGGGAAACACGGGCTGCGTTAAGACTGGATTTGTCAGCTGCTGCATTTTTTTTTGCCTGATGTGCGCTTGTGCAGACGAGTGGAGAGCTACCGGATTACACAACGGCTGTTTCAGCAGTCGCCTCAGAGAAAATGGGTTATGGAAGCACGGCCGCTCGGCATGATGGGAGATACATGACTATCGTTGATTCTAAGTGAGGGCGGGAGTCACTTAGACGGAGGGCATTAAATAAATCACACGTGGAGAAAAGACCTCCACTTTAACTGCGTTAACTTGCCATTACCGCGGCGTGATTTAACCATGATTGAATGTGATATTTAAGGTTGACGTGGATCTGCAGTTCTGCAAACGGCCACTTGTGATCGGCTCCGAGAGTGAGTCGATTCCCCCGTGTTGAAATGTTTAACTTTACACAAGAAATAAACACGTTTGCAGGTATATAAATAGGTTTTGGTCTCTATGGCTATGACAAATGTACATTGGCATATTTCTCTGCGACGGCCAGCCGCCTTGATGTGTCGCAGCAGCTTTTTAAGACAGATGGAGCCATTTGTCAAAGTGTCACTCTGTCGGTATTCGACTATCACTACGCCCACGATACTAAACACAAGGTTCAGATATTCTCGGTAGAGCTGTTGGAACATTCAGGAACCCGGACAGGTTTTAATTAACTCTGTGGCCACAGACATGTACTTCTGGGAGAAAGTAACACAAAATTAATGACAAATCACTCGGAGAACGCATTGCAAAGTAAGTAATCTCCTGAATTCCTGTCCTGTACACGTTTTGAGATAACGCTCACGCCTCATTTTAATCACAAATTCAAACTGACTCAAGAAATGACATCACCCCTCTTGGATACACCATGATGAATGAGAATGACAATGAAAAAGGTAGAGGAGTGAGGCTGTGGAATTGTGCGATCTAGACGGCGTACGCGACCTGTCAATCACAGTAAGCCCCGCCCCTAAAGCCTACTCCACTTTACGGTCTGTACGACTCTAAATGGACCATCATTTACTTCATGAACATCACGCTGTATTAAAGAAGACTTGAGACTAGAGATCGAGACCATAAACTAAATAAATCGAGAGACTTCTAGAGAATTCGACTTCTTTTTGCAACTGGATGAGTCGCCCCCTGCTGGCCAGCAGAGAGAACGACGGCTGTAAGAACCTTCAGCGTTTGCTCACTCGGCATATAACGGAGTGGAGGCTGCAGCCTGGCTTGTCCTTTAAGGATGGAGAGGCCTTTAATGTGTCGTCCAACATGTGATACAGACTCACACCACCTCAATATTGAAAGTATTCAATTCAATTCAATTCAGTTTATTTGTATAGCCCAATTTCACAAATTACAAATTTGTCTCGGAGTGCTTTACAATCTGTACACATAGACATCCCTGCCCCAAAACCTCACATCGGACCAGGAAAAACTCCCAAATAACCCTTCAGGGGGAAAAAGGAAGAAACCTGCAGGAGAGCAACAGAGGAGGATCCCTCTCCTAGGATGGACAGATGCAATAGATGTAATGTGTACAGAAGGACAGATTTAGAGTTAAAATACATTCAATGAATATGACAGAGTGTATGAATAGTTCATAGTAGGCATATTCCACGATGGGGACCTCCACGATCCATCAGGCAGATGGCGGTGGGGAGGAGGGAGGGCGGGTCTCAACACAGACAGTGGCGTAGTCATGAGCAGGAATTTTACCAGACCAGATCCATCAGGCAGATAGGATCTATGCCGTCTCATAGGTCCCGATGACCCCATGAGGTAAAAGTCAAAAAAGAGGAGAAAGCAGAGTTAGTAGTTAGTATGTGATTGAGAGATGAAAATCATCCTGGAGAGAGAGAGAAAAAGAGATAGGTACTCAATTGCTAAAACCGGAGCGCAGCTATAGCAGTATAGCAGCATATCAAGTATATGTATATGAAGTATTAAACTGTTTGACTGTGCGACATGGAATTAATTGACCGCTCGGGACTGTCCCCAATGATCAGTCCGGCCCTGATAACGGAAAAAAAGAAACTACCGTTTTACCTTTTGTATACCGTGATGTGCTGCGTCGGCACTTTTTCAGAGACTGACCAATCGTGGTCGAGTATAGGGGGGGTTGGAGGTTTTTGTTCTTTTCTCGTAGCACTCAAACCGAACCGACGACACGAGAAGAAAGATAATAATGCGATTTGAAAGCCGCGCGTCGCGAGACATCTGCTGTCGCCGCGGCTGTCACGTCTTCCTCGAACACTAACCTGAAGAGAGCTGTGGCCCGAGGAGTCGGAGTAACCCTCCGAGCCGATCCGAGCGGATCGCACGTGCTTTTACACAAAGGGACGCGGCGCGGAGCGCGGGGTGTTCACGGTGTGTTCACGGTGTGTTCACCAGCGCTGTCCAACTGCTTCTTTTGTTGAAAAAACAACAAAATGGCAGCTGTCACATTTTGACTGCGACGCGAGCGTGAATCGAATTTGACAGTTTTGCTTATCAGGCTTCAGTGGCCACACACACACACACACACACACACACACACTCCGGTGCACAAACACTGAAGGAGGGTGGGGGGTGGGAGGGGGGCCGACGCTCCAGGCGCTCTCACGTGAGCGTATGCATCCTTGGAGCGATGTGCTTACTGTATGACTAGGAGGAGCACTATAACCAATATAATAAATATAATATAATATAATAAAATGAAGGGCTACAAATATAATACAAATAAATTAATAAAAGTAACACAAATAAAACCAAGAACATATTTCAATATTGCAGGGAGAGCGTCTTAAATGTACCTTTCTTTATCACTAAACTACAAACAGAAAGATGGAGGGGACATGTGGAACCGAAAATGGTTCTTCAGAGTGATGCCATAGGAGAACCATTTCTGGTTCCACACAGAACCTTTCAGACCAGGGTTCTTTAACCCTTGTGTTGCCTTCGGGTCAATTTGACCCGATTCAATGTTTCACCCTCCTGTCGCCTTCGGGTCAATATGACCCGATTCAATGTTTAACCCTCCTGTTACCTTTATATTTACTAACATATTTTACCCTTGAGGTCAATATGACCCCAGCTATTAAAATCTCCAGAAAATTATTAGAATTAATATTGTTTTCCAAGTTTAAGTGTGAGGTACTTTATGTTTGTTTGTTGACTCCCGAAAGAACACCGACATTAAACATTGAATCGGGTCAAATTGACCCGAAGGCGACAGGAGAGTTAAATATTGAATCGGGTCAAAATGACCCGAAGGCGACAGGAGGTTTAAAGAACCATTTCCACAAAGAGTTTTTCAAAGAACCTATAAAGGTGTGTCAAAGAACGTTCCAAAAATGGTTCTTTAATGCACCATTTCTGGTTCCAGGAAGAACTTTTAGAACCAGGGTTCTTTAAAGAACATCTCCTTATAGAGTTTTTCAAAGAACCTATAAAGGTGCCTCAAACGAAACAATGGTTCTTCAGTCGGTGATGGTTCTTCGTAGAACCACAAAACCTTTTCAAGAACCATTAAAGAACCCTTATTGTTCTGTGCACACACCTGGATGGAGGACTGTATATACTGTATGTGGGCTGCCAGTCATAAGATGTTTCAGAACAATGGTTCTCAACATGTGGGAGGAGTCAAAACAATCAAAACAAATGAAAATAATCACAAAACATCCCAAATAAACGGGGTTCATAAAACTCAGGCAGACCCAGCTGCACCTGACGTGTGTTTCTTTGCACGTCCGTATGTATTATTTTATTATAAATGTATATTTCTCACAGCAGAGATTCAATCGGCCGACATTATTTCCACAACAAAGCGTTGGAGCCATGTGACCATGCAACCGTGGAGAAAAAAAAGTGCTTTTCCATTTGCTTCGGGCCACCTGCACACACACACACACACACACACACACACACACACACACACACACACACACAAAATGCAGACACATTTGATAGGAAATCCATGGGGGCCGCAGCTGGCCTCCACTCATCCAGCTGTGGTTATTAACGTGCACTCCACTCATAACATGTAAGTTATTGCTGAACATGTCACACAGCCTCGCCCGAAAAATGACAAGAGAACATTTATTTATTTATTAAAAAGCCGGGTCACCATCCAACAATGTTTTTACTGCTAATTATTGCAACCCAGAATTTAAAAGAATTAATGGGAAATTGCGAATTCCTTGAAATAATCCCTCGACATTGCTCATTAATTTCACATTGTCTTAAGATTGATGACGTCTGAGGTTTTCCACCGCTTAGAAACATGAGAAATTATTCTCCGAGCTGACATTATTATTGATATTCATATGCGGCTTTTCAGAATCCACTTAGTCCTGAATGGGAAATGAGCTTTAATGGCATTGTTCCATTCATCTGCGTATGTTTTGTTCCCGCCACGAAGGCGTGACCTCCCCTTGTGAGCCAATCAGCCTCTCTGGTGACCCTTTATATTCATAATAATAATAATAATGCATTAGATTTATATAGCGCTTTTCAAGGTACTCAAAGACACTTGACATCACATAATGAAAACATCTAAAATATGGTAAAACTGGTAAATATATATATATATATATATATTAAAACTACATCAACAAATCAAATCATTGAAATCCAACAATATAAACAATATCTTATATATATATATATGGGCATATTTATTATGCTAGCTTTGTTATTATACATATAATATATATATTATACAATATATATATATTATGTATATATGGGCATATTTGTTATGCTCGCTTTGTTATATATATATTATATATATTATATATATATATATATATAATATAATATATGAATGGGCATATTTATTATACTCACTTTTTTATATTTATTATATATATATATGGGCATATTTATAATGCTCGCTTTGTTATATATATAGTATATATAATATATATATTATAATATAATGTAATATATATATAATATATATATATAAACAACAACAAAGCAAGCATAATAAATATTAGACATTAATAAAAAACTAAACTAAAAGTAAACATGTTTGGAACAAGGTTATTAATCACTGATCTGAACAGTTGTCCATCAGTGTGAATGTTTAATGTTATAACCATAAAAATAACTATAATTTCTAGATGGTAGAGCACAAAATCACACACATTAAAAGCACTTCTGAACAGGTGGGTTTTGATTTGTGACTTGAAAAAGCAAACCGGTCGGTGCAGTGTGGGATGAGTGTTAAAGTGTCTCAAAGGGGTTTTAAAATCCCCTCGCAGGCTTCACAGAGTCGGTGTCTGTGGCTCTTTGTTGTCCCACTGGAGACCAGTGGCTGGCCGGCAGGCTGCGAGCCCGTTGTTGTTCGCTCCCGAGCGACTTCATTGATCCACTTTTACCAGAGAGTTAACCAGCCACACCGCCACATGATGGACGCGGTGCTACGCGTTACCTGGAAGTGACATGACAAGCTCACAGCATCACATCCATTAGGTCTAACCTTCCTCGCTCACGACCACGGCCTTCAAATGTCCTGTTGCGGTCGACGGAGTCGAGAGAGAAAGAATAAAAAAGAAGAAAATATAAATAAATTATTTATATACATATTTATATACATATATATATATTTATATATATATATTTATTATTTATCTTTTCTTGAAAATTTTATATATATAAAATTAATATAAAATATAGTCAAGACATTGAGTTGTATAGCTTTTCTCACCAGCATAACTGTTTTCAGCTGCGCTCACATTAAAAGGGTTTCCAAGTTTTTTCTACCCCTCCGTTAGTCTTCTAAGGCGATAACACAATGTACCATTAGAACACTGGAGATGAGCCTCTATACACCTCTGTAGAGACTTCATGAAACACCAGAGAATAGTCATCTACACATGTAAACAACTATGTAGAGAGAGGATTTCTATATCAATGTCTGTTGAACTACACTGTTATGGATTCTGCCACAGACTGGGTTATGAAAGATGAAAGTATTAAAAACAAACACTGATATATTGTTGGTTTGGTCTCAATGAAATATTAATGATTACACATCTGGATGAGGAGCATCATCGACGTGGCCATCCAAGGGAAACAGTGAGATGTGGGTTTCTTCAGTATGGACATAAACCCTGCAGCTGCTTATGTTTCCCATAATTCCATAACTCTACAGTTGAAATAAGACTTGCATTTCTCTACTTCTTTTTCTGCCACGGAGGATATTACACTTTTCTTTCACAAGCGCTCAGAGGACGATCTTTTTAACGAAGTTATTTTGCTGAATGGAGCATCATGGGCGTATCTTATAAAACACGCGTTGACTGATTGAGACTTATTGAGACTTCTGTCGGCTTCTCTCTAAAATCGCTTTCTCGTTGTTTTTTAAAAACATTTTAGAACATTCCCTTTAGGGAGTGGAGTTACTGCCAGTGTGGGCTCCATGGCGGCTCTGACACAGAGAAAGGGGCGGGGCTTATTTGAAGGTCTGTTGAACCCATCTTTCGAGGCGTCTCCATCCTTCTGGTCCAACCACGCCTCTGGACTCGACACACAAACATGAGATTTAATATTTCCCAAATTGTGTTTCCTTCCTTTATTGGTCGATTCAAATGATGAAGATCTCCTTTTGGGCAACTCAGTTTTTAAGTGAGAGAGTTGTAACAAGTCTACACACACATTCACACACACACACACACACACACACACACACACACACACACACACACACACACACACACACACACACACACACACATACATCTGCACACACTCTCTCTCTATCATCATCTCCTTCTCTAATCGGGTTTTTAGTCCGAATCATAGCGGAGAGAGATTAATCTTCTTCCACCCTCGCTTCCCGTTACCCCCCCCCCCCCCCAATCCGTCTCTCTCCTCTCTAGTCGGCCGCCTGCTGAGACGAGCCCCTCCGTGGCCGTCTGTCCTCTCCTCGTTGAATAAATCATGCCGCACACATGCTCTTTGCGACTTGCAAATCACAGCCACCTTGCCTCCTCCTTTCCGCATCCTTCCCTTCCTCTTCACCCTCCTCCCCCTTGTTTTAGCTCGGCAGATGCATTTCGGTCCGTCCTCATCCTCCTCCTCCTCCCCCTGTGTTCCCCCCCCCCCTCATCTCCTTCTGTCTTCTCCCGATTCTCCCTCCCTCCCTCCCTCCCTCACTTCCTTCCATCTAATGGAGCGCTCGTTCTCCCAGGTGATCGGCTTTGAACCCCCCTCCTCCTCCTCCTCCTCCTCCACCCGCCACCACCACCACATGAGCCGTGAGTGGTTGGCTGCACTGAGCGTGTGTTCCCAAAGCTCTCTGTGGCAACACATCCCCCCCGTCCTCCCAGCAGCAGCCTGTACAGTAGAGGCAGAAGAAGAAGAAGAAGAAGAGGCAGAAGAAGAAGAGACAGAAGAAGAAAAAGAAGAAAAGAAGTGTGCAGGACCACGCTGTCTTCGCTGCTCCCCGTCACACATGGAGACAGAGAGGATGAGCTAGAGAGGAAGACTGTATAAGAGGAAGAGGAGCAGAACAGGTAGGACCGTTTCCATCACACCTCGGACGATGACACCCACGGGGCGAGGCGTGCCCCCCCCCCTCAGATGGCGGTTGAGGTGAAGCCAGCCCCTCCGTCCCCGTTCTAGCAGCACGTGGAGAGCCCCCCCCCCCCCCCCCGTCTCTTTTTTTGGGAAGTACGCCAGATGGACGACCCTGGGAACGTTCGCAGCCTGAGCCCGGAGAAAGGTAAGAGCGGCAACAGGATTCACACTTTTACTCGCATGCAAAGCTTTTTCGGAGAAGTAGGCCAGTGAGGAGTGAGGGAGCGAGGAGTGAGGAGTGAGGGAGCGAGGAGTGTTTTTTCTCTGCTCGCTCCGGTCTCCCAACTCGTCTTCCTTCGTCTCTCTCTCCATTCTCTCGTCTTTAGATTCTGTATTTCTGCACCGCCGCCTTCTTCTTGGCGTTGTCACTCATCCACATGTGAATATCCAGCCTCTCTCTCCTCTTGCTGAACATGTGCCGGCGTCTCATGTGTTGGACTCAAAGCTCGGACCTCCGTGTCCTGGACGGGACTCTTTATTTAAAAGATTCCTCGTTGGCGCTCGAGCCGTGAATTATCGACGACTTTCACAAAGACGAAACACGGCATCAGAGAGCCGGTAAGAGATGAAGTTGTCTGTCTTTGACAACTCCCCCATCGGGGCGTACCAACTCCTCCACCCCTTTCATCCCCCCCTCCCTCCTTCCCTTTCCTTCTTGCCGGAAATCCCCCCAAGCCCCGGTAACCATAGAGCGAAGTCATTAGTGTTGGATGGCGTCGGCTCGTGGGAGCAGAGCTCCTGAAACCTTCAGAGCCGCTGTGTGCAGCGTGGCTTGTCGCCGTCAGCCTGAGCTTTACTTCAACACCTGTGATCCTCCTCACAGGTAAACCCAACCGGGCCGGACCACCACCGATATGAACCCGGCGTGAACCCTCGAATGGTTATAATTTCAATTATTTTAAAGTTAAAATATGGTCCTTTCTTTTTCTTCATTACCTCTCTTTTACAAAAGTTGGCCCCGAATGTGATCGGCTAATTGGATGAATGTTATCAGCGCTTATATAGTATATACATATATATATATATATTTATATATATATATATATTTATATATATATATATTTATATATATTTATATTTACATGTATATATATTTATATGTATATATATTTGTATATATATATATGTATATATATATTTATATATATATTTATATATATATTTATATGTATATATATTTATATATATTTATATGTATATATATTTTATATATATATATATATATCTATAGATAGATATTTTGTATTTTTTATTCCAGACTCATGAGTCCATAAAGCAACAAACACAAATACAACAACAATATATACAATACGAGGACACGGGTATAATCACTGCAGTTAAAAAGTCACTTAAAAAACATTTAAACACTTGATCCAGTGTTTCCAGAAACAAGAACAAAACCTTGTATCGCTCTATAATTACATCGTCTGACTCATTTAATCCACATTTAAACTTGTATATAAACAAGTGGAAACATCACGAGTCACGAACACCTGACTTGTAGTTTGAGCAAGATTCTAAAAGCGTCAATAAATCATAAATCTTTTTCCTGATTGCGTTTCTTTAACCACTGCCAATAGATTTGGTTTTATTTCACTTAAAGTGTTTCACGCTCACGGTGGAGGGGTCGGTGCAGTCTGAAGCGTTGGAATGCTAGTAGCTCATCTAAATCACTTTATTTTGTTTAGCCCAAAATCACAAATTACAAATTCCCCTCAGAGGGCTTTACAACCTGTACACGTACGACATCCCTGACCTTTGACCTCTCACATCGGATCAGGAAAAACTCCCCAAAATTACTTTCACGTGGAGAAAAAGAGGAGAATGCCTCTCCAGGATGGACAGAAGAATAGATGTCGTGTGACCAGATGAACAGAGTGATAGAGTTACATAAACATTCAATGAATATTATTCATATAACGAGAGTAGGATGATGAAGAAATATACAACTATAGCAGCAACAGTGGTTTACATATTTAAACATTTGATTCAGTCATTATTTTTTGGTGTAAATAAACTGAACAAATCAATAAATAAAGTTCTGTTTGTGTCGGCGGCGTAAAGCGTATGAATAGAATAATAATGATAACTAATGAGCTGAGAACGTTGGTATTTGTTATATGTTGTGGTATGGAACTGTGTTCCTTTATTAAAACATGGCCAAAACCGTCAGTTTATTATTCTGCTGATGCATTCATGAGTTTCTGTGGTGGACGCAGGTTTTCCAACAGGAAGTGAACAGCGTCCAGTATTCTGTAAATGTTGTACAGGTCGCCCCATAAAAAAGGAAGGATTGAAATATTAATGTGTGGCTGATGCTGGAGATCATATATATTAGAAGTTGCATTTCCATCATATATTTGTGTATTTATGAGAAAAGCTGTGTGGAGAACGACTGAAATAAATTCCTGAAGAACTCTTTCAATGTCGAACCAGTCGAAACGCATCGGAGTCGCATTTATTTTATCGCAACTCTTCGAAATCTCGGGATGAGAGGATGGAAACACGAGTACTGTGGCTCACCGAGGTTTTTTCCAGCGACGATAGAGCTCTGTGGCTTCGAGGCTCCCCGGGTCTCCTGTTTTAAATAGAATAAGCGGTGGACGCAGTATTGCTGTGAATACGCTCTCAGGGAAGCGAATGAACCGGCACCACCACTGGAGCCCCTCCACGGGAGCCCCTCCACGGGCCACTGACGAGCTCCTCTGCAGGAATATCGATCAGCTATGAGGCCATTTGTGAGATCCCCCCCCCACCTAATGGCCTCAACCGACCTTTCACTCCCATTACCTGTAATGCTGAAGCTTCTTCCCTGCCACAGTCAGACTGATGGCACAACAGAACTATTGAGAAATGTGCACTCTGTGAAAATGTGCAATACTACAATCAGTGCAATATCCCCACACAACCTTCCCCCAACATCTGGACATGTGCAATATCCCCATATAACTGTCCCCTTCCCTCTCTTTCTTTTTACAAGCAAGGCACAGCACTAGCCTACTTACCTATTTATTATCTCTGCACTCTCCTTTTTTATGTTGATAACCTGTTCCTGTACTTAATACTGTATATACTTTTACCACACTATGTACAGTGTGTTTTTGTAGTGTTTATTTATTTATTAAATATATTTTTTATATTTCTATTATTATTACCGTTTGTATTTCTATTATTAGTACCGTTTTTATTATTATTATTATTATTATTATTATTATAATAATAATAATAATAATAATAATAATTAATAATAATAATAGTGGGTTTGTTTTGTACCTCTGTTGACTCGGAGAGCCCTGCAAAAATAATTCCGATGCGTCTGGACTGCTGGTCTAGGCACAGATGGCAAATAAAAAACCTTGAACCTTGAACCTCTTAGCGGAGTAATGGCGGACCGTAGGGATGATATTTAGGGACTGACAGACATAGAGTGGTGTATGATGAGCGAGCTGTAATGTCCGAGGCCATTAATGTTTCCGGTTTAAATTGAGCGATAATAACTTTGGATGCATCCGAAAAAGATTTAGCCAAAAGGCTTCGGGGGGGGGGGGGGTGCAGGCGTTACATCCCCTGCCACTGTCGAGGATATCTGAGGCTGTTTGATGGCAGCGCTACAGGAGAGGCAGCGAGCGTTCTGGATGTCGCCGGGAAGTCGTGTTTCAGTAATCGGAGTTTGAGGTTGCGGGGGTTTCGGTTTTCTCAAGGGCGATACCTGGTTGATGCTTAACTTTGACGATTGATATGCAATAGATTTTGCTTCGACAACAACATCACAGAACAACTGGCTCTCCAGAATGAAACTGGTTCATCTCGTTTCATTGATTCCTTTCGCGCTTTACATTTCATGTTATTTAGCTAACGCTTTTATCCAAAGCGACTCGCAATCACGTTAAATTCGTACACCGTAGACTCGGCTACAGGGAGCAACTCAGGGTTAGGTGTGTTGCTCAAGGACACATCGACTAGGGAGGGGATTGAACCACCAACCCCCTTATTCAAAGACGGACCTGCTAACCACTGACCCACAGTCGCCCTCAATAGGTAAATTTTTCACATGTCTTTGATATTCTGCAGTTTTTGGGCGCCACCTTATCATAGATGATGTTTTGTGTTCATGATGTCATCCCCAAAGTGAAGTTTCAGTTCAGCACTTGTGTAATGGAAGTATCTCTAGAGGTACGGCAAAAAAAAACTCTTAGACAAATATAATCATCTCCATCTTTTCCTATTTATTTATAGAGAATAAAGGAAAGTATCTCTCTCCCTCAGAGTAGGCTTTTAGTTTGGGTCACTCCTAACATGAAGAGGCCTTTCCTCATGGACAAAAAGGTCCAAATTATTGAAAGGACCACTTTGTGCATCCGTCCAAATGCACGCTCATGAAATATGAACTGGGCAGAGAGGGAAACACGCTTTTAGGCGCAGGATGGAAATAAGACTGACAGCTGTATAAAAGAGGAGTTAACAATGATAATCTAATTTAAATCTAAAGCATTAGACGTGTCTGTATCTCTGAAGTGTGGATGAGGTGCGTTTCAGTTGTCTTGTTTCATCATTAGAACAACAACGTGTGATTGTGATTCAATACCAGCATTTTGTCACGTGACATTTATTGATTTATTATTTTAGTATCACATGGGATTTCTATTGGAAAGCTTTTAATTGGTCTGATGTTGTGAAAGAAAATGTTTTATAGAAATTTCTACACATTAAATGCGAAATTTGGCACCAAGTATCAGCCTGACTGGGTCAGTGGTTAGCAGGTCCGTCTTTCAAGGGGGTTGGTGGTTCAATCCCCGCTCTAGTCGATGTGTCCTTGAGCAAGACACTTTACCCTGAGTTGTTCCCTTTGTCTACGGTGTAGGAATATAACATCTAAGTTGCTTTAGATAAAAGCGTTTGCTAAATTACATGTGAAGTGTTCCAACGTGGCGCTTCACCATCAGGTTGAAATCTCTCTAAAAGAATCAATGAAACGAGATGAATCTGTTTCATTCTGTAGAGCCAGTTGTTCTGAGATGTTATTGTTAAGCCTGACTCAGTCAGTGGTAAGTATGTTAGACTTTCAATGAGAGGGTTGGTTGTTCAATCCCAGCCATAGTCGAAGTGTCCTTGAGCAAGACACTTAACCCTGAATTGCTCCCTGTGACTGTGTCTCTGGTGGTTGATTGTAAAGTGTCTTTGAGTACCTTAAAAAGCACTATGTAAAGTGTTATTATAAGCAGCTTCCATTCAAAACCCCAGACTGGTGGAAGTGTAACATGTTTGTGTGTTTTGTGAGAGTTGTCACATCAGTTCTCGGGTCAGGTGGCCGAGTGCCGGCGTCTCTCGGTGCGATGCCTTGTTGTTTCTCTCACTGTTGCATTCAAAAAGATTCAAACACAATCTACGTACACACCACATCTCTGAAAAAAATTTTTTTATTGGTTGTACTGATATATTCAGGGTTGACGATATTGGAAACCGATTTTCTTCTTGTAAATACTCGCATTTTATTTTATTCCACAGCCAAAATCCGTAACGACCAAATTCATATAATCTGCTACGATACTCTTTATAGCTAACATTAGGACTACATTAAACAGGCCAGACATATATACCTCCATACTTAACACACATTAGACGTAGGGGGGTGCTAAAGGGAAAAGTCAGTGGGTCATTCTGGTTTATTGAAAGTGTGGGTCTCATGTTTGTGGTTTTGGACCATCTGGAGCATCTGGATCATCTGGAGTATAACTCCCATCAGTTAAGGTTGTCGAGTTTGAAGAAGAGCTTTTCTGAAGCAACACGTTGCCTCTTAATTCTAACATTTCACAGGCTGCAGCCTGCTTCTGTTCTCCGTGTCGTAAACTCTACGCGTAAAGAGAACTTTATTCAATTTGACGAAAGTAATAATAAAGGGAGTGAGGCTTTCTGGATGGCAGGGTTCAGAGCATAACGGGTTTATCCTCTGGGGAGCACCAACATACATGGCACATGTTTTGGGAATATGGCCAGGAGTTGTTCAACCAACATGTGGACTTGTACGTGTATAGATCTGTTCTTGACTCCCGACCAATCACAGCGCTTTACTGCTACATGACATCATTCACACTCGTTCACGCACTGATGGGAGGAGCTAAGGAGTAACGCTAATTACTAAAGTCACAACATCAATTAAGCAGCGAAGCCCGAATATATATTTATTTAAATGACAACGATTAAAAATCGTGTACTTAAATCAAGTTATGACGCGTTTCGTACTTAACCTAAAGATAATGTACAAACGTTGCATATTAGGAGACTTAACACAATTATTTTAACCCAAACACGATACTTTACATAACCGTAATCCATGACACGTCGTTATCGAGTATGTTTCCTGTTTCCTGCACATTTTATTTTAATAAGCGATGTCTCGTTTTGCTTCCCGCCTCTTTGATTAACCACACGGGCGCCCGATTACTCACCGGCCCCCGATTACTCACCGGCCCCTGATTTATTATGAGTCTTTTGCTGTTTGTATACTTCCTTGTTCATCCCCTACTACCGTGCCAGATTCTCTTTGTTCTACGCACTCATCGCTTCACCAGTGTAATTTATCAATGTTTTTTTGGACTTCGCCTTGTTTCCTGGTTTTGGGGATTTTGCCGATCCCCAAATGTACCTCATGAACCCAGAGTCGGTTCAACCCAGAAACTTTTCCTAAGTTATGTTGCTTTGAACTAACCAAAGAAATGTGTGTATCCATACACTGACACGGACGAAGTTGATGCCAGAGACGGCTACGTATCTCTTAAAGATGCCAAAGCGGCCGTATTTGAAAACTTGGGAGTTAGAATGTGTTGTAATGAATCAAATATGTCTCTTGAATTAAGTTATTGCCCAGCCAGCCAGCATGGATATCTATGTCATTGCCCGGCACTAGCTGCTTCCCATTGGGCTGCTTGCTCGTGGTTTAACTCTTATTCCGTGAGGGTTCGTACCCTTCTTGCGTGTCCAGGTCCGTAAAAGGCACAGAGGCTTTGACGTGCCACTGAAACCCCAACATATTTAAGCAGCATCCCTTTTGATGGCCGAGTCATTTGGAGAATACTTAGTCCAGAAACGGGTTGAAGCGTCATGTACCAAAAAACATTCACCGAACATGGCGTGTCCTTCGTCTCCCGAAGCTTCCGGGGACATCGGCCACAGCTTCTCGTCACCTCCTACTTGCTGCAGGGCTCTCAAGTTTTGAAGACATTTCCACCCCCCCCCCCCCCCCCCCCCCGCAGAACGACATTTTCGGATATCAGTCAGTCGCTCGCAATTCCAGGATGCTTTATCTTCATTGGTTGCTGGATTAAATCTTACCCAGATACAACAGATACAGGTTTTTTTTTTATTGGCTATTGTGTAGCCCATTTCTTTTTTTTGATTGGCTGATAAGTGGCTCCTCACAGCAGAACTCCAGGGGAGCGCTTGATTCCTCCACGGTGAGGGCAGCGCGGCTCATGTTGGCGCGCTACGGCACATTAAAACATTAAATAGCCGAGAGTTTTTTCAGCGTGAGAAATACGATGTGTGGCGGGAGTGCGTGAATGCGTGACACTTGAGAGCCCTGTTGCTGTGTCCCGCTAACCCGTCATCGACTGACGCTCACGTGAGTGTACAGCGCGCCTACCTCTATCTCCAACATCACCGTGAAAATACATTGCAAAAAAACAAGGGCTGGATTGTATTAAATATGACATTTTGAGGTTCCGAGCGCTCGCCCCGCTGAGCTCTCTCGGCCTCGGCACACTGCGGTTTCATTAGCAGCCGTGTGAGAAGAATTCCCCACGCGGGACACGAGGCGTCGTTTACGGCCCCCCTGCCGAAAGGGGGTGATGACAAAGCGACAGCACGGAGCTGTTATGAGGACTCTGGCTTTGAAGCGGCGGGGGAACCGGCGGCAGGTCAGGAGGAGCTTTCCGGAGGCCCGTTGTTCTTCGATCAATAGACGTTGACCCAGAAAGAGTTCCAGCGAAGGAGCGAGGGCGAAGCTCGGGATGAGAGAGGAGCCGCTGTTACGGTGTCAATATCGGAAAGGATTACAAGATGGCGAACAGCTCTCCTTCAGGTACCACTTATGTGTTTATTTGAGTGCCATTTGGAGACCCAAAGAGAAAAAGTCTGTGTTTGTTTTTTATTTTTAGGCCCTTGAAAAATATGGATTGTGAAACTGAATTGTGACATTGATCTGTCTGGAGCAAAAAGGTTGAATGTCCACAGCGTCTTGGTCTCAGTTCCCACCACCGGGCGTCTGTTCTTCTGCAGCCACTTTTATAACATTACAAGTTTACAGTTATTTTACCCACCAAGTTCATATTTTACAAGCATAGACGTGTACGTCTGCTGTCATTAAACTGTTCCTCTTGGAAAAGGTGGATAATGCCTCTTGGATTTAAACACGTTTCCTTCGTCGCCATACGCAGAAATGCACATTACGACAGGGTCGACGCCCCGAGGACCGGGCGGTGAAGCCGCGCTCGTGTGCCGAGGCTCCAGTCATAACCACCGGCGATCGGATGGTATACGCTCGTAGATTTAACGAGTGTTGCGCTGATGCAGCGTGGGTGCGAGGCAGCGAGGGAGCACCTCATCCATCCGATAAAGGAGAGGCCTCGTAAGCAGGGTTGCCAGGTCTGTGTGACAAAACCAGCCCAATGGCCAATAAAACCAGCCCAATATCAGAACTCAAAATATGCCCGTGCCAAACCATATACACTGCTTTTAAAGTCCATGTCCATGTGTGTACGTGCTGATCTGGAGTCAGTTTGGTAGGATTTGGGTATAAATAAATTATTTCATTTAAAATATGGATTTTTATTTCAAGATATTCATGTAATTTGCATGCAAACTAGGTCTACCCGAACCAGCGGACAAAAAATTCAACCCGCGGCAACACTTCAAAAGTAGCCCAATTCCGCGGGAAAACCGCGGACCTGGCAACACTGCTCGTAAGTTGTCGCCCACGCTCTCTTGATCTGGAGCGCCGTCTTCGGCGTCTTCGGCGTCTTCCACGCTCCGTGGGAAACTCGGTCTCGTGTTTTTGGAGGGTGTTTGAAAGGATTTAAAGAGTGAGAGCACCGAGCGTGCACTCGCTCGAGAGTGTGTGTGTGTGTGTGTGTGTGCAGGACATCGCTGGGGATGAGGGGGAAAAAAGGTGATGCTTCAGAGTCTTTTTATAGATGCAGTTGTGAAGGAACTCAAGAAGCGTGCTGTTTGATTTCTCCGAGGGGAAAAAAAAAACAAGAAAAGAAACAATTCCCAACCACTTCCAAATGTCATGAGGCCCTTATGAAAGCCAATATGAAAACATTTATTTTTTAATTGAAACTGCCTCCAGTGCTAAGAGGCCGCAGCAACGCTGGTTGAAAAAACCCCTGCAAATTGACTGATGCATCTGTGAATTGAAATCGCCGAGGCCCGTCATCAGCTATCGGAGCGCAGGGACACGACCGCAACCCTGCAGCCACAGCCTCTGATTCACTCTCACACAGTCAGAGCGGTGGATTAACACTGAGCGGCTCTGGGGGTTTTTTTAGGAGCAAGATTTTTTGACGGCTAAGGCTCTCTGGATATTTACAGTTTGTAGCCTCTAAATGAGACGCGATGAGAGGAAGAGTAAACAGCAGTCTTCTACGGGGTCAGATCAGGCTCAATAATTGCAAATGCACACAGAGAGACTCACACATGTAAACACAAAGATTCATAAACAGAAACACAAAGGTTCACAAACAAAAACACAAAGATTCACAAATGCAGACACAAAGACTCACACATGCGCAAAGAACAATTCACAAATATATTCGATTTACAAATGCACGCTGAAGGATTTACAAATAAATTATACTCACAAATGCATGCAGAACAATTCACAAATACATTGCAATACACATATAAATAAATTACGATTTGTTTGTTTGTGGGTCGCTACACATTTGTTTGTGGGTTTTTGAGACTCTCCTGCCGTGGCTCGATTCGCAAATGCGTTTTTTTTCAACATAGACCTATCTGTAGCCAATCGGATGTCACCCTAATATATTTGTAAATCCTTCTGTGTGCATTTGCAACTCTTGAGACTGATCTGACCCCGTGACCCCGTCGTCTTCTGTAGTTCCTTCAACAGTGAGACCAGTCCACTTACCAGGTGAGCGCTACCTTTGGATCTCTACATAGCTGTGGACTTCTGTAGACCCAGAGACGTTGGGGTGTTTAGACGTCTTTCTTTAGATGACGTCTTTCCAACATCCCATGACATCTAGGGCAGTTATAACTTTAGACTGCAAAAATGCCAAAAAAGTATATTTGTCAAATTACTAGTCTTGGTAGTTATTTACACTTTATTCAAGACACAATCGCCAAACAAGTAACATTTCAGAGAGATGCACTGACTTGTTTGAGTGCAAAAAGTGTAGTTACTGCAAGTGAAAGAATTCCACTGCAAGATCGAAAGTACATCGCATTTCAAGAAATTTGTTCCATTGGCTTATTTTCTTTTTTACTTATAAGAGTGGCTTTCTTTTCCTTTGTAGAATCAAATAGAAAGCCTATATGGTGGTTCGTACAGAATACATCAACATGAGGTGAAGACAGGATAAACACGAGAAATACCTTCAGCAAAGAAACAAAGACAGGTTCTCTAATAGTCAGGAAAACAAATAAATACAATGTAGTGTTGAAATCGTGTAGTTTTGCCCTCTTTAAGACAGCCCTACTATGAGAGAAGGGTCATTCAAGGCTTGTTGGAGCTAAATCTAGTTCTCGAGTGTGGTGGCTGCCTGGATAGATAGATGGATGGATAGAAAGATAGATGGATGGATAGATAGATGGATGGATAGGTAGATAGATGGATAGATAGGTAGATGGATGGATAGATGGAGAGATAGATGGATGATAGATAGATAGATGGATGGATAGATAGATGGAAAGCCAGGTAGATGGATGGATAGATGGAGAGATAGATGGATGGATAGATAGGTAGATAGATGGATAGATGGAGAGATAGATGGATGGATAGATAGATAGATAGATGGATAGATAGATGGATGGATAGGTAGATAAATGGATAGATAGATAGATGGATGGATGGATGGATAGTTGGATAGATAGGTAGATAGTGGGGCATGGTCCTTTCTGTGCTTCCTGAAGTAAATAGTTGTTTTTTATCTTTCTGTTGTTTACTAAAACCCACAATGTTAATTTCTGGACGTCGTCTCTATTGGATGACTCGTCCACTCCTGAGATCAGTCCGACCAAGTGGCGTCAACAACAATTTGTATGATATTTCTTTTGTGGGGTCGGATTACAGTCAAAGGTGTCTTTAGGTCTCCTGGTTACATCTTTAGATCTCTGGGTTTTTAACTAATGCATGTTGGTCCTCAGATGAAAGTATTTTGGCCTTTAAGAAACTGTAGCTGTGTTGCTGGGTGACAGTGATACATGCTGCATCAGTAGAAAAAGTTAGCCTCTGGCCCCAGGAGATTGCTTTGCTCTCTCCACATGAAAAAATGAGAATATATGCATCCGATCCACCCTGCATCACAGAAAATACTGATAACATCCAAACTCAGCCAGCCATTTTGCCTCCTCTTCTCCGGCAGCGATTATGTGACACCGATCCACAGCTCTTAGTGAGTCAGGTGCTAATGGACCCAGTATTAGTTCCAGTGGTTCAGCTCATACTGGCCCACTGCACTGCTGTTTGGTCTGGCGTCCAATGGTAGACCAAAAATCATGAAATAGCTCTATCAGAGTTTAGCTTTAACATGGGTTCAGATGCATTTATGACTAAATGTAGCATCTTCAGGTTATGTATGCAAGAATCTGTTGACATTGAGACAAAATCTACAGGTCCTCTTAATTATGATGGCTAAAGGTGTCGAGACATCAGTAGATCTAGAAGGACCAAGGCCCCATTCCTATTAGGTAGTTCAGTAAAAGTGTTCAGATATCTAAAGAGGCCTTTTGAGGACTGTTGACCTTTAGTCTTTGGATGATGTCTTGCGTTCTCAGATGAAATCCCTGGACCTTAGACATCTATTTTTAATACGTTATGCACTTTACAAGGTCTTTAAGACTTTTGAAGATGTATTTGGGTCGTTAGATGATATCTTTGGATCAGAAACAACAGAATACCGTAGGACTGTTTCTTTGTACCTGTAGATGCCTATAGTCCTGAAGATGATGTCTCTACAATCCAACTTATTCCTGCAACCAGAGGAGTCGCCCCCTGGTGGCCAAAAAAGAAAGACAAAAAGGCATTTCTGCATTGTCTTCACTTTTCAGAACCGGAGTTTGCCGCCTAATAAAACATGTCCAGAAAATGTTCTTTTTAGGACATGTCTGTAGATCTGAAGATGGTAAAAGGGTCCTTCATTTGACTTTAGGTATCTCAATGATACAGCTTAAGACACCTCGTTACCATAAGACGACACGTTTACTTGTTAAGTTGTCTTTCCATGCCGACAGATAGCCCGTACACATCAGTGTTTGACCCCAGATGATCAGAATCTTTGCAGCTTTCCTTGTATTCAGACAGCTCAACTCTACAAATGGCACATAAATAACATCCGTCTCATCACGTCCTCATGGAGGTTCACGGCGGTGCACGATGAGGCCACCTCCCTGGGTTCAATCGAGTCACAGTGGGGTTGTGTGAAATGTGTTGCCAACTTGCAGGGAAAGCATTTGAAAAGAAGAAAGAAAGAAACCACTGCTGTGCTGCTAATTGCAGCCAAGACATCGTTTCAGAAGCCCCAAAAATATAAAAGTTACTGTTATTTAGTCCATTTTCCCTTTGATGTGTCATCGTAATGAGACAGTCGACTGAAGAACTGAACTACCTCTGACTGGAGCCTGGAACCCCCCCCCCCTTCTCTTTCTGAAAACAACTCAATGATTTATTCAGTGGGATTGGACTGATGATGTATTTGGGTCGTTAGATGACATCGTTGGCTCAGAAACAACAGGAGACCTTATTAGTTCTTTGGGCCTGTAGACGCCTGAAGATGATGTCTAGACAATTTGACTTCTTTTTGCCACCAGAGGAGTCGCCCCCTGGTGGCCAAAAGAAAGAAAGAAAATGAGGCATTTCTGCATTGGCAGATTTAATTGGCTCCTGAAAACCGTGACGACAGCTCTCGGAGGCGTGACACGGGACGGGGAAATGCTCTAAAAAAAATTAAAGTAAGAGGGAGGAAGTCAATCGAAAGGAGATGCAACTTCAAAGGAGAGATCCGTAGTATTTCCGAGATGTTTACGGCGACATCTCTTCCCTCTCTCGGTGCTGTCGCGCCTCCTTTCCATCACCTCCGTGCTCTTTCTGGGGAAGTGATCTCCGGCTCCACACAATCCCGTGCCCGAGGAATCCGACAGATCTTTTAAAATCCTCTCCTCTTTGATAATAACTCCCGCTGCTCCGAGGTTCAGCCGGATGGCGCTGCCTCTGTTTCCTTCATCTTCGCTTCCCCTTCACCTTTCACCTCCACGGACACAATGCTCTTTTATTACACACGGATTACATGTCGACGCTTTTCTTTTGTTGAGAAGCACCTGGTGGATTCAGAAAGTGACTAAAATATATTAAATATATTAAATGTATGAAATATAAATCAGGCTTTCAAAGAGAAAACGCTCCATGCGTGCGAGCGCGAGCACATTCAAGCATTCACAGGGACTCTGCTGCTGCTCATCTTCTGTATCGACAAACACACACACACACAAAACAAATAACCACACAAACACACACAAACAGACACAAAACACATGAACACACACACACAACACATGAACACACAAACACACACACACAAACACAAAACACATGAACACACACACACACACACAAAACACATGAACACACACACACACAAAACACATGAACACACACACACACAAAACACATGAACACACACACACAAAACACATGAACACACACACACACACATAAACACAAAACAAATAACCACACACACACAAAACACATGAACACACACACACACAACACATGAACACACAAACACACACACAGAAACACAAAACAAATAACCACACAAACACACACACACAAAACACATGAACACACACACACAACACATGAACACACAAACACACACACATGAACACACACACACAAAACACATGAACACACACACAACACACACAAACAAACACATTAACACACACACACACATTAACACACACACACACATAAACACAAAACAAATAACCACACAAACACACACAAACAGACACAAAACACATGAACACACAAACACAAACGAGCACACAAACACAAACAAACAAGCAAACACACACAAAGACAGAAACCCACACAGATACAAACAAACACAAACGAGCACACAAACACACAAATGAACAGACAAACAAACAAGAGCACACAAACCCACACAAACCCACACAGACACACACAAAGACACAAACACACAAACCCACACAGACACACACAAAGACACAAACACATGCAGACACACAGACACACACAAAGACACAAACCCACACAGACACACACAAAGACACAAACACACGCAGACACACACAGACACACACAAAGACACAAACCCACACAGACACACACAAAGACACAAAGACACAAACACACGCAGACACACACAAAGACACAAACACATGCAGACACACACAGACACACACAAAGACACAAACCCACACAGACACACACAAAGACACAAACACACGCAGACACACACAGACACACACAAAGACACAAACCCACACAGACACACACAAAGACACAAACACACAGACACACACAAAGACACAAACACACACAGACACACACAAAGACACAAACCCACACAGACACACACAAAGACACAAACACACACAGACACACACAAACACACGCAGACACACACAGACACACACAAAGACACAAACACACGCAGACACACACAAAGACACAAACACACACAGACACACACAAAGACACAAACCCACACAGACACACACAAAGACACAAACACACACAGACACACACAAACACACACAGACATACACAAAGACACAAACACACAGACTCACACTCGTGCTCCGCCGCGGTGGCCGCGCCCCTGCGGCGCCGAGCAGCGGGCCTCTGCTTCCTCTGTGCCGCGGGGCCATCTGGCAGCTTCAGGTGGTTCTGGTGAGTCCACACCGGGGTTCTGCTCTTTGATCCAGAGGAACCGGGAACACACGGAGAACCTCAGTCCACCTAGAGGAACCGGACGGATCCTTCTTCTTGCTCAGAAACACCGGATGTTGTTCTCTTCTGATGGGGAACGTTTAATCTGAGAGATGGCTACGTCAAATACACACAGAACAGTAATGGTTCTTAAAAAGGCTTTGTGGTTCTACAAAGAACCATCACCCACTGAAGAACCATTTTGGAAATGGTGCCTTAAAGAACCATTTCTTAAAGGTTCTTTTAAACACCGTTATAGGTTCTTTGAAGAACTCTTTAACCTGGTTTGAAAGGTTCTTTGAGGAACCAGAAATGGTGCCTTAAAGAACCATTTTTTGAAGGTTATTTGAGACACCTTTATCGGTTCTTTGAAGAACTCTTTAAGGAAATGGTTCTTTAAAGAACCCTGGTGTGAATGGTTCTATAGCATCACTTTATTTGTTCTGCATGTAGGTATGAAAACATGAAACCGGCTGTATAGCTGCTGATGTTCATATTTTAAAAAAATTTACTTCATCTTTTTGAAGGTGAATATCATATAATGAACTCTACAGGACTGTCTCAGAAAATTAGAATATTGTGATAAAGTTCTTTATTTTCTGTAATGCAATTAAAAAAACAAAAATGTCATGCATTCTGGATTCATTACAAATCAACTGAAATATTGCAAGCCTTTTATTCTTTTAATATTGCTGATTATGGCTTACAGCTTAAGAAAACTCTAAAATCCTATCTCATAAAATTTTAATATTTCCTCAGACCAAGTAAAAAAAAAGATTTATAACAGCTGAGTGTTTGTCAAGGCTCAGGAAACCCTTGCAGGTGTTTCGAGTTAATTAGACAATTCAAGTGATTTGTTTAATACCCTACTAGTATACTTTTTCATGATATTCTAATATTTAGAGATAGGATATTTGAGTTTTCTTAAGCTGTAAGCCATAATCAGCAATATTAAAAGAATAAAAGGCTTGCAATATTTCAGTTGATTTGTAATGAATCCAGAATGCATGACATTTTTGTTTTTTTAATTGCATTACAGAAAATAAAGAACTTTATCACAATATTCTAATTTTCTGAGACAGTCCTGTATATGTTTCCATATCTAATATATATATATATATATAATATGCTAAAGATGAACATTATACAACATTATATGATATAATTTAGTAGGCATATATGTATTTCTAATATATTATATTTATATACAGTGTGATTCTCATTAAAAAGTTCCAACTATGAAGAAGCATTCAAGAGGAATTTATTAGGTTCATGTTTTATAAGTATACGAAAATATAGACAATAAATATTAATCGCACAAGAGTTAATAAAGGTATGTGCATTTTTAACTACAGCCATACATATTTAAATATTGCATTGTATTGTGTATTCATCCAAATGTGATTATGTATTAAATACATAAGTACATTATGGTAATATTTCATATTTTCTGAATGGAAAAATAAGACTCAGCTCCTTCTATTTTTAGAACAAGCTTTTATTTTTTTGCTTTTTTAATCATTAATTCTTTTGTTGCTATTTTAATCCTTAAAAAATTGTGCAAAAGACAAAAGACAGCACATGGAAAAGCAAAAAGAAAATGTCTGCTCTGTGGTGTTTGTTTTGCTCCTGCTATAAATGGACATAAAGTATGTTGCTTCTTAATTTGACTTGATTTGGCAACAGGAAATAGGAAAGGAAAGGAGGAGGCAGGATGGAGTGTCTCTCTCGGTGAAGTTGAGGCAGCAGAAGAAGTGTCCCCTCTTGTTTCGGTGTAATGCGCGTTGGCTGGAAGAAGTCCTAATCCACACTGAGGGGATGTGGGTGGAGTGCACAGACACACACACTACACACACACTACACACTCACACACGTGAATGTGTGAAAGTGGGCACATGAGGGTCCTTTTCTACTCCGTTAAATCCTCTGATCCTGAACCGAAAGCCGAGCCATTGAAACGGGGGGTGGGGGGAGGGTGGGGGGGGGGATTGTAAAACGCAGGAGTGTAAATGATTGGTCCACTCTGGGGTGTGAATGTTTTATGTCCCTCTGAGTGGGAAAGTTTGAGGTTGTGTGTCTGAATTATGGACTAGAATATGTCTTTAATGGAACGGAACGGCGCATCTATAAAACATGGGACGGCATAGAGTGACACGCCGACCCAAACAGACTCCAGAGGGACGCTAGAGGGTTCTAGAGGGGTTCTTGAGGGGTTATTCAGGGGGTTCTTGAGCGGCTCTTGACGGCTTCTTGATGGGCACTTGAGGGGCTTTTTTTAGGGGTTCGAGAGGGGCTTAGATGGGCTGTTAAGCAGTTCTTGAAGGACTCTAGAGGGGTTCTTCAGGTGGTTCTTGAGGGCTACCTGAGGGGCTTTGAGAGTGTTTCGAGAGGGGTTCTTGAGGGGCTCTAGATGGGCTCATGAGGGGCTCTTAAGTTATTCTTGAAGGACTCTAGAAGGGTTCTTGAAGGTGCTAGAGGGGTTCTTGAGGG